>NC_143014.1:362026127-362350770 GCF_055824585.1 Amblyomma mixtum | reverse complement strand
GGCTGGCTGGCTGGCTGGCTGGCTGGCTGGCTGGCTGGCTGGCTGGCTGGCTGGCTGGCTGGCTGGCTGGCTGGCTGGCTGGCTGGCTGGCTGGCTGGCTGGCTGGCTGGCTGGCTGGCTGGCTGGCTGGCTGGCTGGCTGGCTGGCTGGCTGGCTGGCTGGCTGGCTGGCTGGCTGGCTGGCTGGCTGGCTGGCTGGCTGGCTGGCTGCTGGCTGGCTGGCTGGCTGCTGGCTGGCTGGCTGGCTGGCTGGCTGGCTGGCTGGCTGGCTGGCTGGCTGGCTGGCTGGCTGGCTGGCTGGCTGGCTGGCTGGCTGGCTGGCTGGCTGGCTGGCTGGCTGGCTGGCTGGCTGGCTGGCTGGCTGGCTGGCTGGCTGGCTGGCTGGCTGGCTGGCTGGCTGGCTGGCTGGCTGGCTGGCTGGCTGGCTGGCTGGCTGGCTGGCTGGCTGGCTGGCTGGCTGGCTGGCTGGCTGGCTGGCTGGCTGGCTGGCTGGCTGGCTGGCTGGCTGGCTGGCTGGCTGGCTGGCTGGCTGGCTGGCTGGCTGGCTGGCTGGCTGGCTGGCTGGCTGGCTGGCTGGCTGGCTGGCTGGCTGGCTGGCTGGCTGGCTGGCTGGCTGGCTGGCTGGCTGGCTGGCTGGCTGGCTGGCTGGCTGGCTGGCTGGCTGGCTGGCTGGCTGGCTGGCTGGCTGGCTGGCTGGCTGGCTGGCTGGCTGGCTGGCTGGCTGGCTGGCTGGCTGGCTGGCTGGCTGGCTGGCTGGCTGGCTGGCTGGCTGGCTGGCTGGCTGGCTGGCTGGCTGGCTGGCTGGCTGGCTGGCTGGCTGGCTGGCTGGCTGGCTGGCTGGCTGGCTGGCTGGCTGGCTGGCTGGCTGGCTGGCTGGCTGGCTGGCTGGCTGGCTGGCTGGCTGGCTGGCTGGCTGGCTGGCTGGCTGGCTGGCTGGCTGGCTGGCTGGCTGGCTGGCTGGCTGGCTGGCTGGCTGGCTGGCTGGCTGGCTGGCTGGCTGGCTGGCTGGCTGGCTGGCTGGCTGGCTGGCTGGCTGGCTGGCTGGCTGGCTGGCTGGCTGGCTGGCTGGCTGGCTGGCTGGCTGGCTGGCTGGCTGGCTGGCTGGCTGGCTGGCTGGCTGGCTGGCTGGCTGGCTGGCTGGCTGGCTGGCTGGCTGGCTGGCTGGCTGGCTGGCTGGCTGGCTGGCTGGCTGGCTGGCTGGCTGGCTGGCTGGCTGGCTGGCTGGCTGGCTGGCTGGCTGCTGGCTGGCTGGCTGGCTGGCTGGCTGGCTGGCTGGCTGGCTGGCTGGCTGGCTGGCTGGCTGGCTGGCTGGCTGGCTGGCTGGCTGGCTGGCTGGCTGGCTGGCTGGCTGGCTGGCTGGCTGGCTGGCTGGCTGGCTGGCTGGCTGGCTGGCTGGCTGGCTGGCTGGCTGGCTGGCTGGCTGGCTGGCTGGCTGGCTGGCTGGCTGGCTGGCTGGCTGGCTGGCTGGCTGGCTGGCTGGCTGGCTGGCTGGCTGGCTGGCTGGCTGGCTGGCTGCTGGCTGGCTGGCTGGCTGGCTGGCTGGCTGGCTGGCTGGCTGGCTGGCTGGCTGGCTGGCTGGCTGGCTGGCTGGCTGGCTGGCTGGCTGGCTGGCTGGCTGGCTGGCTGGCTGGCTGGCTGGCTGGCTGGCTGGCTGGCTGGCTGCTGCTGGCTGGCTGGCTGGCTGGCTGGCTGGCTGGCTGGCTGGCTGGCTGGCTGGCTGGCTGGCTGGCTGGCTGGCTGGCTGGCTGGCTGGCTGGCTGGCTGGCTGGCTGGCTGGCTGGCTGGCTGGCTGGCTGGCTGGCTGGCTGGCTGGCTGGCTGGCTGGCTGGCTGGCTGGCTGGCTGGCTGGCTGGCTGGCTGGCTGGCTGGCTGGCTGGCTGGCTGGCTGGCTGGCTGGCTGGCTGGCTGGCTGGCTGGCTGGCTGGCTGGCTGGCTGGCTGGCTGGCTGGCTGGCTGGCTGGCTGGCTGGCTGGCTGGCTGGCTGGCTGGCTGGCTGGCTGGCTGGCTGGCTGGCTGGCTGGCTGGCTGGCTGGCTGGCTGGCTGGCTGGCTGGCTGGCTGGCTGGCTGGCTGGCTGGCTGGCTGGCTGGCTGGCTGGCTGGCTGGCTGGCTGGCTGGCTGGCTGGCTGGCTGGCTGGCTGGCTGGCTGGCTGGCTGGCTGGCTGGCTGGCTGGCTGGCTGGCTGGCTGGCTGGCTGCTGGCTGGCTGCTGCTGGCTGGCTGGCTGGCTGGCTGGCTGGCTGGCTGGCTGGCTGGCTGGCTGGCTGGCTGGCTGTCTGGCTGGCTGGCTGGCTGGCTGGTCTGGCTGTCTGGCTGTCTGTCTGTCTGTCTGTCTGTCTGTCTGTCTGTCTGTCTGTCTGTCTGTCTGTCTGTCTGTCTGTCTGTCTGTCTGTCTGTCTGTCTGTCTGTCTGTCTGTCTGTCTGTCTGTCTGTCTGTCTGTCTGTCTGTCTGTCTGTCTGTCTGTCTGTCTGTCTGTCTGTCTGTCTGTCTGTCTGTCTGTCTGTCTGTCTGTCTGTCTGTCTGTCTGTCTGTCTGTCTGTCTGTCTGTCTGTCTGTCTGTCTGTCTGTCTGTCTGTCTGTCTGTCTGTCTGTCTGTCTGTCTGTCTGTCTGTCTGTCTGTCTGTCTGTCTGTCTGTCTGTCTGTCTGTCTGTCTGTCTGTCTGTCTGTCTGTCTGTCTGTCTGTCTGTCTGTCTGTCTGTCTGTCTGTCTGTCTGTCTGTCTGTCTGTCTGTCTGTCTGTCTGTCTGTCTGTCTGTCTGTCTGTCTGTCTGTCTGTCTGTCTGTCTGTCTGTCTGTCTGTCTGTCTGTCTGTCTGTCTGTCTGTCTGTCTGTCTGTCTGTCTGTCTGTCTGTCTGTCTGTCTGTCTGTCTGTCTGTCTGTCTGTCTGTCTGTCTGTCTGTCTGTCTGTCTGTCTGTCTGTCTGTCTGTCTGTCTGTCTGTCTGTCTGTCTGTCTGTCTGTCTGTCTGTCTGTCTGTCTGTCTGTCTGTCTGTCTGTCTGTCTGTCTGTCTGTCTGTCTGTCTGTCTGTCTGTCTGTCTGTCTGTCTGTCTGTCTGTCTGTCTGTCTGTCTGTCTGTCTGTCTGTCTGTCTGTCTGTCTGTCTGTCTGTCTGTCTGTCTGTCTGTCTGTCTGTCTGTCTGTCTGTCTGTCTGTCTGTCTGTCTGTCTGTCTGTCTGTCTGTCTGTCTGTCTGTCTGTCTGTCTGTCTGTCTGTCTGTCTGTCTGTCTGTCTGTCTGTCTGTCTGTCTGTCTGTCTGTCTGTCTGTCTGTCTGTCTGTCTGTCTGTCTGTCTGTCTGTCTGTCTGTCTGTCTGTCTGTCTGTCTGTCTGTCTGTCTGTCTGTCTGTCTGTCTGTCTGTCTGTCTGTCTGTCTGTCTGTCTGTCTGTCTGTCTGTCTGTCTGTCTGTCTGTCTGTCTGTCTGTCTGTCTGTCTGTCTGTCTGTCTGTCTGTCTGTCTGTCTGTCTGTCTGTCTGTCTGTCTGTCTGTCTGTCTGTCTGTCTGTCTGTCTGTCTGTCTGTCTGTCTGTCTGTCTGTCTGTCTGTCTGTCTGTCTGTCTGTCTGTCTGTCTGTCTGTCTGTCTGTCTGTCTGTCTGTCTGTCTGTCTGTCTGTCTGTCTGTCTGTCTGTCTGTCTGTCTGTCTGTCTGTCTGTCTGTCTGTCTGTCTGTCTGTCTGTCTGTCTGTCTGTCTGTCTGTCTGTCTGTCTGTCTGTCTGTCTGTCTGTCTGTCTGTCTGTCTGTCTGTCTGTCTGTCTGTCTGTCTGTCTGTCTGTCTGTCTGTCTGTCTGTCTGTCTGTCTGTCTGTCTGTCTGTCTGTCTGTCTGTCTGTCTGTCTGTCTGTCTGTCTGTCTGTCTGTCTGTCTGTCTGTCTGTCTGTCTGTCTGTCTGTCTGTCTGTCTGTCTGTCTGTCTGTCTGTCTGTCTGTCTGTCTGTCTGTCTGTCTGTCTGTCTGTCTGTCTGTCTGTCTGTCTGTCTGTCTGTCTGTCTGTCTGTCTGTCTGTCTGTCTGTCTGTCTGTCTGTCTGTCTGTCTGTCTGTCTGTCTGTCTGTCTGTCTGTCTGTCTGTCTGTCTGTCTGTCTGTCTGTCTGTCTGTCTGTCTGTCTGTCTGTCTGTCTGTCTGTCTGTCTGTCTGTCTGTCTGTCTGTCTGTCTGTCTGTCTGTCTGTCTGTCTGTCTGTCTGTCTGTCTGTCTGTCTGTCTGTCTGTCTGTCTGTCTGTCTGTCTGTCTGTCTGTCTGTCTGTCTGTCTGTCTGTCTGTCTGTCTGTCTGTCTGTCTGTCTGTCTGTCTGTCTGTCTGTCTGTCTGTCTGTCTGTCTGTCTGTCTGTCTGTCTGTCTGTCTGTCTGTCTGTCTGTCTGTCTGTCTGTCTGTCTGTCTGTCTGTCTGTCTGTCTGTCTGTCTGTCTGTCTGTCTGTCTGTCTGTCTGTCTGTCTGTCTGTCTGTCTGTCTGTCTGTCTGTCTGTCTGTCTGTCTGTCTGTCTGTCTGTCTGTCTGTCTGTCTGTCTGTCTGTCTGTCTGTCTGTCTGTCTGTCTGTCTGTCTGTCTGTCTGTCTGTCTGTCTGTCTGTCTGTCTGTCTGTCTGTCTGTCTGTCTGTCTGTCTGTCTGTCTGTCTGTCTGTCTGTCTGTCTGTCTGTCTGTCTGTCTGTCTGTCTGTCTGTCTGTCTGTCTGTCTGTCTGTCTGTCTGTCTGTCTGTCTGTCTGTCTGTCTGTCTGTCTGTCTGTCTGTCTGTCTGTCTGTCTGTCTGTCTGTCTGTCTGTCTGTCTGTCTGTCTGTCTGTCTGTCTGTCTGTCTGTCTGTCTGTCTGTCTGTCTGTCTGTCTGTCTGTCTGTCTGTCTGTCTGTCTGTCTGTCTGTCTGTCTGTCTGTCTGTCTGTCTGTCTGTCTGTCTGTCTGTCTGTCTGTCTGTCTGTCTGTCTGTCTGTCTGTCTGTCTGTCTGTCTGTCTGTCTGTCTGTCTGTCTGTCTGTCTGTCTGTCTGTCTGTCTGTCTGTCTGTCTGTCTGTCTGTCTGTCTGTCTGTCTGTCTGTCTGTCTGTCTGTCTGTCTGTCTGTCTGTCTGTCTGTCTGTCTGTCTGTCTGTCTGTCTGTCTGTCTGTCTGTCTGTCTGTCTGTCTGTCTGTCTGTCTGTCTGTCTGTCTGTCTGTCTGTCTGTCTGTCTGTCTGTCTGTCTGTCTGTCTGTCTGTCTGTCTGTCTGTCTGTCTGTCTGTCTGTCTGTCTGTAACTCTCGCGGTGCAGCGTTCTGACGGCGTAATAAGGTTACCACGTGCGGTGCGGATGAGCGGGCCATCCCAATTTGTTACTTTCCTGAGTCGGACAGCGAGTGGCCCGCTCATGACTGAGTAGTCAGCTCCCTTGCCGACCAAGGCAGTAATCGCGTGACCGTCGACCGTAACTTCAAGATCACTTGTTCGCGTGGTCGTATTGTACGTTGTCTTCCGTGTCCGATCTCGGCTTCGTCGAGTAGTGAGGCTGCGGTGGGCGTACTTCGACGTCACTTCACTGGACAGCGGTAAAAGCTTCAAGTCTGGCCGCGACGTCGTCGTCGTCGGTGTCGTCGTCGTCGGTGTCGTCGTCGTAGTTGAGGCATGGTCTTGAGTACTCGTCGATGGAGGATCTTTGTCATTGCGCTTAGAAGCAACCTCACCTCCAGAGGCTACTTTATTCAGTTTAACCTTCGGGGGCTGGGGGAGCGTCCACGCACGGCGTAACCTCGGATAGGAGATACAAAGCGCGGGGACGATGGCGACGGAGAACGTGATAGGCGGCTCGGCGGTGAGCATTCTTCCCGACGCAAAAACTCTTCGATTTCGGCTGGTCGCTGGCCGGGTCGGGGTCGTGGGGCGTCGTAAGAGAACCCTCGGATGCCCATTCTTCTGTATGGGTAGTACCGGAGAATGTGACCGGCTTCGCCACAGTGGAAGCATAGTGGGCGGCGCTGGTCGGGAGTTCTCCACTCGTCGCATTTCCTCGGCTGTGTGCGACGCTCGTAGGACGGGCGGGTTGGGGCGAGAGGGCGGCGGTCCAACGCAGCTGGCTGAGGGTGATAGGGGCTTGGGTCCCGTCGTCGAGGTGCAGGACGGCGCACAGCTGCGGCGTAAGTCATGGCTGTGGGCTGCAGAGGCTGCGTAACTACGCCGACAACTGCCGGCGTCACACCCAAGGACTGTTGAACCTCATCCCGGATGACGTCTGCGAGCGATGAAAGCTGCGGACGCGTTCCTGTTGGCAGCAATCGTCGGAGCTCTTCTCGCACAATTTCACGTATAACCTCCCGCAGGTTATCGTTGTTAGCGGTGTCCATGCAGCTTGCTGACAAAAAGCGCTGCTGGCGGTCATACTGGCGGGCTCTGGCATCAAAAGTTTTTTCCATAGTGGATGCCTCTTCGACGAATTCCGCAACGGTTTTGGGTGGGTTCCGTACGAGGCCCGCAAAGAGTTGCTCTTTGACTCCTCGCATAAGAAGCTTTACTTTTTCTTCTTCTTTCATGTCTGCGTCGGTACGCCGGAAGGGACGCTTCATCTCCTCAGTGTACATTGCAACTGTCTCGTTTGGATGTTGTAAGCGAGACTGCAGCAGCTGCTGGGCTCTCTCCTTTCGCACGACGTTCGTGAAGATCTTCAGAAGCTGCTCCTTGAAGGTTTCCCAGTTCGTGAGGCTAGCTTCCTCATTCTCAAACCAGATTCTTGCTGGTCCCTCCAAGGCGAAAAAGACGTACCTAAGTTTTGTAGCATCATCCCAGTTATTGAAGACAGCCACACGGTCGAACTGTTCCATCCATTCTTCGGGGTCGGCGCCAGGCGAAGCGTCGAAGGTTGGTGGTACTCGGGGCTGGTGAAGAATGATTGGAGCTGTCGTCTGGGGCAAGCTCATGGTGGACGTTGCAACTGGTTTTCGCTTCCTGGTAGGGTCCGGCAGAATCCCGAACTCAGGTGCGTCCCGTAGCAGGCGTCGGCTTGCGCGGTGGACTGGAGTCAGGTCTTGCGGTGAATGACTCAGAGGGCTGGCGTCACGACTTGTAGGGGGGTGTCCGGAACATAGAAGGCTACCCCGCACCTCCACCAGATGTCACGTTGTGGTGACGGCAGTCCAGCGGTCAGTAATACAGCAACAAGGCTTGCAAACGAAGCTCTTTATTTGGGATGACTTGCGCCCGCAAAAGAACTGAATTACTCGGCGGCGGCGTAAGCAACTAACGTGCTCATCAGTCGTCGAACTACGAATGCCCGCTGCTCGCGGCATCGTTCAATTTAAAGCCGGCAAGGAAACTTCGAGATAACAGGTCGAAATCATCTAGACTAATCTGGAAACACGTAGATGCAGCTCTTGATGGCTGTGATCAATCGAGATAAGTCCGGTCGCTTCTCGCGTCACGAACAAAAATGATAACACCCCTTTCCTGCTGCCCTGCGCGAACGAACGGGCACTACAATGATACGCGGCAATAGTCATCTCTGAATCACGCGTCGAGTAAACTTTCCGACTCCACGGATACTATTCCCATCATTCACAACGACCACATAACGTCAGCAGATTGCTGATAGGCTTTCGCAAGGATATCCCGGCCTCATCGGTTGATGTCCCGCCTCACAGCGACAATGAATACTAGTGCACTGTCACAGTTTTGCCGGACAACAGTACACTCTGATTGGAGTATATCTTGAGCCAGGCACGCCATTTGATGCTTTGAGACTTGAAAACTTGATAGCAAGGACGCCCTCTCCGCATATTACTTGCGGAGACTTCAATGCTCATAATGAAATTTGGGGCAGCTCACATACATGTGCCCGAGGTGCCAAGCTTGCAAAACTTCTCTCCAAGCGTTCAGTTCAGCCATTAAATGACGGCATCATCGCATACCTCCGAGGCCCGACGACTACCAGCAGCATCGACATGACATTTGTCAGAAGTTCATTCGCCCACAACTTTGGCTGGTGCATTGATTTGGAGACACGCGGAAGCGACCATTACCCAATCCTCATATTGGCTTTCCGTGCGCAGAGGAACCCAAGAAGATTCCTTATAAAATCGGTTGGTTGGTTTGGTTGGTTTATGGGCTTTAACGTCCCAAAGCGACTAATACCCCTGTCACACTAGCAAATTTAATGTCATTCGAATCGAATGACATTCGCACCTAATGTCATTAATGTGCTGCTACACGGGAACATTTAATGTCATTAGGTTCGAATGACATTCGCCATCGAATGAGTTCACGAAACACATTCGCATTCGATCTCGAACCGAATGTATACTCTGGACACCAGATGCACAGCAGATGGTAGCAACGAAAAAAAAAATCTGCGCTCGGGAGAAGTTGTAACCTTTTTTTTTATTGAGTTCTACTCAAAAATATATACTTCTGGCGTGAAATTATCGGCACAAAAACGCTGTTGTGGAAAGTTTTTACTCTCGCTCTCTCGCCCGGATGTAGACCACTTTTTCGGCGGCGCAGCCCACCATATTTGTTGTGTTTTTGTTGTTCATCGGCGTTTCACGTGCTCTCGTTCGTACTCGATATGGCTACGGTTGCGGCAGCGGACCCAAGAGGAAAGGAGAGGGCGCATTGGACGCCGAGTGAGACGTTCGCCCTTATAAAGCTTTGGGAAGACCATCTGCAAGACTTAAGAAGGGCAAAACGCAATTTAAAAGTGTATCAGGTGATCGTTGAAAAGCTGCTCGCGGCTGGAATTTACAAAACTGTCAAGGAAACCAAAACAAAGATAGAAAACCTGGCAAACAAATACAGGTGAGTATAATTCTAATATTCGATTTTAGTGCTACATCGGCGTACAAAAAAAAAAGTCTAGGCAGTGCTGCAAGCACGCTTCGTGGTGTTGTAAACGCCGCTGTGGATAACGTTCGCCGAGGGCCGCTCTTTTTTTATCGACTGCATGGTCCGCGCCCATGCAGTTCACCACAAAACTGGTTGTTGTGCTACATGGCAGTCCTGGTTGACTTCGGATATTATCTTACCTAGGAGACTTGTACAGCGGCTCAGGCTTATTAGCTGGCGCCAGATGTATTGACTTCTCTTACGTCGGTCATGTGCTTTCACTCCACATTCTTTATTTCATGACCCTTCCTGCCCCAGGTCATTACAGAGGGTAGTGGGCTACAGTTGTCAGGACGTTTGCTTTGAAGGCGTGAACACCGCGCTGTCGCACAAAGTGAACAGGCACTCGGTTAAAGAGAGATTGCTGGGGCTAGACCGAATGCACGTAGCCGTAGCATTTGCAATGACAAGTGCACTGTACCAGTCATGTATGGAGCAGCAGTAAAAAATTTCACTGTTTTGCAGCACAGTGCTCTAGACAGGCATGCTGATTGCTGTGCATACAAAAAGCAGATAACAGTGAAAATAAATGATGTGCAGACATAAGTAGCTCATTTTTATGTAACCTTTGCTGTTCCAGAGACATCAACAAAAAAAAAGGCACCGGACAGGGGCAGATCACCTGGCCATATTATTGGGACATTCACAGATTTTTAAACTCCCTGCCAATGAACAGCCAGGAAGAAATGATGGAAAGCGACTGCGTTAGTGTGGAAGAGGTGAGTTTGCACATCTTGGATAGTATGAATGTTGTAGCGAGATATATGGTACCTCTGAATTGCCTTTTGTGAGGAATTACAGATGTTAGCAGTGGAATTTTAACTAGTGAGAAATCCATGGTGCTGTGGAGTATGTTTATGTGCAAGCTTCTAGCATTGTACAACATTGACCAAGGACTTTGAAAGTGAATATCAATACTATTTGTTGCAATATTATGTAGCACTACATCTCGGCCTTTCGACAGTATATAGTTAAGATCAAGCTTGCTCCCGCAAAAGAATGCTGTGATGAAACTTTATTTTCATTTCAGATCATTCATCGGATGGAGAGCGGCCACGTAAGTGGAAATGAGGAGCCACATGGAGCCACCACCGTGGAAGAAGAACAAATTGAAGACTTGACCATGGGTGCCTCAGCAGGCATTGATGCCTGTGACACTGTTCTGTCAGCCAGTAACACAATAGAAAACGACACAGTGGAACCTGCGCAAGAAAATGCTGGAAGCCCAAGCACACCAGGGCCCCAGCAACGGAGGAGGCAAAAGTCTAACAACAACCGACTTGCGCAGCTCATTCAGGAGCAGCGACTGCTACGCCTTAGTATCGATAAGCATATGAAAGGGGAGGAGCAGTACCGGCAAAAACACATTGAATTGCAGGAACAAGGTGCAGAACGTGAGAAAGCGCTCCTGGCGTGCTTGCAAGAGTTGTGTAAAAAATAAAGGTTGTGTGGACATGAAAATGCATATGTTTTCTGTTCTGTACCAGCCGCAAGGAGCAAGATCATTGCCACTTTTTGCACACAGTTCATGTTGTTCATAAATGCACACTACTGTTTCTTGCACGGTGCAAAGTTTGATCACTAGGGCCCGGAACTTTAGGCATTTGCCTAAACATGCCTATAAATGCCTAAACGGGACATTTTTGTACTTGCCTGCCTTTTTGTCATTTTTTTAGGAAATACTGCCTATTTAACCGCACTTGTTGCCTATAAATGCCTAAATCCGGCACTTTGGTCCTAGGTGTCCTTTCTCAATTGTTAGACATCATGATGAAAGGCGAGGGTCTCGCCAAACGTTTTTCTCGAAGTGTAACTGGCGCAACCAAAGAGGTTATATAACCGCCATGAGTGCAACCCCGACACCCGAACCGGCATTGTCCAGCCGGGGACCGTTGTCTCAACGCGCGCAAGACTCGCACATTCGCGCACTCACTGCTCGCTCGTTGCTTGGTCGACTCTCGGCTGCCTACCGCTCTTCAGTGAACGGCCACTTTTTTGCCTGCCGCTTCCAGAACACGTGACACTGACTTGAGCGGGCTCACAACCTTTGCTTCATCAGCGCTCTCCATTTCATTTCCTATTGACATGCCGAAAGAAACGGCATCGAGAGGCGCTCGTTGCAGGCACTAGGTTTTGCAGTTTGGAGGTGATTTTTTCTGCTGCTTTTTTGCAACACGCGCGAAACTTCAGTATCAAGTGAGAAGCGATGTCATGTAGTGGAAGGCGTAGCTACCAACAAGCATATTGCAAACCTGAAGGGAGCGAAAGAGGGGACATGGCAGCTCCTATTGGCAGATGCTTTCAGTGGTAGTTTGACAGCAAAGGAATCATCATTTGTCAAAGAGTTGTGGCAAGCATTTCTAACCGCAGATGTCCCGTTGTCGGAACTAACCAACAATGATCTTCGGAGCTTTCTGGAAAAGTACACCAAGCAGCATGTTAAAGATGAACAAACGCTTCGTAAGAGATACGTGAAAAAGTGCTATGAGGAGATATTCTCGCCGAAATCAGAGATGAAACTGAGGACAACTTCATTTGGCTGTCAGTCGACAAAACCTCGGACGCTAGCGGACGGTATGTGGCCAACTTCGTCGAAACGTTGAGCCTAGAGAAAGCCCGATGAGTAATCCTGCTCAACGCAGATGTTCTTGAAAAGGTGAGCCATTCAACTATAGTGCGCTTTTTCACTTCATCTCTAGAGCTTGTATGGCCAGGAAATATTCAGTACGAGAAGGTACTTCCGTTCCTCACAGATGAAGGCTCCTACATGTGCACGGCAAAAAAATGACTGACGCTTTTATACAACAAGATGGTTCACTTGACCTGCGTTGTTCATGCAATACATTGTGTCGCCGAATGTGTCTGGCTCTCTTTTCCCCAAGTGGACGCGTTAGTGCCTAGCACAAAACAGCTGTTTCTTATATCTCCGTCATGCATTGCTGTTTTTCGCGTCACAGCACCTGACATTCCTCTGCCGCCAAAACCTGTCTTGACTCGATTGGTAACATGGTTAAACGCAGCAGTATATTATGCACAGCACTTTGAAGTGGTCAAACCTGTCTTTGAGGAAATCAAAAATGATGCTGCGTGTGTGATCTCGAAGGCGCGAATTTGGAAAGAGACCTGACATGTATTAGAGTAAATTTCTCAGGCGAGTTTGGAAAGAGACCTGAGATACATTAGTGCAATCTTCGCAACATTGACGGCAAGGATGACAAAGTTGGAAAAGGCTGGACTCTTAATAGATGAATCTTTAAGGCCAGTCGAAGAAGTACAAGCAGCACTTAAGGGACTGAAAGGAAAGGGCACTACTGCTTCCACGAATAAGCAGCAATTGCCAGAAAAAATAAAGGCCTTGAAACAATTTCCCAAATCAGAGACCTTCTACGCGGAGACGGTACAGCCATATCACCTGAAGGCCTGAGCCCCTATGAACTCTCACGCTTTAGGTTCGTGCCACTAACTTCACGTGACGTCGAAAGAAGGTTTTCAAAGTACAAAACGCGATGTTTAGCGAAAACCGAATGAGCTTAAAGTTCGAAAACGTGAGAATGTGCTCTATCGTGGCGTGCGTCAATGAGGACGGCGTACACTCCGTGCATGACTGACAAATCGTGTACTAATAACGAGTATTATTCAAAGCGCCTATATTTGCTTTATAGCGCCTATTTCTAGATTTTTTAGAGCTTAGATGCCTGCCTATTTCGGGGTTTTTTAGTGCCTAAATTTCCGGGCCCTATTGATCACTGATGATGCTCATGTAGGACGCTGAGCATGGAGCCAGAAGTACTCTGCAAGTGCAGCTCGAGCTTCATGTCCTGTCCCGCTGGACACAGTGGTGTTGTGTGAAGGCTGCTGGTAGAATGCATCAAAGGCATGTACATCCTGCTCCCATTGCTGCTCCACAGTGTCTCCGAACGCTTCACAGATGTTATGGAGAAGACATGATGCCCTGATTGCTTTCTTGGCATTGGGCAGCTTGCACTCCATCCGCTTCATAATAAACCGGAAACGAGCCTTCAGTCTCCCGAACGCATTTTCAACTATGCGCCTTGTTTTCGAAAGGTTGTAGTTGAAGGTACCTTCGGGGGTCCCTGGAGATGCGCTTGAAAATGGTTTGATCAATGCTGATGTCAAAGGGAACGCCTGATCACAAAGTATTAGTGGTGTCACCGCGGAACCTCCAATCATTGCCACAGGTGATTTTAAGTGACCGCTTTCAATCAAGGTGCACAGCTTTGACCGTCCGTACACGTTGGCGTCGTGGCAGCGGCCTGGAGCTCCAATATTGATGTACCGGAAACGGCACTGGTGGTCCACCAAGGCCAACAGTATTGTGCTGTACCTGCAGAGAAGGAAAAACAAGCACAATTTCATGTCACCAGCCCAGTTTTCAACTGCAGGTAGTCCTCATGGTGGTGTTTTCATCCACCAAGTTAACAGAACACAAAGTCATGTTGGTAAACTGTGTGTCTTTCAAACTACTGGTAAAGAGATAAACAAAACACCTAAGCTGATAAACTGGTTGAGAGATAAACACATAAGCAGCTACCGAGAACAAAACCCTCATGAAGCGTGTGAGTCATCCACAATGGGTTTTCCCTTGCAAATCTCAAAACTTTGTTCGGCCACAAATGGCCACGCATCACAGCTCAGTGATTATTTGGATTTCATTGCAGATGGCTGACAAAGAACAAATAGATATGGAGGACTCGGATATAGCCAATCAGAGTTCACATTAAAAGGCAAATGGACTTGAAACTCACGGCACGCAGCTCTTTGCATCTTTGGTATGAAAGTGCTGCACTTGACAATGACTAATGGTAGGAATTCTTTTATAACGATCGAAGGCGACGCACATGATATTTGTATAATACTTTGAAGAAGGATGGATAGCTGGGCCAGTTTGTAATAATACATCGTGGGAGGGTACAGCGTGAACAAGACGAAGAACGAAGCAAGAGGACACACTGACGAGCGCTGACTCGAAACTGAATATATTTTCTAGACCAGTGCTCTTTGCTCCGTTTGTTCACGTGATTATGATGTATATATGTTTTCTCTTTTCGATAAAAAATTCAGGTTCGAGTCAGCGCTCGTCTGTGTGTCCTCTTGCTTCGTCCTTCGTCTTGTTCGCGCTGTGCCCTCCCACGATGTTGTATAATACTGCCCGCAATGAAAAGTTCACTTTTATGAAAGCACGTCATAAAAGCACTTACCAGCCCTTGTAATTGTGATAGTCAATTGCGTTGTGGTTTGGTGGTGACACCGGAAAGTGACATCCGTCAAGAGCGCCAATCCCCTGCGGAAAGCCGTTGAAGGCAAAGAATTCCTTCATGTGGTCCTTTAGTTCGCTGCGGCGGACCATTCGCAGCCAATCGCCTTCGAGGTGGTCGAGCACAGCTTGGCGGAACTCTCTCAACACCACGTTCACTGTGGAACGACCAACGCCGAAGAGATGTGCAATAGTTCTGTCTTCTGCAGAGGAGCACAAACGATAAAGCCCAATGGCTACTCTCTTCTCCACAGAAAGCGGCTCCCTCATCCTCGTTGTTTCTTTCTGCAGAGAGACTTTGCAGGACTCGACGATATACCTGAATGTTGTTCCTGAGACACGGAAAGCTTGTTTGAAGTTGCTCTCCCCAAGATGTGGCAGTGTCTTCAAACCAGCGTTCATTCCTTTGGAACGCCCAGCGTTCTCGATGGATTGTGGCTTCGTTAGCCAACACAGCCGCAATCGTAGAAGAATTTGCGAGAAACTGTAGCTGCAAGTTCCTGATGACTTGCGATTGAGCCTCTATCACCATTTGCATTCTCCTCTCTTCATTCTTTCTTTTCGCTCGGAGATACATGTACATTGCAATCAAGCGCGTTATATTTTCTCTTTCATTTGCATACCGAGCAACGTCTCCACCTTCCTTCGCCATGTCAGCCATATTGCTTGTTTACCATTTTTGGATTTGCGGTTAACTTCGGTCTTGTTTTGGCTTCCGATGACCGATTTGCTACAGCCAAGTAGGGGATAATTATTTGAGAGCTTAAAAATAGTACAGAAATGTTTTTGTCTTCTTTACATATACTGAACAAGCATTACAAACACTTTTTATTTGCTGTGACTTTTCTTATATGTGCAATATTTCTTTACCTGATCGTCATTGCCATCATTTGCGAATGACATTTTTTACTGTGTAGCACGGGAAGGAACCGAATGACATTAGATGCATCGAATGTCATTCGATTCGAATGACATTAAATTTGCTAGTGTGACAGGGGTATAAGGCTATGAGAGACGCCGTAGTGAAGGGCTCCGGAAATTTCGACCACCTGGGGTTCTTTAACGTGCACTGACATCGCACAGTACACGGGCCTCTAGAATTTTTCCTCCAAAGAAATTCTAGCCGCCGCGGCCGGGATCGAACCCGCGTCTTTCGGGACAGCAGCCGATCACCATAACCGCTGAGCCACCGCGGCGGCCCTTATAAAATCTACAGACTGGGACGCATACAAGGACGCTGTAAGCAGAGGAGTTACTGCGGCAACTCGCAATGAGGAATTAGCATTGACAATGGCGTAATGCCTGAGAGCGAGTACACAAATTACAGCTAAAAATGATAGCCTACCTTCAAATGATGACACATTTCAAAGACTTTGCGCTATACGCAGGCGAGCTGAGAAGAAAGCTCTGCGCACAAAAAGCCTCGATGACCTCCGTGCATGCTGACGGGCACAACGTCACATTCGACGCTACATGGATAAACTCAGTCGGCAAAAGTGGCGTGACTTTTGTTCTACGCTGGATGTGCGCCAACCAGTACCAATATTTGGCGGATAGTTACAGGTATGCGCACGCCACTTCAACAACTCCACCCCTTCGCTGCACTCTCACTTCACGAAAAAAATCTATAAACTGCAGGCTACTGTCGGCAGGGTCAGGGCATTCGACACTCTCCGCAGATGGTAAAACAGGGATCCCAAAGGCGGCAGTGCCAGCGTTAGACCTGCCTTACACAATGGAAGAACTATCCACAGCTATCGCGGAGACAAACAGACACACATCTCCGGGTCATGATGAGGTGACCTATGACGCCATTGCAAAGCTACCCCACACCTCCCGTCTTCGACTCCTGGAGTAGTACAATTTTTCCTGCATGGCTGGTGACGTACCCACGGAATGGAGGCTGGCGAAAATTGTGCCAGTTTTGAAACCCTGTAAGCAGCCAACAAGCTACGCATCATTCCGGCCCATTGGCCTACGGAGCTGCGTAGGTAAGCTCATGGAGCGCATGATATGCAAACGCAAAACTTGGTTCCTAGAAAGCCGAAATGAGTTCCCCCCAAGAAATCAACGGGTTCCGTCAAAATAGGTCTGCGACTGAAAATATCATCGCCCTCGTCTCATCACTTCAGGAGTACCGTCATGCTGGGTACATGCCGACAGCCGTTTTCCTAGACATGAAGACCGCCTCTGACTCTGTCTTTCACCATGCGATTCTCGCTGCCTTTGTCAGTTTTGGCCTTGGAGGAAAGCTATACAAGCGTATTGGGCATTATTTAAAAGAACGACAAATTTTTATGACCACTCCAAACGGTCCAACACGCTTTCACGCAGTGGAGAGGGGCGTACCACAGGAAGTGGTGCTGAGCCCTCTCCTGTTCAATATTGTCCGTATACACATAAGAAGAAACCTTCTGCGAGGGGTCCGCATAACAATTTATGCTGATGATATCTGCATCTGGACCGCACACATTCGCGCTATATTACCCAGCAATGTCTTCAGAGAGCGCTATTGCACATTTCGATGTACCTGGCTTCCAGAGGTCTTCGTCACTCGCCAGAAAAGAGTGTTGCAATGGCGTTTACAAGAGAAACGATGACCCGATATCCGCTGCTCCTAGGCGGACGATCGCTACCATATGTACGATCTCAGCGATTCCTAGGTGCTGTAATCGACTATAATCTGTCATGGTCACCTCAGATCAAAAAACTCCGCGAGAGGATTACTGCAGCATCGTAAGTGTTCTGGTTCATCGCGGGAACAAGGTGGGGTAGCAACTGTCGATCAGTGCTTCTGCTTGAAAAAGCCTACGTTGAAGGAACCTTGCGCTACTGTCTACCAGTCAACACTATAGCCAAACGGGCGAGTTGGTGGTACATATTGAATGCCAACAGCGCAAACGACGCAGACAAAGTAGAAGAAAACACAGGACAAGCGCTGACTCACAACTGAAATTTTATTCAAGGAAAGTAGTACATTTTATAGAAAAAGTGGCCAACTTATCAGCTAGTAAACACAACCCATGTTTCTACGTGGCATCAAGGTAGGCAACCTCACTGTCATATAATGAAATAGATGGCTTACTGACGCATAACCTTGTTTTTTCCCTCATGTGATACGCTTCCATAATCTCACGTGTTAATCGGGACTGGTGTTTGTAGAGGATATCACAGTAAGGCAATGAAGGAAAACACGATTGGCAGTCTCGAACATGGTCAACTAGATTATTAGATTTGTTAGCTTCCAGATTATTTGCATGCTCTTTCAAACGTGTATTGATGCAACGCCCCGTCTGCCCGATATATATTTGTCCGCATGACATTGGGATTTTGTAAACTACCTCTTCTGCGCATGGCACATACATTGTTTCGTGCTTAACTCCACAAGTTGTTTCAGATTATTTTCGTTGCTCAGCCTTTTTTTTCCAAAACTGCACAAACCCTTTTAAGTTTCTTGGGTGCGGAGCGATATTTTTTTGTCCTTTATTGACCGAGGCATCCAGGAAAATCTGTCTTGAATGGCGTCACGCATTTTTCGTCACGTCGATGACTTCTTAATTTTTGTAGAAAAAACTAACTTTTCTAGGCGCATGACTGATGTACTAAAAGTATTTAAAGAAAATGCTTTAGGTCTAGAGTTTACCACTGAGGTCACGGTCGGTAGCAAGCTACAACTTTTAGATCTGAGTTTGAAGGTGGAGACGGGACACGTCTGTTGGGAATATCGTCCAAGGATGGGAAAACCGCTGTTAAATTATAAATCGCATCATTCGAAAACAGTTAAAACAGGAATTGTTCTCTCATCTCTTTCGTCCTCATTATCAAAATCTTGTATCCATATGGCAACCAATAGCTTCAATGAACAAGTTAAAAGGTTAAAGGAAGCTGGATACCCGGATGGTGTTATGTTATTGGGCTGTAACAAGGTAGCCAGAAAGCTTAAGAATCCATATTTGGTGCCTAGTCCGGGAAAAGAGAAGGAAAGAAAAAAGTTTGCCATTCTCTCTTATGTGCATCGCCTGTCACATAATCTTAAAAATGTGGCAAAACGGTATGGTGTAGGGGTGGTTTTTTCCGCACCCAAAAAACTTAAAAGGGTTTGTGCTGTTTTGGGAAAAAAAGCTGAGCAACGAAAATAATCTGAAACAACTTGTGGGGTTAAGCACGAAACAATGTATGTGCCATGCGCAGAAGAGGTAGTTTACAAAATCCCAATGTCATGCGGACAAATATATATCGGGCAGACGGGGCGTTGCATCAATACATGTTTGAAAGAGCATGCAAATAATCTGGAAGCTAACAAATCTAATAATCTAGTTGACCATGTTCGAGACTGCCAATCGTGTTTTTCTTCATTGCCTTACTGTGATATCCTCTACAAACACCAGTCCCGATTAACACGTGAGATTATGGAAGCGTATCACATGAGGAAAAAAACAAGGTTATGCGTCAGTAAGCCATCTATTTCATTATATGACAGTGAGGTTGCATACCTTGATGCCACGTAGAAACATGGGTTGTGTTTACTAGCTGATAAGTTGGCCACTTTTTCTATAAAATGTACTACTTTCCTGTTTTTTGGAATTTTTGAATGTGTGATTACCCTCGTTGCTGTTTCTCTGCTAAGATGGACAATTTCTCGCGACATTCGAAAACCGCGCTCTTGCGAGAGGGTGCAGAGCGATACCAGTCAAATCTCGACGCTACCTGACGCAGCTACAACGTGACATTCTCTGCCTCGCGTGCTCTGGAGCAGTGAAGAGGAGAGGGGCGGGGAACACTGCGGCATGGGCGGGGCTTAAATTGTCACGTGGTACGTGCGGCGACACTTGATTGACGCCGCTTTGCGCTTTGCCGAAAGCGCTTGTTTTTTGAACGGCGCGATAAATGCCCTAATTTTTTTTAATCCAAAACAGCGACAGTAGTCGCATCTGCGAGATTCTAAAAATTCTATTGCCATCACTAACGGCCTGCTACAAATCTTTGCTTATAATCCGGTGGCTACCAGTCATAGTTAAATAGTTAACTATATGTTGTGTCCCCTTATTGCTTTTGTGTGTGTGCGCCCCCGCGTCCTCCTCCTAACGACAGTTCGCATCCTCCTCCTAACGACCACTCAATCCTCCTCCTAACGACCGCTTGCCCCTCGTCGCACGCTGTCGCCGGATGCCCCCCCACGGTGCGCCCCCGCACCCTCCTCCTGTTCTGGGAAGCCACTCCCTCCCGTGGACGCTTCTCCACTCCCTCCTTTCTTCGGGCGGCCAGTTCGGCTCCTGCCTCGGTCGACGCTGGTCGCACCCTCATCGGCTTTAAATAAACGAAGTCTTAAAGTACCGTGTGCGTCTTTCGCTGCATTCAACACAGCGACCGGACACGACAGTGGCGACGAGAAAGTGGATTCGACCCGCGCTACGCAACGCTATTGACAAGCCATGGCTACGCGAGGGTTTCCCAATCAGATACCAGAATTCAACGGCTCATCGTGGTCATCGTGGGTTGGACGTCTTCAGTTCTACTTTGAAGCTAACAACATCACAGACCCAGCCTTGAAGAGGGCCAACCTGCTGACGCTGTGCGGGGAGCAGACCTACGATACTGTCTGCGCCCTTATTCAGCCAAGCACACCAGCGGCAGTGTCTTACGACGACATCGTAAAAGCGCTGCAAAAGCACTACGACCCAAGGCCATCCGAGGTCTACAGCCGGGCTCGCTTCCAACGACGAGATCAACTGGGAGGAGAAACTGTGAGCGCCTACGTAGCCGCGCTCAAGAAGCTCGCTGCCGACTGCAATTTTGGAACGCTGTCGACAACAGCTACCGGGCAGGAGGGAGACGCAGCTTCTTCTGCTAACACCACCATGCTTCCCTTGGACGTGATGTTACGCGACAGATTTGTGTGCGGACTGAGTGACGAGTCACTGCAGCAGCGCCTGTTCGCTGAGAAGGACCTCACATTCAGCAAAGCTTACGACATCGCCGTTCGAGCGGAGAGCGCCGGTCACCAGCAGAGAGGGATTCGCCGGAACACCGAGCCGGTACACCAGACAAGCAACCAGGTGCGCAAGCCTTCTGTTGTTGTAAAATCGGTCAAAAAGGCACAACGCTGCTGGCGGTGTGACGACCAACACAACCCCCAGGGATGTCGATTCCAGTCAGCCACGTGTAATTTTTGCCACAAGCGAGGGCATATCGAAAGAGCATGCATTACGAAACTGAAACTTGCCAAGATAAAGTCACCTTCCCAGCCTAATCACAGCGTCAACGCCTCAGAGAATACGCCGCTATCTGATCTCCATGGAACAACATCAGCAACACCATCTGTGTTGTACGACCTGAACACCATGAATCTCGGCACGCGACCGAAGATTTTTACAGAAGTAAGCGTACATCACCAGCTGATTAAGTTCGAGGTGGACTCCGGCGCAGCCTGTACTCTGATCAGTGAGGACACATTCCGAACTTCATGGCCATCTGACGCACCCGCCCTGCAACAAGACGACACGCACCTGCGAACGTGGTCAGGACAGAATCTGCCACTATTGGGCTCTGCCAACGTGCAGGTTAACTACAACGGCCAGACCCATACGCTACCTCTGCTTGTTGTGAAGGGCACAGGATCAAGCCTTCTAGGGAGAAACTGGTTTTCTCCACTAGGCGTGATGATATGCGGCAAACATCAAAACGCCGATGCGCTAAGCCGTCTGCCACTAGACGCAACTGTTGACGAACCATTTCCACGAGGAGACGTTCTGATGTTCGAAGCACTGCCAGAACCTCCGCTTACAGCAGGCACAGTTGCAGCATCTACGCAGAAGTGCGCAGCTCTCCGGCTAGTTTACACAGCTGTTCAACAAGGCAACGTGCATAAACTCAAAGGGGACAACTTCGACGCTTACCGCAGGCGAGCTACAGAGTTGAGCACCCATCGCGGCTGCATCATATTTGGGTCCCGAGTTGTGATGCCGAGAGAACTACGCGCACAAGCTATGTCTCTCATCCACGCCGGACATCGGGGCATCGTTGCAATGAAAAAGTGTGCCAGAAGCTACATGTGGTGGCCTGGCATTGACAACGACATCGAAACAGTGGTGCGAGAATGCAAGCCTTGCCAGAGCAGCCGGAGCGCCCCGCCGAAAGCTCCTGTCCCAGAATGGGAAAAGCCAGACACACCATGGCACACACTGCACATTGATTTTGCAGGACCAATTGAGGGCTGCACTTTCCTTGTGGTCGTAGATGCCTACACAAAGTGGCTTGAGATAAGGCAAATGGGACAGACGACTTCGGCAGCAGTCATTGACAACCTCCGATCACTATTTGCAACGTTCGGCCTGCCGCGCAAGGTAGTGTCGGACAACGGAACACCGTTTGTGTCTGCGGAGATCCTCAAGTTTTATCGCGACAACGGGATCTCATCAGTTACATCGGCTCCCTACCACCCAGCGACAAACGGACAAGCCGAGCGCTACGTAGCCGAGCTAAAACGCGCCCTTGAAAGAGATCAGACAGGCTCGCTGCAGCGCCGCCTTGCGCGCTTTCTCTTCAAGCAGCACACGACGGTTCAGAGCACAACAGGCGAGACCCCCTCGAAAATGATGTTCGAGCGTGAAATGCGAACCCAGCTCACAGCCATCCTCCCCGAGCCAAAGGCAGAGACGTTCCGGGAAGAAAAAGCAATTCCGCGCTGCGGCACGCTTAATGAGGGGCAGCGCGTCCTCGCCCGACAGTTTCTGAAAAAGCCACGCTGGGAGGAAGCTACAATTGTCAGACGCATAGGCCTGCGCTCTTGGCTCGTCAACATACATGGCACAGTAGCACGCCGACATCTCAACCAGCTGCGTAGATTTACGACGCCGTCTGAGAGCTGTCCGCCAGCGGAGAGAGCACGTGCACCATCTTCCCACATAGCCTGGCACCTCTTCCCGGAAGAAGAGACTTCGCCCAGGACAGACCTAGGAGACACAGCGAACAACAGCCAGCCTACAAGTGTTTCTCCCCCGAGCGCACAAAGCCAGCGCGCCTCCACGCGTGAGCGCCGACCCCCTGCACGATACCAGGCAACTTTCTAAGGGGGAAGGAAGTGTTGTGTCCCCTTATTGCTTTTGTGTGTGTGCGCCCCCGCGTCCTCCTCCTAACGACAGTTCGCATCCTCCTCCTAACGACCACTCAATCCTCCTCCTAACGACCGCTTGCCCCTCGTCGCACGCTGTCGCCGGATGCCCCCCCACGGTGCGCCCCCGCACCCTCCTCCTGTTCTGGGAAGCCACTCCCTCCCGTGGACGCTTCTCCACTCCCTCCTTTCTTCGGGCGGCCAGTTCGGCTCCTGCCTCGGTCGACGCTGGTCGCACCCTCATCGGCTTTAAATAAACGAAGTCTTAAAGTACCGTGTGCGTCTTTCGCTGCATTCAACACAGCGACCGGACACGACACTATAATAATTTAGCTCGTCACTTTGCTACTTAACATGATTCGCCTATTTTTTGACGTCCGCTCACACTGATATTAATACCGCGCAAAAAACTTGCCTTTACTCAAGAACCCTACCTTCAAAAAATAAATGGCCGGCTTGCCTGAAGCACGTGGTATGTCTCCGGGGGCGATACAGTTCACTTCAGAAAAAATCACAAACCGGAAAAAGACAGCGGTTAACGAGTAAATTCCCTGCTGGCTGCCGTGACAAAGGAATAGGAATAACGTCTGGGATTGTGAGGAATTCTTAGACACGAAAATATTAGTTAAAGTCATTGTATTTTGTGCCCATTATGCTACAGATTCAATAAACACCATTATGGAGCTCGGCGTGGCATAGCCCGTGCAATTAAAAGCAAGACGATGTTTTCAATTTTTACAGATTTTTATTTACATAATTGTGACCAGCACATCGCTGCTGTATATGCACGTAGCTTCTAGAAAAAAACTTGCATAACGAACTCATCATGTATTATAAACTACACAACTACCTAAACTTAACTAATCACCTTTTCTACATTTTAGGGGCAAAGGCCTAAACTCAAAATTGAATAGGCTTGGTTTAGTGGGTTGTAATGTCCCAAGGCGACTGAAGCTATGAGGGACGCCGTAGCGCAGAGCTCCGGGTAATTTCGACCGCCTGCGGTTTTCTAACGTGCACGGACACCGCCTTTTGCATCCATTTAAAAGCGCCCGCCTTGCCTCGCGACAATCTCTCCTCTTTCGGGTCAGCAGCCAAAAACCACAACCACTGAGCCACCGCGGCGGCTCGTAAAGAACGCAGTCCAGCCCACTTTTAACGAACCTGATGGTAGCGCGAATTGCGTTCGTTGTACCCGAGTTTTGTATAAGCGGACTTTTCATTTTCAGCTAGAAGTACGACGTGCGACGAAACATACGTTAGTTTCTCAGTCACGACTCTTTCCATGGCGTGCAAAGCTGGCGCACGTATGTTTCCGTCCAAGACGAAGCAATAAGCTGCTTTAAGAACGCCATTTAACTGCTCACTGTTAAAGCGTTCACAGCAACCGGCGGCAGCTTGGCACCCTCGTCAGCAGATTCTTTGCAGTCGGGGAGTATTCGTACTTAGCGTTGTTACGTTTCGGGCGGATCGACGAACGACGAGCAAGCGGCGACACCGAAGGTTGTCTGGAACGCCTTTATTCCAACTCGGCAGACGGGCAGGAAAGAGCGGCGCAGCGCTTTGCCGTGGCCTTTATATAGCATCCCCGAACGCCGGCGCGCGTCCCACTCGGCTCGCCTAGAACGCCGGCACGCGTCCCACTCGGCTGGTCCAGAACGCCGGCGCGCGTCTCACTCGGCTCGCACAGAACGTAACAACTCCTCCCCCTTTTAGGAGGGCACCACATAAACTGAACAAGTTCTTCGCTGTTATGCCAACAGCTGTGAAGAGATCCCCCACAGTCGCAAGTCGACAATAATGTGGTTCGTGAGCGCAACACGCACCGCAGCACACCGTTCCGAGGTCTGACTGGAGGAGGGGGTTGTAGCACGAGGATGAATTCACCCACACATCATTGTGACGGCCTCCATGCCGTTGAAGAGATGCGGACTGCACTGGCCAGGCATCAAGGGTTGCCCCGACGGTGCCTTTTGAACCTCTGGCCGCAGCCACTGGTGTCCCATTCTTGAAAGAGGCTGATGGCTGGGCAGACGGGGAAACAAACAACAACCAAGCCGCACAGAAGCCACCGAGGCGCCCAAGATGTCAATTCTGTTCAGCGAAAATGCCTTTGTTTGCCTCATTATACTGCCCAAAAGTCTTGCTAAATGCAACCAGATTTTTTGCCCTTAAAGAAAAATATTAGTAGCCAACATTTGAAAAGAGGAATAAGCATGAATGACTGTCTGATGAGACTATGCACAGTGATGCAGATGAGCCACAAGAAACAAGAACTCTAGATGGCGTACTTATTCGTGCGCCCGACTAAAGAAGTCTGCGTTCGCATGAAGTTTACCTCTCTTATGCTTTACCACAAAAGCATATTCCTGGATAGTAAAACTCCACCGGAGCAATCTGCCGTTCTTTTGAGATAGTTGCTGGAGCCATGTCAACGGTAGATGATCAGTAATTAGAATAAATTCAGAGCCCAAAAGGTAACAGCGAAGTTTCTCGACAGCCCACACCAGGCAAGCGCATTCTTTTTCAATTGCGCTGTAAGCTTGTTCCCTCGAAGTAAGCTTCCTGCTGACAAACAAAATCGGGTGTTCTTCCCCTTTGTCGTTTTCTTGGTTTAGTACCACGCCCATACCTCTTTCGCTAGCGTCACACTGCACCAGGAAAGGTCTCGCGTAGTCTGGGGTGGCCAGCACAGGCTCAGTTGTCAATGCCAGCTTCAGGGACTCAAATGCTTGACGCTTACGATCGTCCCATACAATGTTATTGGGCTCCTTTTTCTTGAGAGAATACGTAAGTGGACTCGCCTTTTCCGAGACCCTCAGAATGTACTGACGGTAGTAATTCACCAGCCCTATGAAAGACATCACCACCAGCACCATCGTCACCAGGGTAAGGGGTGCTTTTCGTCGCTCGTTCGGACGTCCCGTCCTCTGACACGTGTCACACGAACGAACTAACTCCTCAACGTCCTTGAAACGACCGGGCCAATAATACTCTGCCAATAGCCTGCACTTCGTTCTCGTGATTCCTAAGTGCCCCGACCATCCTTCCTTATGAGCAAGTTCCAAGAGGTCACGCCTGCACTTGCATGGAACTACCAGCTGGTCTACTTCATTCCCTCCTTTGTCCTTGAAGTGGTGATAAATAATACTGTTCTTCACATAAAACGAGATATTGGGTGTTACATTTTTTCCCAGGCTATCTCGACATTTTTCTAGCGTTGGGTCCGTGGCCTGTTCTCTGGTAAGTGTGGCCTTATCAACATCTACCAGAGCACAGAAGTTCGCGCTTTCCGGCGAAACCAGCGTGGTTACGTCTGCTTCTTCGAGCGTATCCTCCGGCATCCCTTCTGCCGCTTCGTTATCTGACTCATCGGCTTCTTCCCTCGTCGCGAGCGTTTGCGGCTCAGAGCCGTTCGCTGACGTCATGGAGCGAGTGACTACTAGAACGGGATTGTTGTCAAGCGAGGCGCCCGAATCATCGAGCTGCCTTGCCGTTCTGTTCGAAAGAATGTACGGGCAGTTTGGCAATACCCCGTCGGACACTGCTGCCTCTGTGTCTACTACATCGAAAGGCCAGTCTAGTTTTACTCTGGCTACTGGCAAGCTGGTTATACAATCTTCCACGGCCTGTCGAACCCACACGCAGTCGCCTGTGAAATCGTCTTGCTTCACTAGCGAGGAATGAACCAGGTCGTGTGTGGCTCCTGTGTCTCTTAAAGCCTTGCAAGACTGACCATTTACTTTTATGTCGTACAAGTATGGCCTAAGCAGGTCTTCTGCCTTATCCATGCACAAGTTAACCGGTGACACTTTTGGCACACGACAGCCTGAAGCCACATGACCCGGCTGGTGACATTTGTAGTAAAGAATAGGCTTTCTTGCTTCAAACGACCTTGTTTTTAGCTTTTGCTTTTCTGCATCCAACGCTTCCTTTGAAGGTGGAACATGCGTCGAACGCTCTGCGTTTTTAGACAACGCACGAACCGTTCCTCGCTCGTGGCTTCGGACAAAGCTAGGCTTTTTGTTATTAAACGTTTTCTCGTGTCTGGAGCAATACAGGTCAGCGTAATCTGCCGCCACTTGTACGGGTTTTACATCTGGCCTGTCCTGAATCCAATTCTTCAGGGTTGAAGGAATAGAACCGAAAAACTGCTCAAGTGCAATCTGCGCTAGCACCTTTTCGCGGTCCTCATAAGAGTCTACACCACGGAGCCAACTCTCTAGAAAGCCCATTAACTTGTAAGCGAACTCGGCATAGCTTTCTTCCGGCTGTTTCCTTGCCTCTCGAAACTTTATTCGGAAAACCTCAGGGGACAACCTGAACTTCTTCAGTAGGCAGGTTTTTACGGACGAGTAATCATCCGCCTCTTTGCAATCTAACCTTGCCAAAACGTCAGCCACTTCCGCTGGCAGCAAGCTCAGAAGCCTTTGTGGCCAGCTCGACTCCACGAAGCCCCCTTTTCTGCACACCCGCTCAAAATTTACTAAGTAGAGACCTATGTCTCCCCCGACGCGAAAGGGCTGCAAGAGACTTCGCATGTCCAATTTTGTCGATATATCGACCGCCATGGCTTCCTCGTACTTCTTCACCTTTTTCTTAAGCATTTCTAGCTCAAGTTCTTCTTTCTTCCGTTTCCTCTGCACCTCGGTCCAAGATTCTAAAATTTCATCGGCGTCCGCGCCACACTTTTCAATGGCCGAGATGATCTCGGGCTTTCTCGTGGCTTTCGCCACCTTTACGCCCAGCTCTTCGGCTAAGAGCATTAATTCGGGCTTAACAATCGCACCGAGATCCATCTTGCTACGACCGAACTTTTACGAGGAAAAAAATCTGGCTGCTTTCCACCCACTGCCCTTTCTTGTCAGTGACAGTCTACTTTCATCTTTCGAGCTACCTGCTGAACAAAAGAGACATTTCAGGCACTCACGGACAACCGCCGCGGAACCCGGAGTCGTCGATCCCCACCGCTGCCGCCAGTTGTTACGTTTCGGGCGAATCAACGAACGACAAGCAAGCGGCGACACCGAAGGTTGTCTGGAACGCCTTTATTCCAACTCGACAGACGGGCAGGAAAGAGCGGCGCAGCGCTTTGCCGTGGCCTTTATATAGCATCCCCGAACGCCGGCGCGCGTCCCACTCGGCTCGCTAGAACGCCGGCACGCGTCCCGCTCGGCTGGTCCAGAACGCCGGTGCGCGTCTCACTCCGCTGGCCCAGAACGCCGGCGCGCGTCTCGCTCGGCTCGCACAGAACGTAACAACTCCTCCCCCTTTTAGGAGGGCACCAAGACGAAGCAATAAGCTGCTTTAAGAACGCCATTTAACTACTCACTGTTAAAGCGTTCACAGCAACCGGCGGCACCTTGGCATCCTCGTCAGCAGATTCTTTGCAGTCTGGGAGTGTTCGTACTTAGCGTATAATTCTCCTTGAGTGTATCGCTTTGCAATGCCGGCGTTATTATCAGCACATCTCGCAGTCATCCCAGGCGAAGTCTTGTCCAGCCATCTGTGCATCGACAACGCGTTGTTACAATTCCACATGTGTCAAATCGCGCGTACGTTCAGCAGCGTCTAATGTCGTTTCTTGGCCCATAAACGGTGCTTCACGGAAGCAATTTCATATGCACTCCACCAAACGCCGCATCCACACGGCTTCATTCATTTCCAGAGCAGCGAACAAAGATATCCGAGGCCGAATACCGCCACCTGCAGCGTATTAGCTATCAACAAGCATGTTGTATATAGCGCCGATGCTGGGACATCTTGAGCGCGTTAATGACGCCCATTCCCTGTAGCCGAAATCTTGCCCTTTTCATTCGTTGGCGAAAAATGCTTTTTCACCACATGCTGAAAAGGACACACGTGGTCCGTCGCAAATTTGTCAAGCACAAGCAGAAGTTTCTTTTTTTTTTGGCCATGTCATGGTCAGTTCCCAAGCCACTCGACATGATAATTGCGCACCGACGTTATAAAACTCATGTCTGGTTGCACGCTCCACGAATAACAACAAAAAGTGAGGCATATGCTGGACCTTCCATTCGGCTTGAAGCGTACGAGAGCTCCCGTCAGAAAGTATCAGTTGGCTGGACTTCCCGATGCAACAGGTAGCCGCTTGTCGCCGCTGTTCGATCCTGTTAACGCAAAAGTTTGCGGTGCCTTCCAGCAGCGCAGTGTCGCCTTTTAACGCATTTGTTTTTGACAGCACGATTCAATTAAATTGCCACTTCGTCGTTAACGTGTCGCCTTTCCTACCGAAATTTTTGGTCCCCGCATTTGTTAAGAGGGTGGGTGCCATGAGGGGTCGGAGGCGCTCATGAAACTTCGCACCTACCAGATAATCGGGTTTTTGAACTACGCGGCCGAATTTGCTGCGCCTTTCCGCTCATTCTTACCTCTTTGCTTTGTCACGGTTGTTCGTAGTATCTAAATTGCAGTCCCCATTCCCTAATGCATACTTTAACGGTAGCACTCCCCTCGTTCGTATTAAGCGAGCATTCATTATAATTGCGATCGTTATAAACGTGCTCTACTGCATATCTATGGGCATAAAGTTTTCTTATTCGCTACGTATATGGCACGCGTAAGGTAGGACTGACGGTACGGAGGTGTCTGCAAGGGGCGAAAGTGCGGAGGTGCAGAGTTGGGTGCCGCAGAACGTAGCTGTACTGCACTTTCCCAAGCACCGCAATTTTCTGTTCACGACTGTACTTAACAGCTTGGTGGCGGCGATAGCAACAAGCGCGGCTGTGCTGTCGTCGAAGGACACAATGACCTCTGCTCTCAGCCACGCTAAATTTGAAGCTGAGAGTAAACTTTCTAGGTATGGTGCAAGATGTAATGGCTGCAATCTCGCGCGATGTACAACCAGCAGCGCATAACTATTATTATCTTCACTGCAATATGATCGATGCACTAATAATAGCGCAGCTTGTTCTCTTCATTTCGCGCTCTAGAATTCCACCCGCCGCAGCGAAATATCTACGCCGACATCGCCGAGTAACAGCTGATACATCAGTTCTTTAGGTGAAAGAATGCTTATTTCTGGAACTTTCCACTTCTATTCCCGCACCGGACCTCTCGAGGATATTCTGTGTAGGAAATGTGATATTTGATGAAGGCTGCCTGGATGCAGACTAAACGCGGGATGCCAGTATGGGGCATGTAGGAAAGCGCGCGGATTTCCGCGACACCCGCAGAAAAAAAGATTAGTGTGATTGAGCTCTGGTTAAACCTAGTTGGTTGCTAAAGCAAGAACAGCAGAGGGTGAATGCACATGTATGCAGAAAGTTTCATTCTCTATTTAACATTCATAGATGGCGGCGAGTAGGCATACCACTACCAGTGCAGTGGCGCAGCGGTTAAGAGATGTTCCACTGCACTGGCAGGTGGCTATTTCTATTACAGCCACCCGTAGGCTTTGTGTGATCCATGTTACTCTTTCCGAGCAACCTCTCGCGCAGCTGGCGCGACGCTCTTCCGAATTTATCCGAATTCACCCGAGTAACTCGGGTAAGCTCGGGTAACTCGGTTTTCTAGGCAACGGCACAAGATCGCGGTTGCAACCCAGTCGAAAAAAACACCAGCCCATATCTGGTGTTTACACCAGACCGGAAATTCAGACACGGGTTCTGGTGTGACCCGGCCTGGTGTGACCCGGCCTGGTGTGACCCGGCCTGGTGTGACCCGGCCTGGTGTGACCCGGTCTGGTGTGACCCGGTCTGGTGTGACCCGGTCTGGTGTTACCGGGTCTGGTGTGACCCGGGCTGATGTTTTTGGTGTGGCCCGGTCTGGTGTTTTCTGGTGTGATTCAATTTGGTGCCGTGCTGACCGGGTTAGGAGCCTTCGGGAACAATTTCCCTGTTTCACGATATGTGCCGCCCGCTGTGGAGCATAACGAGCATACCTGGTACCGAGAAAACAGGTTGAAAAGAAGCACACGTGGGTGAAGCAGGCAAGGTGTGGCTCCACAAGACGCCAACTTCACACATGAGGAGGCAAGTGTGAGCTCGACAGCTGCCCTCTTCTGTCTTTGGTACTGTTGCTGATATAAACTGCACAAGTACAGTTAAACCACCAGCTTCTGCAATGCTTGTGCAGTTGTTCACTATCACTGGAGAGCTCAAAGAGAAAAGAGTTGCGTGCACGCAGAATGACCGTGACAAAAACGAAAATTCAATGTACTTTGATAGCGATGCAGTGCATTAGGATACACAAAACAGCATGCATACACCAGCACTCAATTTTTACACTTACCAATAGAAATATTAGGGAAAGAAAATGAAACAAAATTTGCACGCATACGTCAATACTCAATTCGTATGATTGCCAAAAGAAATTGCAAGGGCATGTAGAAAAGAAAAAAGAAACAAATTTTATTCTGATTCGCTTAGCTCTTTGAAGCAGCGGGCCTCTTTCGGCGAAGTTCGCAAGTTTTCTGTGATAGCCACAGTCTTATGCTTTTTTCAGCTTTCGTGGCTGCTTCGTCCGTCACTCCCCGACTGCGGGCATAATGCATGAAGAACACTGAAAGAAAATCATGCATAAGAGTTAAAAATAGCGCAAGCTTTGTTATTATTCTGGCTTCGGCAGAATTGTTGTTGTAGAACCAATTTCCAAGACATACAGTAAGTCTTAGCCTGGCAATTAGCTCAGCACTACAAAAACTGCCGCATCTACTTGTAACGCCACTGCTTGTTGTAACAAAGAACAGTATGCTACATGATAAGTAAATTCATTCGCCTGATCATATCAAAGGGACACAGAGGACAACCTCATCCAGCTTTAGTTCTTTGTAAAAATTAATTGTATGGCTTTGGGGCCATGTTGATGTTGCAGAGTCATTCATTGCTGCGAAAATTGGGTTAGAAAATGAACCCATAGTTCGATTCACACATGAAAAGGGCCAAATCCTGGTGTGAGAAAGTCCATGTTTCAACACCTGTACCACAATTAGGGCACAAAGCTGTAGCTCTGACGATGCACAATGCCATTCCTTCTGCTCTTAGTAAGTGTAGAAGCATGTGCAATCTCAACAGAACAGTGCAGCAGTAATGGTGAGCAAATTTAAGTGAAACACCCTAAAACACAGCACATCAAAAGAAAGTTGTAAATGAGCCTAGAATTAAGCCTAGAACACTTCTGTCTAATATGAGTAATAGTGCAACAAGGTGTTCTGATTCTGGGTAAATCTCAGCAGATATGTAAACAAATCACTTTCTCCACTCTAGAAAGGTTGCAGAAAGCTACGTTGCCAAATCTTTTGCATGTGCAAAGGCCATGAATGCCAATACTGCAAGCACGACAGCTGCTGTGACACTTTGCACTGCCTACATCATCAAAATGAGCATGTCGCCTTAATATTCACGCCGAGTGTAAAGCAGAAAAATGACTAAGGTCATCAGAAAAAAGCGTTTGTCAATTGTAAGAATGCAGGCAGTGCCCAGTGCCCTAGCAGATGCATACATGGTATGGTCCTGAACACAAAGCCAAAGAACACCAAGTAAGGGCTCAGTTGCATTACTATGTATGCGAAGTGTACAACAGGTCGAACTGCGTACATTTCCCGAGAATATGTTTGTGCTAAACCATCCCATAATTATTGCCTTTGCTAAGGCAATAAGATGAAACAATAACAAAAAAGGACAGGAAGATACATAAGAATGATACCATCAGCGTTTGCGTTAAAGGTGCACTAAAGAGGAATCTGAACTCGCACTTTTACCGATGGAACTCGTTCTACACATTCCGAACGTTCTTAGAAACTGCGAATTATTTCCCTGTGCAGTCGGTTTCTCTAGTTTAAATCGAATTAAACACCCGGTTCCCGCCTTTTTTTTAATTCCCCCGCAGACAGTGGGAGGAGTCGACTAATCTTTCAACCAGTCCTGTGGCGGCTTGCCGCTCTGCCATCGGCGGAGCGATACGGAGTGATTGGCGAAAGCAGAGTCCACGCGTATTTTTATTTATGTGGGCCTAATTTGCAGCTATGTAGTCTCTGAATAGATCTATTTATCCACGGAAATGTAAAAAAAGCAACATAAAAACGAAAGCAAAGCCGCCATGTGACTGCCTGCAAGGCACTCCATGCCTTGCCTGACTCCTCCCCGACTGCGGAGAATTAAAAAAAAAGGCGGGAGCCAGACATTAATCACATTTAAATGAGGAAAATCAGCCCCAGAGGGCAATAATTCAAAGTTGCTAAGAATGCTTGGAACGTGTAGATCGCGTTCCCGTGGCAAAAAGACGCGTTCTGATTCCTCTTCAGTGCACATTTAAAGGTTTTAAAAATGCGCAGCTCTTAAGAACCTAACTTTCCAGCTCAACATTGTCATGTGACAACAGCCTATTTTAGCATCACAAAACAAGTTATGTTCTTTGGTTGTTGCCACAGATGTGGAGTGCTCATGTCATACACTCATCAAGCAGCTCAACTCTGTAGGAAGTTCTTACCTCTACCAAATGCTTCTCATTGTGCCTGGCAAGTAGCTAACTGCACATGAATTCTCGTGCACAACCAAAAGCCATGCAATGAATTGATCCATTCTAATATGAGTCAAATAGTGTTTGATAATTATTACCTTCTCATGAGCTATTGCCAAGGTCGAGATAGCCTCCTTTCATATGTTAATGCAATATGACAATATGCACATGTGCTAACCCCAGTAGAATACAATAATTACCCCTTATCGTCTCCACCTTCAGCAGCGCCAGTGGCTTCTGCGGTGCCTTGTCCCCACCCTCTGCCAGGAATCTGTTGGACAGCGTTCCTGTGAAGCTGCGCTGAGCGAGCACTTCTGTTGACCACAGTGTGGTTGCTGCTCTTTTGACAAACAGCAAATCTTTTGGCAGCGCCATGAGAGTATCATATGCCTCTTTCGATAATTCGTGGCCATTGGCCAGGTGTACCTGCAGGAAAAAGAACAATGGCATGCCGAACTGAAAGGGACGTACATAATGTACAAATTATCATTGTTTACCGAGTGCATTCTGACTTAAAACTCAGTGTTAGCACTTGCCACAGCACCAAGGTCAAAATCATTTAAAACTTGAAAATAACTACAGAACTTAAGCGTGGACATTAACAGTGCGATGGGCATTTAGTGGCACTTCTTAACAGCAGTGGAGTATCAAAGGTAACTGCATGCAGTGCTAGTAACTGGCTAATGCTAATCTCAATTCATGTTTGGAATGCTATCGGCAAATAATTTCAGAAAAATGGCTCTACCTTGCTGGACATAGGCAATTAGTATGTGCGCACAGTAACAAATGCTAAAAAAATAAGAACAGCACACAAAAAAGCCGTGCTGTTTGTGCTTCACATGATATGGTGCCCCTTGTACAGTGGAATGGTCACGAAATTTCTATAGCAACCAGATGCCCTTCTCAAGACATGTCATGATGACTAAGCAATGCGAAAGACCACACACAAAGACAAGCTACCCTTCCGACACAGAGCTGGCCTCTCATGCTTCACCCTCATGCCTCCCCTTTTGCTGTCATTGTGGGGCACATGGCTGCAACACAGGCTCTTCTACTGCTCAGCCTGCACTGACCCCTAACATCTCATTGATGTGCTAGCTGCCGCTGCTCTCTTTAAAAGCAGCACTAAGCATGATCATATGGAAAAATGTTAGTGATCATTAATACTATACGGGCTACCTTTGTGGACCAAACTGAACCTGTAAAGTAACTGCACGAGCCGCAAGAAATAAATATCTGACTGTTCAAGCCTGACCAAAACTAGTCCCATATACCTGTCGTTAAACCACCAAAATAAAATGCATATAGCTTACTGAATTTTAAAAGCACTGGTAATGATGAAGGACAGAAGTGAACGGGACAAGCGCTTCTCCTCTGTCCTTACTCGTGCATTCAAAATTCAGTGTGCTAAACCAACTGGCCTAATAGACAAATTTTGTAAAGCGTCTAGCTTGTTTACTACGCATGACAATGCTAAGAAAGAGTGCACAGCTGAAAAGCATACACCAAAATATAAGACACCCACATGCATTATCATCAGCCTGACTGCGCCCACTGCAGGGCAAAGGCCTCTCCCATGTCTCTCCAATTAACCCTGTCCTTTTGCCAGTTGCAGCCACCGTATCCCTGCAAACTTCTTGATCTCACCCGCCCACCTAACTTTCTGCCGCACCCTGCTACGCTTGCCTTCTCTTGGTATCCACTCCGTTCACCTCACTTCACTTCACTTTATTACCTTAAAGAACCCCAGTTAGGGGGTATTACATAAGGGGTGGGTACAAATAGGATTAAATTTTGTGTACAAAGATGTTATTCATTAAATATGGCAGTTATACAATTCAAAAATGAGAATGGACAGGTGGTTGCAGCGATGTCGTATGGAAGGCCGTTCCACTCTTTGGCTGAGCGAGGAAAGAATGATGCAGCAAACGTTGTGGTATGAGTCTGTGGAGGGTAAACTTGCAGGGGATGACCAAGGCGGAGTAAAATACATGCCGGAGGGCTAATGTAGGGTGGAATACGCAATGAGCTGTAAAAAAACTTCTGAAATAAACACATACTGGCGATGCGACGACGACAGGCAAGGTTTGTTAGGCTCAACTCCGCTTTTAAAGATGATATGCTGTTATCATATGAATAACATTAATGAATGAATCTAGTGGCTCGGTTCTGTAGCGATTCTAGTGATGTTAACAAATAGATTTGGTTAGGGCTCCAAATGGGGGATGCATATTCTAGTTTTGTTCGAACCAGGGACTTGTAGGCAAGAAGCTTAACGTTTGGCGGTGCATGGCGCAAATGAAGTTTCAGGAAACCAAGGGTTTTGTTAGCTGATGATAGAATGTTAGTGACATGCGCATTCCAGCTTAGATCTTGGCTTAAGGTTACACCCAAGTTTTTATAGGAGTTGGTTAATTGTACTGCGACACCAGAGATTACCTAAGGGAATAAAAGGGCAGATATAACAATTACAAGTAGAGGTGAAATTCGTTTCATGAGCGTCTAGTAAATTTTCGCAGCAGGACAAATGTTGCTCGATTTGGATGGTGACCTTTTTTTTCTGTTTCTTTTTTTTCTTTCATTCTATAATCTCTGTTTCTTGAATAAAAATTTACAGATGCAAGTGAATGCTGGTGCCACGTCTTATTTATGCTGCTATAGCCAGTATAGACAAGTATCAACTTGCTAAACATTCAACACCGGTGAATGAATATATGTGCATGCTACCCCCACTGATGCAACAGCAAGCAGTTCTCAGTCACATTTCATAAGACATGAAATTTAGGTGCTTTCACCTTTCCACTGTCTGTCAGAGTACAAACACCGTGGACTGGTCGTGGTTCTGCTGCAGGCGGTCCAGCAGGCACTGCTGGAAGGTGTACTTCTGAAGACATCACAGATGCCTCACCTCCTTCAAAAGCCGGCATGTCTGCACGCAATACGGCACAACACAAGCTTGATATTTACCTAGTAGAGATTAAGCCACAATTCAGACTAGTGCAGTAGGAACAACATTTCATACAATTTACGCTGAAATCAATACCCTCAGCCTCGAAGCATATCAAATAAATAATTAGATTATTCTTTTGTTATGCAGACATGAAATATGGAATCAATTTTATCCATACTTATGGCAAGACAGCTAGCTACCCCTTAGTACTTGCGTTTAATGCATAACAAAGAAAAGCAAAATGCAGTTATTTCTGGTGGCTAACTTCATCATCGTGCCTATGCCCAAACGAGGTTAAAAGCACTACCCACTGACCCCCAATTTAGTATTGGGCCAGCTACAGCCATCCTACAGCCCACGGATTTCCTAATCTCGTCTGCAATGTTTACCTTTTTTTGGAATCTATTTCATAAGTAGTAATGGACCATTCACCACCTGTCCTCCATACCATATACTACCGCACTACTCTCTTTCTGTCTCTTATTGTTACACGCACTGCGCTGTCCTGAGGTTAATTTCAAGCCTTCTCAACATGGCTGCTGCCCGCACCGATGAATTTCCCATTAGCATCATGAATAGTGATTTAAAAACAACATTCTCGTATGCTTCCTTTGGTTTCAATGACTGTTGGCTACCTTCCTATTCATGCTGCAACGAGCTCCTCATTTCTATACCCTTCCCTGTTCGTTCCGTCATTAGGTTATCCTTGCAGCTTGAAAAACAGGCTATAAACTTGCTGCGAACTGAAAAAAATGTGCCCAGTGGTAGGTTAAGGACTCCGCAACAATGTCACTGGCAATTACAGATAGTGGGCATGGTTTATTGGTTTACTGGGGTTTGCTGGGGCCCAAGGCAACTCAGGCTATGAGGGACGCCGCAGTGAAGGGCTCCGGAAATTTCGACCACCTGGGGCTCTTTAACGTGCACTGACATCGCACAGTACACGGGCCTCTAGCATTTTACCTCCATCGAAATTCGGCCGCCGCGGCCGGGATGGAACCTGCGTCTTTTGGGTCAGCAGCCGAGCGCCGTAATCACTGAGCCACCGCGGCGGGGCACAGATAATAGACATGATTCCGGAGTGCTGCTGGTGACTTTCCATACCTTCCTCAGCTGATAAGCACGCATTGCGTATTTCAGATGACAGCAGCGTGGGCCCTTCCAGTGACAGGACGGGGTGGCACTGTTGTGGTAACGGTGTCACCGCCCTTGGAGGGGTGTCTTCAGCGGCATTCTCAACGAGTGCAATGCTAGCCACATTGCTCACTTCAGCGGCTGTTGACAAAAACGTTTGCTGTTTTAGACTTCCCGTTTAGCAAGTTCATTTTTTCTTCTTTCATCATACATTCTCATCTTTTTGTTTTTGGTCTTTTTAGGTAATTTATCTAAGCTCCACTAAGAACATGAACATATGCAGCTAAAGTTCACATTTCCACTGTGATGCAGACGTTAGGATCATTAAAGCCATGGAGTTAGTGTAAAACTGCATTTCTACAAGCAATGAGGAATGTAATAAACATGCAAAATTTTTAACACTTGCTTTCCCAAAAAGAAGTCCTTTTTATAATGCACTTGTGTATTTTTAACACACTGGAGCTTACAAGAAAAAAGCAATAACTTACAGGCTGTAGCAAGCGGTATCCAGATTAAGAAGTAGGCATACTGCCATACAAGACTAACCTGGAGCTGAGAGGTAATTCAGAAGCTCCTCCTGCAGCTTCATGTTTAACTGCCACAGCTTCGAATTTTCTTTCTTGAGGGCTTCCAGCTCCTCTTTTAGCGCATTGCTTTCTCTGAGTGCCACAATGTCCTCATTGGCACTTCTTTTCGCAGCCATTCTCAACTTCTTCACCTTTTTTTGTTGACTAGAATTAAAGCATAGGCATAACCAATATAAATGCAGCAAATGTGTATCATGCACAAGTCATCATGCACTTCGTATATAATCAGCACACTGGCATTTGTTTGACCATTGCAAGGAGATTCACCCACTTGCCACAAGTACATTAGGCGTTTCCTCATCCATAACACGGTACTGTTGGCCGCAAAAGTTTGCAGGATCTGTGATGCGTGGCGGGGCGAAGCAAAACAACATTGCTGCGTGATCTGCCATAACAGAGCATAGTATCCAGGCTCATGTGAACCTCAACACCACGCTCTGTGATGGAAGATGGCACAGCAATGCAGTTTTGCAGATCCTGCAAGCTTTTGCGCTTGACAGTTCATGCTCCTGATACATGTTAGGAATAATAGCAATGCCAGGAGTGCATATGACTGTATATATGACTGCATTAAGCCTAAGAACCTGTAGCAAGTTCCTGTCCAGAGGTCTCCTTGACAAGATTCAGCAGTGCTTCGATGTGACTTTGAAGCTGGCATAGTCACTGTCAAGTCCTTCACGACTCTGAGCTAAAGCTGCTTCTTACTTGGTCGCTCTTTACAACAGCAACTTAAATGGTACATCAGAGCAAACAGCTATATCATACAATTCTTTGCATATGAATTTCCAAGTTTAGATGCATGAACTAAACAAATACCAGAAAAATGCACTACATCACTCATATAAGCACATAAAAGCTTTTCCTACAACTGCACGCTCTGTTTACCATGGCTGTGATTATACATGCGCCCGCATGGCAACATGCTGCTTGCTCTAAGACTTGCACATGTTTCAATAATTCAACACTAGCCAACACTTCCATAAAATATACAAAAGGAGTAAACATATTCAGAATGACCAGGGAGATAGCAAAGGGCCCAGCAGTGGCATTAATGAAAATTGCTTATACATGGGTTGCACCGAAATCATAGCTGTTGCCATGTTTGAGATTAGATGCATACCAGAAACCTGCAAATTTTTCTAATCCATTTTTCATTACCTGCCCCAATCTGCACTGCAGAAGCTCTCCGTTAGATTCTGTATTGTGGCACCCATGACATCGCATGAAACCCATGTATACATACTACCAACATGACAATTCCTGAACGGAACATGCAGTTTCCAACACGCACATTTTCTGGTGGCCCCTGCCGCTTCAGTTTTGCACGCTGTGCCTTATCTGCTATGAACATGTCCATGTCTTCTTTGGACTCTGAAATAAATTTGTTTAAATAAAATTTGAATGAACACTTGTTTCTCGTAGTAACGACCAGGCCACACAACACTCATGCTGATACACCTCAGTGCTCGCACTCGTATGCTTGTGTTTTCACCAAGTGTCCAGTGTCCACATAATTACACTCGCACGCTGCAGTGTTTTTCTCAAGCATCCACATAATTAATGTTCAGCCTGGTGGTACTGATCAGCTAATATTTTTAAAAGCACGGAAAAGATGAGAAGACAACATGAGTGCAAGGAATGCAGCACATAAATAGCTGACATTGCTGTGCAGTGTATTTCACAATACTGCAACACCAGATAGGCAAATACTGCAAAGCTTTACAGTGTATGTAAACACACAGAACTAAAAATAAAACAGGTCTAACCATTCTGCCGTCTCCCCGAAACCACGGCAAATTAATGGGCACGGGATTTTGGTACATCAAACATGCAGTACACTTGGAGCGCACAAGCGATAAAAAGAAAGTGAAAGAGGGCGAAAAATGTTCGAGAAACAACGCACACAACGTGTGGTTGGGCTAGTCAGTGCAGATTCGACAACATGAAAGAGAAAATAGCGCTGACACAGGACATGAAAGGGCACCCTTTGTTTTGAATCATCTGCCCCGAGCAAACCCATGTGAGCAGAGAGGCGGCATATGCCTGCCGACATGTTTTGCAGCAATGGTTCATGGCACAGGGATAAAAAAAAAACTTTCATCAGGGTCTTCAGGACAGTTCTGCTTACCTGACATCTGGAGTACATTGGCGTCGTAATACCCTCCACTGGTTCTTTCGTCGCCTTCCCAAAATACGCTGTAAATTTCCCCGGCGCTAAAATCGTCCACATCGGCCGGTCGGAACCCTTTCACATGACGAGATTTCGCGATTTTCTTTACATTGTCTTCCAAGAATTTCACGTAGACGTAATACTATAGCGCCTAGAATATATTCTAGGCACTATAGTAATACTCCATTGATTTGTCCGGGCAGCCCCACTGGAGATTAACGCTGCCAAAACAAACGACGGAGATCCACGCGCGTGCCTCCTTGATGCGCCCACGTCGCCTAGGCTTGCTGGATAGCTCATTATTTAGGCTGCTAGGGGTGGCGCTGTAATCTCGACAGATACGCAAAGAATTCCGTAAGACTTCTATCCGCGCACAAAACAGCATATTACGATATGTTCGCTCTAATTCTTTCTGTGATCTTAGGTTAACAGGTACTGTAAGACATTATCATCACCATTTCCCTTCATTATGTGGAAATGTCTAGAAAGACAGAACAAGGTCTACCTTGGACAGAAGCTTCACACGCTCCTGTCGGCCACCAACGCCCCGTATGTCCACTTCACGATTTCGGGTGAAATCGAACCGCAAAATAAGCTATTTAATGTATTGGTCACTTATTCGGCGATTGCTTCTTTGCCGGCTGGTGTTTCGTGATGAAAATGGAGACAGGGCGGACTTTCCTCTCGGGCGCCCATTCCAGCTTGAAAAGCACTTTTTCGGTTGAATTTCTTCCTGGAGTGACATTCTCTCCCTGGCACTGGGAGAGTTCGAGTGGGGTGAACTGGAAGTGTAAATTTTTCAGAAAATATTATGAAAGATGTACATGATTTCTCGTGAATGGCATTTTGCAGCTGGATATACATGCGATTCTAGTTGGAATCGACCGGTTTCCAGGTGGATGGGCATGATTTCCAGATAAATAATCACGCTGATAACGGAATCTCAATCCCAGGCAGCCCAAAGCGCCACGTCCAGCGCGAATATTGAGAATAGTGGTCGCAGAATGAACACGTCGACCATATTTATAGGCCGCTGTGTAGGGCACTGCAAAAAATTCACTGCCAGCTTCACACCATCGAGTAATTATAGCAGTATATAGGCTAGCAATGAACCAGAATGTATCACATATAGTTCTTGCTGTCACATTCGAAGCTATAGAAATCTCATAAAAAGGAACTGCGCGCATTATGCAACTCAAAATGTGGTGGAAATAATCCAGTTAGACTGAGAAAAGCTTCTTTGGTAAAAAAAAAAGCTTGGCGATCATTTTATGCGAACAGCTAAGAATAATAAACCGTACGTATGACAAACCCAGAAACTCAGGCATGATTTAAGTAGAAATATGGCGCTCTCTAACCCACCCCCCCCCCCCCAATAAAAAAAATTACGTAGGAAGGCCATGCCGAACTCCACTTTTTCGGCGAAAAATATCCAAGAAGTATACGCATGTGAAATGAGCCCTCGCTCGTAAATTACAGGCCCCTCAAATGGTGTATCTTTCTGTGGTCGCTTAACTTTACTGCCCATGATATTTCTTCACTTTTACCAGTTAACAGCAACTGAAACAAAGATCTCAGTAAAGGAAGCCAAAATAAATGGTACAGGTCGCGGAAGCAAAAGGGATGGACATCTCTGATTACAATTAAAGGAAAGCCGCTGTGGTGGTTACAGTAGTATATGCATCTAATTGGGTGTGTAATGTCTTGATTGTAATGATGCGCAAGACATTGCTGTACATGGATTATTCCGTGGTGTTCTCTTACGAGCGCTAAATAATTATAATCAAATTTCTTTCTCGTGCTATTTCGGTTTCAACAGCCTATAGCGATGGCTGTGACGCCAACGTGTGTTTATAGCTAACAAGGCAAGAGCGGGGCCTAAAGCTGGTCCTTCATAGTGCAGATATCGCGCTTACTGATACTGATAACTGTTGCTATTCAGTGCATGTGCTGTTTGTGTCAGTTGTCTGCACTGTGCTTATGGTTCACAGGTCACGGAAGACATGAAAAAACTGCGATACGTTGATTAGTCGTTTTACTTCGCTACAATGCAGTCTGCTTCAAGAATCGGAATGAAAGCGAATGTAGAAGCAGAGATTATATTGTAGTTTTTTCATGTCTCGCGCTTCTTGACCTATAAGCCACTTTGACGGTACAGTCATCGTTCGGCTGTTAAAAACCGAAACCGAAACAGCATGACAAAACATTTCCCTGCTCACAGATCTACAGTATCTACCGCGAAGAAAGAAAAACTGTGAAAAACTGTCATTTACGCTTGTATTAATGAAAAAAAGGTATTGTTTTGAGAGTTCAGTGGTGCAAAGCGGCGGCGTGATGGTTACGTAACTGTGGAGGCCGAGACCGCGCGCCAATAGCGCAGTCTATTTTTCCATGGTGCTCTCCTTCGTGCCTCGCCTTCGTTGAGTGCGTCTGTTAATCTGTGTCGCCTTTTTGGTACTCGGTTCGAAGGCTTTCTTTTACCAGCAGGCCGTGCACTTTATCGCAGCATGCCTCCTAAAAAACGGTAACTTGCTTATTTTGAGCCCGGTGCGTCGTCAGCGAAAGTTCCGCGGCAAACCGTGTGGAGCCAGCGGCAAAGGGAACCGTCGAATGAAGTTTCACAGGTGAGCCGTTGCGCATGGCACGTTTCCAAACACGCCCGCTACCCCCAATTTCTCCCCGTACTCCTTGGGCTGTACCTTGGGCTTCTACGAAAAAAAATAAAAAATCGATGAGCAGAGGCAAGTAAGCCTGTTTCTAGCGTGTCGTGGGGCCCGCACCGAATCGAGGTGAGTGCATATTTGAGGGATGGGGGCGGTTTTAACAGGCAGTGGTGAATAGGTGAGGCGTGTTTCCGAAGTGAATGCAAACAACCATGGAAGAATCGTCTGCCAGCTTTTTCCTGTTACAAATTTCTCCCATGCACTGCCTTCTGCACAGCAAATGCCCTGTATTCGTGCATCGTTTATTCGCTAATCTATTTGTGCTGCGACATTGCGTATTGCACCGTAAGATCAGCGCGTGCTGTGTATGAACGCGTCCTGAGCGCAGAAAATGACAATTAAGAAAGGTACGAGTTTTTTCTCGAGTGTATGCACGGCAGTCGGCTGTGTGCGCAAAATAGTTTAACGCGTTGGGCGTTATATATTTGTTTTTTTTTCCTGCATCATGAAGGCAACGAAGGCTGAGCTTGCACAGTTTAGCAAACGATTGATGTATTTGCCTCAAAGCGTGTAAAAGCTGCCAGTGGGCTAGCACATACATGCAACCGTGCGCGTCTCAACACGTCCCACTGCGTACGCATAGGAAGCATCCGACCGTTTACATTATTGTGGTTGTACTTCATGCGAGTACACGCTACGAAGCAGAACAGAGTCGACGTCTGGTTGGTCTTGCGATGATGCAATACAATCAGCGGTGTTGCAGTGGAAATAAATTAGTGTTAGAAGCGAATTAACACAGCGACTGCCGTGAAGCAAGCAAGCAGGGGGAGAAATTTGGAACCGGAAGTAGCTGTAGCAGACGACTTTTCCATGAGCCTCTGCGCTGACTCGGAAACGCACCTCACCCATTGAAAGGGGACAATCTATCCCCCTCCACAAGCCTGAAATTTTGCGTAGGAAAACTTTGCTTATCCCAATTTTCCGAAGAAAAAAATATCTCCAAGCAGTACACAGTCCTAGTGGTTTGCCCCCCCCCCCCCCCCCCCCCTTACACACACACACACACACACACACACTGATGTACTACCCAACTGCCCTTTGCCCCAGAATGAATCTAAATTTTCGTGTAAATGTTGAGGTGTTCAGAGGCAATTCTTGAATTCAAGCGAAGCCACATAGATATATGCACGTAGACTTGCTGTGGTGACTATGTGTTTAGGTGCTTGGCAGTTGAGCCCGAAAATGCATGTTTGGTTTCTTGTGTGCCCTTTTGATAGTTTAATGTTAGCTGCCTGTGGAACAGGCAGATGCGGTATTATGAGAAAATGTATTATTTCATTTGCCTATGTTTCCTGCCCACTCAGTTGTGCTAATGCTTGTTCTATGCATGGGCTCATGCCGCTGTTGAGCAACTCTCTTTTTAAAAATATTAGCATCTCTTGTTGTTGTCTGCCTTGTGTGACTGTTGTGAAATCATACTCAACGAAACTGGCAATGCTGAACTGTAAGGCGGCTTGTCGCACTTTCACTCTTGGTCCTACCTTTTTAACACTTTCCCATATAAAATTTAAAGGAGTGTAGATACCAAATTTTGGTTGCCTATGTTTTCTTGTTTGTAATGGTGCGTTAGACATTACTATACATGGAACACCATGAGGTATCTGGCTACAGCTGCCAAATAATAATCAAATTTCATCTCTCACCTGATTCGGCTTCTGTTACAAAAGCAGTGTGATGGCTAGGATGTCAGGTCAGTATAGGTCACATGAGGCATGAAGACAGCTGCAATATAATCGCTGCTGCTTCACTCTTTGCGATTCTGCTGCTGTGGTGGCTCAGTTGTTATGGTTCTCGACTGTTGACTTGAAAAGCGGGGGTTAAGTCCCAGCCACTATGATCACATTTCAGTGGAGTTGAAATGCTAGAGTCTCATGTGTTGCGCGATGTCAGTACACATTCGAGAACCCCAGGTGTGGGTGAAATTATCCGGAGCCCTCCACTTTGGGATCCCTCATAGCCGGGGTCGCTTTAGGACGCCACAACTCCCATGAACCATGCACCAAACCCATTGCCATTCCAGCTCTTGCGGCAAGCTGTCTTTAGCATCACAGGGAATTAAAATTATGAAGTAGTGATTATGTTGCACTTTTTATTTGTGTCTGACGTGACTTATACTGACCTTTCATGTTGTAGCCATTACTTGACTGTTGAAGCTGAAACAGGTGAGATACGAAATTCGATTATAAATTATTTAGTGATTGTAGGACAATGTCACATGGTAGTCCATGTATACTATCTCTTATGGATCATTATAAAGAAAAAAACATAAACCTGTGATGAAAATATTAAAATGTGAAGGGAATCGGAATGATGTTCATGCGGAATGATACCAACTCGGGGTATACATGAACAGGTTGCAGTCATTCACTTCGATACTGATGTTTTTTTCTTCTGTTGCTGATGTAGCCTTTGCAATGTTTTTTGTAGCAAGCTGAAGCTGAGGTGGATGACAACGCCTCTGCAAGTCATCCTAACTTGGATGATGAGGACACCAATGGGCTTGACAACCATGTGCTAGAGGACCCCGATGAAGACTTGTCGGAATTTATCAGAGTGAACTCCGAGTCGAGACTTCCACACAGAACACTACCCACCTGCAGGCGATGCTGGTTGTATTAACATTATTAACATTTGTTGTTGCTGCTGGTCTTCCTTGGACACAAGTGGACAGCTTGTTGAAGCTGTTGAATGCATTTCTTGGCTAGAACGTCTTCCCATCGACAAAATATGGCTTTAAGAAGTTATGGGATTTGCACAAATCAAAGATGGTGGAAGTCCATACATACTGCCCAACGTGTGCGTGCCTGACATCAAGCTGCGGCCTAGATTTCCAGCACTGCACTAATTGTGCAGCCACAATGACTATGGCACAGCTGGTGAAAAAAAAGGAAGCTTTTTCATAACTGTCGACCCCAAGCATCAGCTACAGTGTCTCTTAAAGAAGATTGGGGATATAGTTGGCGCAAACCTCCAGAAACTGACAGCTGAAACTCATCAGGGAGCTTATAAGGATATCACAGACGGCCAACTGTACAGAAAGGTCCGCCGTGAAAGGAACATGAATTGGAGTGACCTGACTGTTACCGCTAACAGCGATGGATCGCCAGTATTTAAGTCGAGCAAAGGGTCAGTCTGGCCAATTCAAGTAGCGGTTAATGAGCTCCCTCTTCCCTATCGTTGGAAGAACATCCTCATCGGCGTAATTTGGTTTGCCAAAGGTCACCCACCTACTCGCCTCTACTTGAAGACATTTGTTGAGAAATTCCACACTATGGGCAGCTTCACGTGGTAATTTGCCAGCAAAGTTGTGCAGTCAACAGTGAATGTGTTGTGCTTTTGTGTTGTCTCGCCAGCTCGCGCTTCACTGCTGAATGCTAAGCAATACAACGGATACTATGGCTGTTCTTGGTGCCTTCAAAAAGAAACGCTTGTTGATGGTAAGAATTGTTTCAGTCATATTACAAGCTTTGCCTCTTCTGCTTTCTGCACACTGTACAGCTCTAAGAACATAATTTTGTTGCTTAAATGCATTAACATGTAACAAGCAACATACTCGTATCCCATGTGGTTGGCATCAACTGTTACCAGGCATAAAAAGACTGGTTCATATCAGTTTGAACAAGGTTGTGTTCTAATACAAAAACAACTTGGTGTTGCAGCAACTTGGTGATGGAGGGCCATGATGATGACGTGACAATCTGTGCTTCCCCATAAAAGCAGTGAAAGAAATTTCACTTGGGGAGGATTATCACCCATATGGGGGAGAGAGAGAGACTCGAAGATGGTACGGCAGAGAAAAGGATGGCAAAGTTGCTTGATTGTGACAGCTGTAACTGTGGTGCTTAGTCTTTTAAAGAAATTTTTCTATTCACATATTCCAGAGATGGAGCCTGACAAGTGCCAGGGTATAGCAGTTTTCGACCATAGGGATCACAGGTCTTCTAAAACTCCTCATAAGTATTCTGAAACAAAAGGCTGTTGTGGGGTGCTTAGTTTACTCTCTAGCAGGCATAATGACAAAGGACGGTCATTTTGCGCATTGGTGAGCAGTCACATTTAGCTTTGTGTTTACTGTGAGAAATATGTGCAGATATGTACAGGGCACTTATTTCTAGCTACGAGGAGATTGGGTGCTGTTAATTATGTGAGGAAATGTCTGTGCTGTCTGTTTAAACTTTTGTGATAAGTTTATTGTCTGGTGATCCAAGACGTACGAGGTGTGGAGACTGGAATCACAGTTGTCACCTGTGGTGCACATGTATGGATTCAGAATGGAAAAAATTGTCACTTGGAAGTTCTATCTTACACAAGCACTCTTGTAAACTTTTGTACCTCTTCCTGCAGAAGCTATGCACATTAAAGGTCAGGTAGGTTGACTGTGCAGGTCAGATTCCATAGTGATCCTAATAATCCAGAGCTTTTCATTAGCATCTCCCATAGCCTATGTCTACCTCTTGGAAGTTGGGTTCTGCAGTGAAAAATAGGGCATGCAAGCTCCAAATGTTGACCTATTGCCCATGTACATATTCTGAGTGTAACATGAAAAGCCTAATTTTGTAAAATGGGCTTGTGCATTGATTAAAGGTAGATGTGGTACCATTGCGTGTAGTTTAAGTTATTGTAGAATTTCATAACCATCACTTACATGTGCATTCGTACTCTCCTGTCTGTTCTTTAGCATGTATTTCTTTGTTTATTATGCATAGTACAATGAGAAATTTAGCTGTCATTTCTTTTTTCAGGCACCCTGAAATATATAATGGAGGGGCGAGATATGGTCGAGCGATGCCATGACACTGTGTACAGTACAATGAAACTTGCAGCCAGGCGAGACCGTCCTGTAGATGGTATGAAGGGCTTGTCAGCCGTCACAACCCTCAGCACATTGGACCTGTCGTGGGGCTTTCCACCGGACTACATGCACTGCGTACTGGAAGGTGTCACATCGCAGCAAATGGAACTTTGGCTGTGGTCACCAGGAAGTGCCTGGCACATTGGGAATCATGTGAGGGAGTTGAATGACCGCCTGTTGAAAATTCGGCCACCAATTTCACCAGATTGCCAAGACTGGTAACTGAGCGCTCGATTTGAAAAGCTACAGAGTGAGAGATTGGCTTCTTTATTACAGTGCACCGTGCCTCTTCAATATGCTCCCGCAGAGATATTTGACGCATTTCTGCCTTCTTGCACGGAGTTTATTTTTACTCTTACAAGCAAGTGTTGAAGAGAGATATTTTTTGTGCCGAAAGGCTTCTTGTGGAGTTTGTTGAGCAGATGCCAATTGTCTATGGTGAACACACCCTGACATTCAATGTGCACCAACTTGTGCACCTTGCAAAATCTGTGCGCATGACTGGGCCACTGTGGGCAACCTCTACCTTCCCATTTGAAGGAGGGAATGGTGACATTCTCAAGCTGGTTTCTGCAGCGAAAGGTGTTCCACATCAAATAGCAGAGCGCTTCATCATGCGAGAGGTGCAGAAGTCCCTGAAGCGTCTGGTACTACTGCCACTCTACCTAAACAAGCAGCAAAAGCTGATCTCGGGGAAGCAAGGCAATAAGCTCCAGTTAGGAGTATTAGGTTCGCCATTGCAGCCTGGCAGTCTTGAATGCCATATGCTGGATTTCATCAGCCAGACCATTGGTGCTGTGCCCAGTATGAGTGAATACCTCAGAGCACGTATTAAAGGGTTCACTGTACATAGTGCCAATTACAACAGGACCGAGAAAACGTGCTCTGAATATATTCTAACAGATGATGGCAAGTTCTTGCGAGTGATCAAAATCTTTTTAGTGGAAAACAGTATCTTCTTACTCTGCCAAGAACTAATTACCGAGGAAAGCTTTATGCCTTTCAAGTTCACTGCTGAACACCCTCCGACTGATGTTGGGTTGTGCCTAATTTGTGAGCAGAAAGTTATTTCACCTTGTGTGCTTGTGGCACAGAGCGACTAGTCACATATTGTGAAGGTGCCCAATCTCTATGAAAGTGATTAGGAACAGATGCCAGGGACAAATTTTAATTGGCTTATAGCCAATCCCTGCGACGCTGCGTATGACCAGAAGTTTTCTATGTTGTCCGTCTAGAGCCCAATTATGCATGCTGAAGGACACTGTTCCCACACTGTTTTTTTTTGCACAGTCCATTTTATTTGTTTGTAGTCTTATGTTTTAAAGCATTGGGTCGACGCTTCTTTGAAATGGGAGAAATTCTGTTAACCTTTGTAGTGTTTGTTTATTCTTCAGTGTTGCAGGTGCGCCGCTTTATTGCTTTGGCTGTGATGCAAGACGCGACCAGATTGATCGCATCCAGGCGGAGCCGCTTCTACGTTATTCCAGAATGTTCTAGTAACTTTGCACGCTTTATCTCGAAAGTTCGCTATCAGCTTTAAATTCAGCATGGCCAAGAGCGGCAGGCATTCTGTCCGACCGCAGAGTTCGCCTGTTGCTTCGCCGCCGCGGAGTCATTCAGTTCTTTGCTTGTGCAAGTCAGCACAAAAAGAGTTTCGGTTAGAAGCAATTTTTGCTGTCTTCTTGCTCTCCGTACTGCAGTCACCACTCTGTGACAATATTTGCCTCAGTTGTATGGAAGGTGTGCACCTTTTGCTGCATATGTCATTTGAAGTTTATTTCCTTGTGCTGTTCTCGATTATTGTGAAACATCTCTGCATCTCTGTGTTGCACTGTTATAGGTCATTGTATATAGAAGAAGCATTCTGTCTAATGTCCAGTGTGTAGTCCTGTTTGGTTGGTTGGTTGGTTTATGGGGTTTAACGTCCCAAAGCGACTAAGGCTATGAGAGACGCCGTAGTGGAGGGCTCCGGAAATTTCGACCACCTGGGGTTCTTTAACGTGCACTGACATCGCACAGTACACGGGCCTTGAATTTCTCCTCCAAAGAAATTCAGCCGCCGCGGCCGGGATCGAACCCACGTCTTTCGGGCCAGCAGCCGAGCACCATAGCCACTGAGCCACCGCGGCGGCGTAGACCTAAACCAAACTTTATTTTATTTTACAAATGTGCATACAGTCTTTAGGATGAGCCACAGGCCAAAAGCTAAAGAAAATAGCTTGAAAATGCCTGTGGCTCATCTAAGAGCCATTACAAAATAATAAAATAAACACATGCATACAACGGTGGCAGATCGGAAACGAGCACACTGTAGAAAGAATTTATAATATTTACGATTGAACTGATGGGTACACAGAGATGTAGTTTGAAACTAGAAAAAAACAATTAAAACTGAACAAATGCATTTGAAAGTTATACACTGCTGGGTTGATTACAAAGGGGAAAAGGACACCGATACATACACAAACTACAATATATGAAAAGAAGTTATGGAATATTATTTACAAAGTACACTTTTTAATCATGTGGTCGGAGGTTATACATGCTCAGCTGGTTAGATTCGTAGCTGTTTAGAACATTAGGTATAAGGAAGTTAAGTGCTTGTTTACCATAGTTAGTTCTAGCTCGTGGAAGTGTCCATTTTGCAGTTGATCGGGTTTGAACATACTTTTCTATGGGCTTTAACAATGCGATATTAAGCAAAAAATTACATATTGATGGTGAAGAAAATTTGAGATAGTATAATAGGCGGTACTCAAGAAAAACATTGACACGAATTACTTCATAGTTAGTAAACAATTCAGCCGTAATTACTAAAGTTGAATGTGGCTTGTAATCGCATTTTTCATATGCCATATTTGGCCTAAGGTTCAAATGTACGTGTTTTGGTTTGTTATGTGAGATTGTTAGTTTGTTATGTGAGGTTTGTTAAAATAGCGCTTCATTTGTAGTGTAAATAAAGAATTATGATGTTTGATATATAATTTTCACATATGTTTATGAAAACATGTTAGGAGGTTACCTTAATTATCATTCTACTCAACATTGTTTCACAGAGGCGATTAGATCTAGAAGGGCGACCTTCTGCTGCATACGTTCTGCTTGAATTGGTATGTTGAGGAATTTGCATCAGCACATAACATCCAGTGAAGCAAAGTTTGGGCATGCTTAAGCATGAAACACTTCTGCCCTTCGCTTTACCTGAAAAATGGTTGGTATAGTTCTATACTGCACTTTGTGATCAGTGCGACGCGCGTTAGACAAGAAGTCCAGATTAGGATGGATGCACTCTGCCAATATTTGTCTTTGCTGTGTATGCCCCCAAACTAAAGTAAACTAAATTAGGTACTGCAGTGTAGTTGTATACGTTTACAACAGCGCACTAACTTCCTGTGTGTGTCAGCCAGAATGTGGTTGATTGGTGTCCAAACCTTAATGCCTATTCAAAGTGTTTTTCATGCCAAAATTAACCAATCCACTCTTAAGTGCAATTGACGACCAAAACAGTGTGCACACCACAACCCATGCAGTCTGGTTATGCACTACAGCACACTAACACTGCACGCTGTGGGTACCAAAATACACCAATCAAGTGTGGTGTGCATGCTACAACACACCAACGCTTTCTGGTGTGCACGCTACAACACGCCAACCCGTTGTGGTGTGCCCGCTGCAGCACACCAAACCAGTCTGGTGTGCCCGCTGCTGCACACCAACCCAGTCTGGTGTGCACACTGCAACACACCAACCCAGTCTGGTGTGCACGCTGCAACACACCAGCCCAGTCTGGTGTGCACGCTGCAACACACCAACCCAGTCTGGTGTGCACGCTGCAACACACCAACCCAGTCTGGTGTGCACACTACAACACACCAACCCATTCTGGTGTGCACACTACGACACACCAAACCGGGCTGGTGTGGACACTAAGACACACCAAACCGGGCTGGTGTGCACGTTACAACACACCAAAACGATCTGGTGTGCACACTACAACACACCAGCCCGGTCTGGTGTTAACATCAGAACACACTACAGAAGCTGGTGTTCACACCACAACACACCAAGCCATCCTGGTGTATTTTTCAACTGGGAAGGCAAAGGCGAAACCAGGTCAACAGAGAGGCTAACGTCCCACCATCTGTTAGGCAAGCGGCGGCTCCTCGAGGAGCATCGAGGTCCACGGGCCACGGACGCGACGGGCGGTTAGACCTTGCGTAGTATTGCGTTAGCAAGAAAAACACCAATCGACGGATGAGGACCACAACAAATGTACTCACGTACGGTCTCCCAGAGTTGCTTCGTCGATGCCCCAGTCCTAATCGGTCGTGCAGGGTAAAGTGGACGCTATACTACGACGCAGAACAGCTTGAGTTGGCTGCCTGTAAAGAGCATAGACACGTCGCGAGGGCGAAAAATGCTGCACCCTGTACGTTGTCTTGTGAGAATGCTCATGCTCTCGTGATTTTTGTGCGGCGCTAAACCAAGCCCAAGCAAAAAGAGATAACACTGCGGGACGCGTGTCAGGCCACACCGCGATTTGCAGATGTAAATTGTGTAGGAAAGCTGGTAGTTCTTCTTAAAACAGAGCGACAAACGACCGCCACACAAATGGATAGAAGCCACACTAAACTCCACCAAACCATTAATTTCACGTAGCCTGGAATACATATTGGTGCTGAAAAAATGGCGATAACGTATCGTGAAAAAAAGAGCGGGGGCTTGCAATGCATAAAAGAACAGTTTTACCCACACATGGTGAAGCTAAATTTGGGTCATCGGCGTTCTTGTCCTGCTTGAACATCCAGTAGAATATGGACACCACACAGCGGGCTAAACCTGCTTGACGAAGCAGCTAGTGTAACAGCTGGACACGGCCACAAGTGTTAAAAAGCTCCCTGGTTCTGTTTTACACCCGTACTTCTCGTCTGAACACCACGCCCACACTGTCTCAAATTTTTATATGGCGTCACCAGGTGGTAACTACGAGGAACATGAATGCGTGACGCATCTTTTTGTACTTCTTTCGTATTCAATAGTGCAGGTTGCCTTTTGGTGGCCAAGGCAGGGGTGGGTGCGCCGTGCGTAAAATTTCTTGATTCATCACAGACAATAAAAAGAAACGGGACCAAAAGAGCATACTGTGAAGCTTCTGCGCGAAACACGAGCCCGTAAGGTAAATAAAAAGGCGTCATATCTTGATTTAAGCGCCGAAAGCATCAAAAACCTACATCAGAAGAATCAAACCAAGTGCATAAAACTTACTGGCTTGATAATACTGCAGAAAAACATGTTTTGTGTGATGATAGGGTGGCCGCATAGCGCCGTAACTTGTTACAACCGGTTATCGCTCTGAGATTAAACTGCAGCTTGTTTCCATTGCGTCTGCACTGAGGCGTTACTACTGTTCAGGTCATGCTTGTGCCGAGTCTGTCGCATTCTGCTGTGCTGCATATAAGCCTGAAGTAAACTTCTTTAATTATAACTGATGATGGCCAACGACATTATCAAACCATGCACGAGATTCCAAGGATACCTTGGAAGATGGAAGGAAAGAAGGTGCTGAGTCGGCACCGGACGGCCGTCCTCTCGTAGCAATTTGGTCGTACTGTTCGTCTTCTATTTATAATTCAGATCTCGACACGGCAGATCTCTCCCGAAATGTTCTCGTGCTTATTAAGTACCGTAAAGTGGGTAATATAAATAAACTGAAAACAATTTTTCTTCACTCGAATTGCACAGAGAATGCAGTCGGTGGAAAAAACAAAGGAATAAACAGCTGCCGTGGTGGCGGGCTTCCGAATATGTTGGGTGATGTGGATATTTTTAAACGTATTAAATCCGCATCCCCGGGCTCACCACTTGACCGCCCTATTTATTCACTGATCCATTCCGGATTGTCGAACGGATTCTAGCAGCACCGAAGGTTCGGGAACAAAAGTCTTTTGCCACTATGAGAAACCCGGCAGCGCAGTGATCAACGGCTGTCCCAAATAATTGTGTATGAAAATGCTGCGCAAATCGGGCCCATCTTGGCGCAGGTGGGATGATGCACGATTGCTTCGTAGCGCTGTATCAAACGTATGACCCCAAGCAATGTCAAGCACGGATAACTAATTATGCTCAACTTGCTTTTTAGAGCGCAGCTCTTTGGCGTCCGTTCCTGGGTTTCGCGTCGTCGTCGGCGTCGGCCTCGTAACCAGCTCCGCCCCCCTTTCATCCCCCCAGCGCTATCGGCGTCAGCGGCATCAGTCAGTCGCTGCTATCTCTTCCCTCCTCCCTTTATCGTGTTGTCCGCTTGCTGTGCGCGCTTCTGCCCCCATCGTTTGCCGCTGGGTGTACACGCCGCCCCCCTCCCCCCTCTTCCTGCGAGTCTCCGGTTGTCAAAGCGCCGGCTCGAACTTAATTCTTTTCTTCGCTCCTCCTCCAATGCAACCCCTGTGCGGTGGCAATCAGAGAGCCAGATCGGTGGCGGCGGATCTGTATATGTGCACCGCCCGAGCCGAAATTGCGAATACGTGTGAAAAAAAAAAGTCTGTGGCCGCCGCCAAGGTGGCTTAGCGGTTATGGTGCTCGGCTGCTGACCCAAAAGACGCGGGTTCGATCCCGGCCGCGGCGGCTAGAATTTCTTTGGAGGAGAAATTCTAGAGGCCCGTGTACTGTGCGATGTCAGTGCACGTTAAAGAACCCCAGGTGGTCGAAATTTCCGGAGCCCTCCACTACGGCGTCTCTCATAGCCTAGTCGCTTTGGGACGTTAAAACCCCATAAACCCGAATTCTGTGTCCATTTTGGGCCCACACCTGCCTCCATTTCGTTTCCTTTCCCTCTCACTTGCCACAAAGACAAAGACCCGAACAAAATAGAATCAGCAGGGAAAATTCTGTGATAGCGCATACATGTGCTGCTCGATTTCTTTGCTTCAATCTATCGAAAAGGTGAAACAGCTTATTTGCTGCGCTCAAATTTCGCATTAGGAAGTAACGTAATCGTCGGTAATTTTTTAAGCCACATTTCTTCACCCCCCCCCCTTCCTAAGGTGGTCGTCTACAGAGCCGGAGTGCTCGGGGTTGAACCCAACTGCGGCAGCCGCATTTCGATTGAGGCGACGCCCGTGTGCTGTGCGAAGTCAGTCCGCGTTAAAGATCCACAGGTGGTCGAAATTATTTCGGAGCCCTTCACTTCGATCTCTTTTTTCCTTTCTTCTTTCACTCAAGCCTTTATCCCTCCCTTTAGGGCGTGCTTCGGGCGTCCACCGAGATATGTTGATTGATTTATTGATTGGTCGATTGAATGATTGAAATAACTTCTATTTCCGCCAGAAAAGGGGCGCCTCCCTCCTGCCCCCGATACGTAGGCCTGGGAAGATGGGGAGCCGCGCGCCCGCGGATTAGAAGCGGCAAGCAGTCCTTCGCTTGTTGTGGCCTCTTCTGCCACATGGATGGTGCGTCGCTGTGTAGGAGGGTCCGCGCTTCGCAGGAGGGTCACTCGGGCTTCTCTAGTTACTATATTTTGACACACCCTTGTGGATTGTGGGCACTCCCAAATTATGTGGTCTAGTGTCCCTCTCGCCCCGCAGTGTTTTCATTGATCGTTGTCCCTAAGCTCTGATAGAACGCGAAACGCCCGGGTTTATGAAGGTATTAGTTTGGAGCCACCTCCACGAGACACTTTCTTTATTATTTAGGCCAACATCTCACAGGGGTACCAGTCCGCGTCACATTTTATAATGGTTGATGATTGCCCCGTAATTTTCCACACGCTCATCTTATGCCCAGTGAGCGGGGAGACTCACGATCTGGCGCGAGCACTCTGCTACAGAGATGTTGAGAGAGATACTGCGTCATTTCCTTTCCACAGAAGAAAAAAGCGAATTAGCCTGCAGCCACCCGCGCGGCCGACAGTGACAAGATGCCGAAGTGGACGAAGTTGCTGGCGCGCCCTACGCAGAACGCTTGGGGCCTTGGCCTCTGCCGGACGTTGCCGCCGCTGCTCTGCCGCTATCATCTCTCCGGCAGCTTTCAAATAAACGTGGCCGCGGTCGCCTCCTGGGCGACCTCCACATCAACCTCTACAAGCCCGTTTCTAGATTCCTCGTCGTAGTCTTCTATGTCAGTGTTGGCTTAACACACCACTTGGCAATCATGGCAGGCAGTAGCAGAGTGAAACGCCACCTGCCAAAGGGAGAGCGGATGAATGGACAACCGGAAGGTGGCTGCCACGGGAAGATCCCGGAGGGTGGCTAGCAGCGTAACACGCCACCATCCAGCTGTGGCAGGTGGCGTGTGAAGAGCTGCGCTGAAATTTCGCATTACCGACTGTCGTAGTCACCTCTTCATTTCTGTGCTTTTATTCATTCAGCTATAACGAAGAATCATTTGTACAGTGGTGAGCAACCTTGTCTAGAGCGCTCGGGCGGTGCACTTCCTTGCAAACAAATCCAGATTTTGTGGCAGCCTCTAGGGTCCAGCTGCAACGCTTGCACGGAAGTAGCGCCAGATAGCCTCGTAAACAAATCAGGCACGAAAACATTGTCCTGTAATGAGGGGCTGCTCTCTAATTTCGGTTTTTGTTACCAAGTGCGCACTGCTCAAGCGCTCTAGACAAGGCTGCTCACCACTGTACGCTTTCATATGACTCGTCGCATAAGATAGAAGATCGACGTTCTGAATATGCGTAGTTTACTGAATCAAGTTGGAAAACTGTTCTGCATATCCAACCCATGTTGAGTAGTCAGACGATTTTCTTCTAATACATTCTTGAGACAAGTACTGAAAAATCTGTTTATTTGAATGTCGAGGTACAAATGATCAGCGTAGATACAACGGCAGACACCACAGGCTGAAGTCAACGCATGAGCGAGCTGCGGTAATTTTATTGCAACATGCAGAATTCCCGTAGCATTCTCACTGTAAGCAAGTATTCGCAAACGAGCTCTGCGTAGCGACACTGAATACGGCTGCAGTTGTCATGGATGTTTTACACCAAGTGACGCGCTATTAGAAAAACGGCGAGCGCTGAGCGGCCAAGGTCGCTGTTGTCTGCAGTTTTATCAATGCGAAAGCAATATGTGGCTGATAGGGAACGAAACGCAGGGTCAGCGGTGACCAGCAGCAGTGGTCACAAAACTGGCAGATGACGTCACCGAGGTTTACATAGGAAAATAACATTTCTTCCGATGATTTTAGACTTTCAGATTGCGAGGTGATATTCCAGCCGATAGGCGCAAAAACACGTTGCTTCTTGGCGAACAAAGGCGCACGTAAAATATGCGTTGCCTGAATAATCAATGCTAACGAATCGGTGTCTAATTACAAAAGAAGCAAAAATAATGAAAATGTATATTAAAAAATATACAGAAAACGATGCTTTCAACTTCTAAGCACGTAAGCCCTCCCAAATATTTTATTCATGTTTCCTCCAGTATTGAAACTTCTACACTTCGGATAAAAATCGAAGCACTGATACTGTCTCCAGTACTGAAATATCACTTATCAGCAAGACAATGCAGCAATACGCTTCGAGGAATCAAAAATAAAAGGTGCGAAATGGGCAGTCTTATGGCACCTCCCAAATTTTTGCTTCATAACTCCTCCAGTATTCAAACTTCTACACTTCGGATAAAAATGGAAGCACTGATGCTGTGTCCAGTTCTAAAATATCACTTATCAGCAAGACAATGGAGCAATACGCTTCGAGGAATAAAAAATAAAAGGTGCGAAATATGCAGTCTTAAGTGCCCTCCCAAATTTTTGCTTCATAACTCCCCCAGTATTCAAACTACACTTTGGATAAAAATCGAAGCACTGATGCTGTGTCCAGTTCTAAAACATCACTTATCAACAAGACAATGCAGCAATACGCTTCAAGGAATAAAAAATAAAAGGTGCGAAGTGTACCGAGGAATCGGATCACCTTACATGCTTACTGTGAAGTGTTGTTGTAAATGTGAATGTATCTGGCAACCTTGGCATGTGTACATATGTAAATCAAATTTTTTTAAACAATGTGCAGTCTTACGTGACCTCCAAAATTTTTGCTTCATAACTCCTCCAATATTCAACCTTCTACACTTCGGATAAAAATTGGAGCGCTGATGCTGTGTCCAGTTCTAAAATAGCTCTTGTCAGCAAGACAATGCAGCAATACGCATGGAGGAATAAAAAATAAAACGTGGGATAAAAACGATAAACAAGATAAACGTGCATTTATCTCCCTGCATTAGGAACCAAGTCGTAGAGTACGGATGTCCGTCCGATTTTGAGAACAATGCGTCTCAAATCACCACTCATCGAAAACGCTTATTTGTCTGTTAAGGCACATAGGACTGGACTCAAGCGGCAAGCGTGTCCTCTGACACTGTCGCGCTCATCTGAAGATTTCACGGCCCATGACCGGACGCATGCTCTCTGGGGTCATCTCTATTTGAACCTGTGAATGGGCAGAGGGTACAGCGATACACCTCTGCGATAGCGTGCGTCAGCATACGGCACTCTAAAGTCGTTCTTCAGTGTGAATTCGCTTGTGCCGAATTAAATTTGAATGGAGTGCACTTCTGAATGAGCACATATCGCACTTGAACGGTTTTTCGCCTGTGTGCCTACGCTTATGTCGAGTGAGGTCGTTAGCGTGTTTAGTTCTAAAAGGACACATGTCGCAAATGTAGGGTTTCTCGCCAGTATGCGTTCGCTTGTGCTCAGCTAGATTGTCAGAACGTGCAGTTTTAAATTTACAGATGTCGCACGTGAACGGTTTTTCCCCAGTGTGCATACGCTTGTGTCGTCTTAAGGCTCGAGAGTGCTCAGTTGTGAAAGGGCACATGTCGCACTTTAAGGGTTTCTCACCAGAGTGGGTACTATCGGGTGGAGTGACATTTGTACAGTCTGCAGCTGTAGAAGGACACGTGTCGGGATTGAAGAGGTTTCCGCCAGTGCCCATACTATCTTGTGGAGTAACATTTCTCGAGTCAGCATGTTTAGATGGACGCGCGTCGGAATTTAAGGGGCTTTCGCCAGTGTCGATGCTATCGTATGGAGTGACACATCTCGACTCTGAAGGTGCAAAAAGGACCCTTGTCGCGATTAAAGAGGCTTGCGTCGGTGTGCGTACTCTCTTGTGGAGTGACGTTTCCCGAGTCTGCATCTGTAGATGTAGGCGTGTCGGGATTGAAGGGGTTTTCGCCAGCGTGCGTACGTTTGTGCCAGGTTAGCGTTGTAGAGCTTTCAGCTGTAAATGGGCACATAACACTCTGATATGGTTGTCTTCCTGTTTGGAATCTCACATCTCTGTCACAGTCACATTTAGCAAACACCGCTGGGTCCTCGGAGCATTTAAATGGCTCTCCTCCTGTTTCAAGGTGCATGTGTCTCGTAACATCTGCAAAGTTCGCTGAAACGTAGTCGCAGGAGGGGCAGCTGAACACGTCTCCTTTCAATACAGGTGTCTGCCGCCCGAACGAATTCTGTTCCATGAGTGAATATGGCGCTAGGGGTTCACCACCTTTCGACGATCGTCGTTGTCAGAACGCAACTTCTGTCGTTGTAGTCAGGAAAGCCCACCGCTTCTGTAAATAAAGTTAATAGAATTTGTGGCATTGTCCACTAACTCCGCAATATTTTCTTGCAATGGTTCAAGCATGCCAGATTGTTGGCATTCTTGGCGAAAATTCTAAAAAAAAATTGACGCTAAATTAACACACAGGAGGCGAAGATTCTCTGCTAACGCACCTAGTCAACATCTGAAGCAAGTGGATTGAATTATTTTCCCAGAATCATTTGGGCAAGGCCGAGTATAAAAGCTGCAAGAGAAGCTAGTGGAGTGCTTCAACCTCTACAGAACGTGGCAGCAGACAGCAGTGTAGAAAATAAGCACTCTGATTCAAAATATACAGAGATCAAAGTCAGTCACCCCTGCAGTGTGAGGTAGCAAACAAAAACGCAGAAAAAAATGAAGACACATGTACGCGAAAACAAAGAGAAGAAGAAAATCAGTTTGAATGTAGTTACAGGAGTACAATCAATTTCAGACTCATTTGCCCGAAATTTCAGCAATGCTCATATCAACAGCGTTTAGTGTGTTCGAAGTACGTGGCAGTGTCTTTTTAATACTTTATGTCCGTATGTAGTAGATGCTTTAACATACCAGGGTTCAGGGTGCCTGCTGTAGGATTGCCGAGTGTTAGTACGAAGGTCTTCTAGGTGGCGGAGGTAGTCGGTACTATTCCGAAAGGATTTTTTGCGTCAAGAGTGATTAATCAAATGGTAAGAACTGAACAAAGTAATTAAATGGTTGAATTAGTAAATTACTGATAAAAATTGAAATGTTTCAATTGAATCGACGAACCAGTTGTTGCAGATATATATAAACAATTAATTCAATTACATTCAAATAATCACTCAAATAAACGGATTGAATGAATTATTGCGCGAATAAATAACCGACCTAAAAAATGGCTGAGGCTTAGCTAAGGTTAAGCCTTGTCAGATGCGAAGCATATTGATGGCTAGGCTTGGTAATACATGGGTTTCCTTGGTTGAATACTTGGTCATTTTAATACAACCACTAGAAGCCTTCGTCGCGGGGGAAGACAACGGCATGGCTACAGCGGAACGCCGACTAACCCTGAGACGCGCGTTGGGTGAGCGCCTGGATTGCCACGGAAGCCGCGTCCGCCTGCCCGGTGGAGCGAGCGTTTCACCTACACCGAGTGTGAACGCGCGTTCGAAATGCGCGGGAATGCCGCTCGAGGACATTCCGGCGTCTGTGCGATGGCATCGTTCTCCCTCTCCCAGCGCGTGACGGCGATCTGTCGTGACGTCATCGTGTCACGTGGTTGGTCGCGTACAGCTCCGAGCGACGGCGCGAGGTGGGGGACCTGTTTCTCATCTCATGACGTCACCGTGTCACGTGGTGTGACGTCATCGTGTCACGTGTTTGGACGCGTACAGCCACGGTGACGGCGTGGGGCATAGCTCTAGCAATATGCTTCGCATAATAATGACTTGCATCACACACTGATGACTTAATTACGGAATAATGAATTAGTACTTCGGTGTGCTTACTACACGTGCTAGCAGCGAGACACGTGAAAGAACTGAATAAGGGGCATTAAGAGAAATGCTTTCCAATTATTGCACCTAAGAAAACATAACTTCACCTCTGGTATTTTTTTGAACTAGGTCCGTTCTGTAACTGTCAAGCAGTCTGAAGTGTTAAAGCGCAGATATTTAGCCTATACTGATCAAAAAGCTCGGCTGTGCGGGCGAAAAAATTCTGGATACATATTGCACGTAAAACTTTCTTCTGAAGCAGATAAATCTTGTTCTTATATTCTAGTGGTTGTTGCCCACACAAAGTAGCAGTAAGTCAGGTGGGATAAAAATACAGACTGATACAACAGAAGTTCCACATTAGATATATATAGACGCCTATGCCTATTTGTAATGCGTGTGATACGAGAAAGCTTTGTTATTACTGCGGTTACATAATCATCCCAGCTCAAATGACTCGTAAAGTGGACAGCTAACACACGAATGCTTCCCACAGCATCAATTAGTTTTCACTCTAAGTGTAGATCAGATACAGAGGTAAGAACTAGACTCTGCAGGAGTCTAGCTGAGGAGTGTACTCATGAAAGCTTTAAAAAGAGAGCCTGTAGTACATCATTCACCGTATGTTGATTTATGCTCTTTTGCACAGCGTGTTAGGGCAGCTCTGATATTACATCCAATGTAGGCAGCGTCTTCCATGGCATTGTGCTGGGAGAATCCACAGTGTGTGGCCGAGTTTGACGTTCACATCTTTTTAAGCGGTAGCTTTACTACTAGACGTCCTGGGCTGAGATCGCCATGCGTCGCCAATGACCTTCAATGCGCAGCTAAGGTCGAACCTACTGCGCAAGTCTGGAGAACCGGTGGATGGTCAGTGGCCAAACCAATGGTCAAGGAAATGGACATGTCAAGGTTTGTTTTGGTTTGCGGGGTTTAACGTCCCAAAGGGACTCAGGCTATGAGGGACGCCGTAGTGGAGGACTCCGGAAATTTCGAACACCTGGGGTTCTTTAACGTGCACTGACATCGCACAGTACACGGGCTTCTAGAATTTATCCTCCAAAGAAATTCAACCGCCGCAGCCGGGTTCGAACCCGCGTCTTCCGGGTCAGGAGCCGAGCACCATAACCACTGAGCCACCACGGCGGCTGGACATGTCAAGGGTCAAGTTTGGTTTTATGGGGTTTAACGTCCCAAAGCGACTAAGGCTATGAGAGACGCCGTAGTGGAGGGCTCCGGAAATTTCGACCACCTGGGGTTCTTTAACGTGCACTGACATCGCACAGTACACGGGCCTCGAATTTCTCCTCCAAAGAAATTCAACCGCCGCGGCCGGGATCGAACCCGCGTCTTTCGGGACAGGAGCCGAGCACCATAGCCACTGAGCCACCGCGGAGGCATGTCAAGGGTCAAGGTCAAGAGCCAAGAACAATCAAGGTCAATTCAAGTCAAGGTCAGCAAGTAAACAAGAAAGTTGGGCTAGTTGGTGCTGGGACACTGTTCCGTCTGTTTCTCTATATCTCGTCGAGGTCAAGATGGGGACGCCAAGGTAAAGTCAAGGTCAGCCAAAGTTTGGTCAGTTGATCGACTTTGGGCTTGCCGAAGAGCCTAAACGCGGCGTTTACGTGATAGGGCTTGACGTCACGCCAACTTTAACCTAGTACATGATGACAGGAGCGCCGACGCGCCTAGGAAAAAATTAACGGTGCCTTAGATTTGGTTAAACCTACTGAGAAGTGATAACTTCACGAAGGTTTAGCCTCGAAAAGTGTTGTTATGCTGTTTGTTGACCGTTTCTTTGGTATTTTACAGGATAAACCATCATGAAGGTTTGGTTTATGGTTTAGGGGGTTTAACGTCCCAAAGGGACTCAGGCTATGAGGGACGTCGTAGTGATGGGCTCCGGAAATTTCGACCACCGGGGAATCTAACGTGCACTGACACTGCACAGTGCACGGGCCTCTAGAATTCGCCTCCATCAAAATTCGACCGCCGCGGCCGGGAGCGAACCCGCCTCTTTAGGGTCAGCAGCCAAGTGCCATAACCATTGAGCCACCGCGGCGGCTTCAGAAACCATCGTGTAGCTACCGCTTATCACTCTGGTTAACCAAAGCTAAAGCACCGTTAATTTTTTGTAATGCTCTAGCCTTATAATTGAAGCGATCAGCATCGTTTGAAGCTGCCGTTTCACCGTGTGAAACCTGCAAAATTTCCATCGTGCGATATTTATTTTCACAATACTGCAGACCCTCATTTGGGTCCAGGCAGGGAGGGCAGAAAAACTCATTCACACAACATTGTAGCACATATACAATCTAAAATAGCTCACAAAGTGCATTGTCAAAATCAACAGGCGATATCACTTGTAGAGGCAGGGCGTTCGATTCGTCAATAGTTCTCGGGAAAAAAAAAGAGAAAATTTAAAAGCGTTAGTATGCGCGAAGTATGGTGCTAAAGTGCGATTATGATGACGACGAGTTCTATGCGTTTCAGGGAAGGCAAGCAGCTCCTATTCAGAAATAATTTCCGAATAGGAGATTTTGCAAGCAGGAATGGATTCCATGCTTGAACAAAGCACAGGGTGAAGAAGCCTTGCTTTCATGTACTCAACGAGACATTGTTTGCAGGGGGCACAGAGTCGCTCCTGTGTGGAATGACTATGAGATAGCTTCGAAGATGTCATAGTGATCACCATATTTAGAGGCTGCGTCGACACGAACTCGGCAAAGGAAATTCTCTTCGGGTGATTGCGGCCCGACTTTTAAACTATAATGACGAAAAATATTCGAAGCCGTATACCTTCAGCGAGCGAGGTAGCCTCAGTGGTCTTTCAAATTAGAAGAACAACGTAACGCCTCATGGTCGCCAACACCCTCAAATGGCCTTCCGTACAGGCAAGGGTGGAATTTGTACGTAGAGAAGATCATCGTGGGACACTATTTTTTAGTAGTTGAACAGTCACCCTCTGCCTCTCATACCAAACTGCTCACATAGGAGATTACTCGCACTAGTCCGCCCTTAGATTGAATGAGCAAGGTGTCAAGTTTCAAGGCACCTGTGTCAGTACTAATGAGGGCTTCAGCTTCTTGATTAAAGTGGTGGTGGTGGTGGTGAAAAAATTATCTAAAAGCCTAAAAAAAAACTGCCGACGATAAAGTTACTTCCTAATGCGAAATTTGAGCGCAGCTCATCACCTGTTCCAGCTTTTCGACAAATTGAGGCAAAGAATTCGGGCAAGACATGTATGTACAATTCCAGACGTTTTTGATCGTCATGAAGGAAGCTTTGTGGTCGGAGAAATGAATATATGCTCGACTTGCTGCACCAATGCCTGGTTCTCAAAGACGAGGTCTATGCAAGTATTTCGCGAGGTTCTCACAGCCGTGAGAGGCGTTACGAGCGAGAGGAACGGGATATTCTCTCGCATAAGTGGTAAGAAATTCCTGTTTTTCTTTATATCTACATTAAAGTCCTCCCCCACCCTGCCACCCTGGCAGGTGGCAGTTATTGGTTGATCGCGATAGTTCTCTCACCGTTGTCAGCGCTAACGAATGCAGCCCACATCTCCCTCTCGTCACCCCACGTACCCATAAGCGCGATTAAGGCGTCCACTGACCCAGGTAGCCAGTTATGCGCACTTCCTTTCCTTAAAATGGCCCAACGTTGCCAATGCCAACGCATGCCGCGCACATCTGTCACTACCGCCACGTAGCTTAAAGCACGATTAAGGTGTCCACGGTTCCAGAAGGGCAGTTATGCGCCCTTCCTTTGCTTTCCAAGCTCCCACTACATTGGTTTTGCAGCGTAAAGCGCTACTAAGGCGTCTTTTGGTGGTGTCAACGGACAACGGTGACGCCGCGACAATGACCCTTTGCGAACCGGTGTGCATGGAAAATTGCAAACGCCTTCCTTGTCGATCGGATTCAGGAAATATGAAATAGCGGCTGTCATTCCTTGACTGGATCCCACTTTGCCCTTGCTGACAACGGGGGACAAGTTCAGGTAGGCGAAGCGCAACCTTTCTGGCTTTATCTTAGCGCCATAAAACATGATTGGCTCTATCACTTGCTTTAGCTTCCTTGGGCGTTCGCCGAAACTACTCGCTAAGAATATAGCGTCGTCTAAAAGGAAAGTCCGCCGAAAGGGAGATGTGCTTGTACCTAAGCTCACTGATTTTTTTATGTTCAGTCAGAAAGCCTATGCCCCGGATAAGGTCCTGGGTACACAGCCGCAGGACAACAAAGGTCGCAAGGCAAGTAACTACGTCCGTTCACCACCACTCGAGCAAAACTTGGTCCTTTTTTATTTATTTATTATTACCCTCAGGGTATAAACATTACAGAGGGGAGTTGGTTGTAATCAATAAACAAACAAAAAATATGCACAGCAACAAGAACATACAAGTAATACTGTAAGTGACAGTTAAGTTTGGTTAAAAATGATCTAAACAAAGCCCCATAACACTTAATATAACACAATGAAATTCGCGATAACGTTTGAGTGTACACAGTGGTGAAATTAAATAATATATGAACACACAGGAAGAGAGGTAGGTTTTATACAATGTTAAGAAAAACTGGCATGGTCTATATTGTTACGTAGCCGTTGGCTCGTAACCGAAAGGCTTTAATGGAGGGTGACGTGGACGGCACCGGAGAACAAGCCAAGAGCACCCAGAGAAGGCCGGAACCGATCTTCCTCTTCTTTCACTCGGCGGTGCGCGCGACTTGCGAAGAGCAGCCGCCTAGTGGCTGCTTGTGGAAACGTGGCATTACCCCCCTCCCTAAAAAAAAAACATCGACCCGATGCATGCGCAAGAAAAGAAGGGAAGAAAAGCAGTTCACAAGAACATGGCAGAAAATAAGCAGTTCGTAAGCTAGCGGTGCTCGCGCGAAAAGTACGGCTTCATTCGCACGACGTGGACGACTTCGGGCTTCTGCTGGCGGCGATGAGAAGTAGAAGAGCCGGCTGGAAGAAGTTCGTATGTGACGTCACTGAGCTGACGGACCACTCTGTAGGGAGCGAAGTACTGCTTTAGCAGTTTCTCGGAAAGCCCTCGGCGTCGAATCGGAGTCCACACCCACACCATGTCGTCCGGTACGAATGTCACTTCTCGGTGGCGGTGATTGTAACGCCGCCGCTGAACCGCTGCGAGAAGAGGTCCGGGACATGGGATCTTGAATGCACCTCCACCAGTGTTACGTAGCCGTTGGCTCGTAACCGAAAGGCTTTAATGGAGGGTGACGTGGACGGCACCGGAGAACAAGCCAAGAGCACCCAGAGAAGGCCGGAACCGATCTTCCTCTTCTTTCACTCGGCGGTGCGCGCGACTTGCGAAGAGCAGCCGCCTAGTGGCTGCTTGTGGAAACGTGGCAATATTGAGCACGGCAGACTGAAATAACCAAAATTTATCGATTGTTGCAACGGAAGAGGGAAGGCCGTTCCAGTCTTTAGATGTGCGGGGTATGAATGAATCGGAGAAACATTTAGTGTTGCATGAATTTATGCCAACCTTGTGTGCGTGGTCAATGCGTGATGATACATATGAAGACGGAATAAGCAATTTACCGTGTAAGTCATCATGTTAAAATATCTTATGAAAGAGGCATAACCGTGCATGCATGCCTTCGACGAAATGTGAGGGGTAGCAGATTGAGATTAGATTTCATTGAGGATACACTAGCGGTGCGGTGATAATTAGAGAAGATGAAACGAGCTGCATTATTTTGAATCATTTCTAGCTGGTTAATGAGGGCAACTGCGTCGGTTTTAGAAAATCTTAGAACTTTCATAGGTCGAAGGTGGGAAACTTGCAGCTAAAGCATCCAAAATCCTTTTGGGCTAGCATTTGAAATGCTGACGTAATCGCCAATTAAAATCCGGATGGAATTCAAGCTTCTCTGCAGCACACAGCGCCAAGTAGGAGGGCGCATGATGACGTCATCGAAGCTACCTGTGCTATCAGCAAGAAACGAAACCGACGAAGACAACTAAAGCACGGACCGCAAAATAAGCCGCTCTTAGCCTGGGAAGCTAAGCACTAGCTCCGGCTATTTGAATTCCTAATACTAGAAGACTCTTCTTTAGAAGTGTTATTCAACCCCACTTGTATTTCCAATCGAGGAGCTAATACGTTGCTTTTGTGTTGCCACCTGAGTTTTCTTGTTCGCGTTCCATTCGTTGCTGATAGCACATTTCCAACGCGTAAGCGTTTTCTTTGAAGCAAAAAGCCAACGCTGCTGAAGGCAAATGGCAGCATCAAGCGTAGCGCTGCAGGATTTGGTTGACGGCAGCGGTATTTTGAAACATTCAGGCGGAAGCCTTTAATGATTCATCGTTGTAAGGTGGAGTTGTCGACAGAAATGTCACGCTTTTCAATTGGACGAAATGGTCGTGACGTCACAGTGTGCGAATTTCAAACGGGGCCAATTGTACTTTGGCTAGTCACCATGCAACGAATTAAAGGGATGGTATTGCGATGGTCTAAGTAAGTGGGAGTGAGGTTAGTTAATTCATTAATTAAGCAATTAGCCTCATTAACCTTTGTAGTCAGACTAGATAATTAAATAAAACCGAGTAGAAAATTGGTAGAGTTGGGGAATCGAACCAGGGTCTCCGGACTGCGAGACGAGCACGCTAACCACTCCGCCATGCCAGCTCCATGGTATAGAATGAACAAAGGGGCGTCTAGTGAATACGGTGTCTTCGTTCATTGCCATCTTCCTACCTTCTCTTACGGCGAGGTTCAGGTGTCCACTGAGATATGCGAGATAGATACATTTCCTTTCCTCAAAAACCAATTTACCGACGAGCAAGGCGTAGAGCCGAACGGGGGATGGCGTTCTATGGACTCCCTGGCAGCGTTGCACGGCGCTGTCGCGTTCCACTCTTAGAGGCGAAGCATAACATCTTAACCACACGGCAGTGACAAGAGCACTGCGCTTAATGCTTCCGCCTCACCGCACTTTCGGTCAGCAAAGTGCCCCCCTGAATTTTTTCTCTTCCGTGACGTCGCACCGACCTTGTCCGCACTTCGCCGGCGCATTGAGGAGAAGCCAAAAATTCAATCGCCGATCACGTCCTTAATTTAATACAAGCGCAAAAAACACTTGGCACGCTTTACCTACAGCCTATACGGACTTGAATGCTTGAATATCGTGGAATTCTCAAAAAGTGATGCATTTGCAATTTAATGCGTAATAAGGGGCCTTCCAGCTTTGTGGATTCGGGGTCTGTCGTGAATAAAGATGACTTTAATCATGACGGCTGCAGAGAGTCCGCTGATGGCAGTGCCGCCTCTCTTGTCTACGAGGGCGGTAACTTTACTGCCATGAACAACCTCTTAATGTTTCAGTTGTTTCAGCGCTCAATCAATTCTGTCGATAAGTTTTGACATGCTCGGTACGCTTTATTTGTCACTTAATGTGGCGCTAAAGGCTAGCTATCGATTGTCGATGGTTGCCTTAGAAATGCACGTTGGCCTCCGAGTAGGGTCCATGCTCCTTCGCGTATCAAGATATGACTCGGGCATGTCGTCGTAGTTTTTATCGTTCGCGTCATTTGAGACTTTCATCGCGTCAATTTCGGGCTCAACTTCGTGTGTGGAGTCGTCGCAGCGAAGTGCGATGTCGTCATGCGTTTTCCTCTGAAGAATCTTGGAAACTGCCTGCCTCGGGACCCGCAAATGAGACAAGCCTGTATCTCGGTCCGCCGAGAATGCAGTAGCATTCACTCTCGTGACGCATTTGACGAGGCGAATTCGAACCGAATCACTGCCGCAAGACGTCGCACGCGCAGTTCGGAGCTAAACAAACTATTTGGAGAGCCCGCAGGTCCGCTCTAAACAAATGTGTTCGCTACAGTACAGCCATTAAATTTATGAGTGTGGACACAGTAGCGCGTGCCCGATAGCCTCGAACTCTACTCGTGACGATACGCGGCGGCCGCTTTCGTAAACAAACAGGAAAGGGAGGTGTGCCCTTCGGCTTGCCGGGAGCAGGCACGGCGGCATAACCCTTTCCGCTACGTTGCTAAAAGCAGCCGTCGCGTATTGCTACAAGTAGGGCTCGATGCTATCTACAACACACTCCCGTTTTGACACTCATAAACTTCATCGCTATACTTAACATTCTGGCGGAAGCGATAGCAACTAGCACATTTTACGGTCGTCGACGAACACAACCGACCGCTGCTCTCAGCCGCGCTGAATTTAAAGCTGGCAAATGAACTTTCGAGGCAAGGTCCAAATGATATGGCTGTTATCTCGCACGACGTTGAACCGGCAGCGCGTAACTGCGATAATTCGAGATAAATGCCGCCACGGTCGTTGAGTGGTAATGGTGCTCGGCTGCTGACCCGAAAGACACGGGTTCGATCCTGGCCGAAATGGTCGCATTTCTATGGAGTGGGAATTCTGGAGGCCTGTGTACTGTGCGATGTCAGTGCACGTTAAAGAACCCTAAGTGGTGGAAATTTCCGGAGCCCTTCACTACGTAGTCGCCATAGCCTGACTCGCCTTGGGACCTTAAACCCATAAACAGTTTCAAGTGAAATATGGTGGCGCTGCGCGTCACGAAGTGATAAATCCCAGCACCTTGGTTATGAACTAATAAACATTACAGAACTTCATGGTAATATAACCGATGCGCTAACAACGGTGCATCTTCTTTCATCCCTTCACTTCGCGCTCTAGAATTCGACCAGCCGCAGCTAAAAATACACGCCGAATTCGCATCACCCGAAATGGTGCGCTGACTGCCTGCTGATGCATCAATTTTAGGTGAAATAATGCATATTTCAGGAACGTTCCACACCTATTCTCTCATCGAACTCCTCGGGAATATTCTGTGCAGAGAATGCGATATTTTATGAAGGCTCTCTGGCTGTATACAAAACGTGTGCTGCTAGTATGGGGCAGGTAGGAAAGCGTGCGGCTTTCCGCGACACCCGCCCAAAAAACAGCAACCGAGCGATGTGCAAGAGAACACATGTACTCACGTAGGTTCTCCCTGCAGTTGCGTCGTCGGCGTCCCTGTCCTACTTGGTCGTTCAAGGTAGAGCGGGCGCGGCACAGCGAGGTAGAATAGCTTGAGTTGGCTGCCTGTGGAGCGTTAAACAAGTCGCGAGAGCGGAAATAAGCAACACTAAGCTAAACCAAACCTACTATTTCATATGACCTGGAACAGATATTTGCGCTGAAAACATAGCTACCCGGGCACAAAAGAAAGGAGGCGCACAATGCGCAAAAGACTCACACTGGATTTCCCTAGAGTTGGGACATCGGCCTTCACGTCCTTCTTGGTCATTCAGTGTAAAGTGGACACTGTGCAGCGTGCTACAACTGCGTCACTAAGCAGCCAGTGCAGCAACTCGACAACTCCGCAAGTCTTAAAAAGTTCTCTGGTTCTCTGTTGCACCCAGTACTGTTTGTCTGCAAACCACGCCCCCGCTCCCTCAATTTTTTATTGTGGCGCCATCATGTGGCAGCCACGAGACACAAAGCTGAGCAGTGTTTTTTTTTCTTATTTTTTTATTCAATTCTGCCCACCACCTTTTAGCAGCCAAGGCAAGAGCGGGTATGCAACGTGTACAAATGAATCGTCTATGACAGATAACAACAATAAAAGAAAAGAGACGGGCATGCAGTCAAATTTCTGCGCAAGAAACCAGCCTACAAACAAAAATAAAAAACGCCGCTTTTACATGCATGGCAGGAAGCATCAAAACCTTCTTTTCCGAGAATGAAACTAAGCACACAAAACTTACTGGCTTGATCCGACTGTAGATAAAAATGCTTCGGGTGATGATAGCTTGGTCGCACGTGAGTAACCAACGCTAATAGGCTATCGTAGTTGGAAAGAATGACATGTTGTATTCGTTCTGCACTGAGGAACTGCAATTGCTTTGTCATGTTCGTACCCATGGTCTTTCCTGTTCTGCTATACTGCATACCAGACTGAAATTCTTTTTTTTATTTTGTATGGTAATTGATGATGGCGAAGAACATTATCAAGCGACGTATTTTTCGTCGAGATTAAAAGGTGGGCAAACGGAAGCGGTTGAGAAGGTTAGATACCGACACCTGTCTTCAGCAGGCATGGCATATAAATCGCAGTGGTTTTTGTTTTAACCCCAGTTTTAATCCTTAGACTTCTAACGTACCTTTTAGTATGTGGATCCCATGCCAAATCTACACGGCGTTGTGGACAAGTAAATACTCTTCAAATAGCTAACGTAATTTGATTCGACACTGCGCAGCGGAGGGTGAAGGCGATAAAAAAAAATTATGGGGCCGCTTAACGCAACTTAAGCGGGCGCTGCGATAGCGGTGTGTTCTGGGTCCAATGTGCAGGAATAGAAGTACATGAAGACGGCGACATCCAAAGCACAGAGTCTGGCAAGCCCGTTCAGTGCGGACTAGCACATGAGCCTGCCAGTTAAACACGCGAGATGTGCAGATGCGGCGATGGCGTACTGGTCTAGTGCTGGGGCTGCTGAAGCTGTACTATCAGTGCCGCCGTCGGTTCTGAACTCATTCCCAGCCATGAAATGTTCATTTTATCTGTTCACCACATCCACCCCACACCTGACACACTGACGCCCTCGACAAGCTCATCGTCTCCGATAGTGGTGTCGACACTGCCGCAGCATCCCAGCTCCTTCGGAGGTGACTGATTTTGAAATTTCGCTCTATCCTGTGATTGGTTCTTTGATGTCACATGGCCTTGATGATCTCACAACTCTGTCGACCAGTCACTGGAGTTCGTGACAGAGGACGCAAGGTTTTTGCCTCGAAGACAAGTTAACCGCTATCGCATAGAAGACACAAGCAGCACTAAGTTTAATGAAAGCATTTAACGCATGCAACATGAGGTATAGGAAAGTTGTCCAGCGCCGTTAAAATGGTCCTACCGAGGTTCTTTCGATGAGGCGACACGTGTGCGAAAAGTGAATGCGATTCACTGCGACACACCGTTGCGAACGGCACCGCAGCGACCGATCGCAGCTCTCTGCCTGCGTCCAGCCCGGCACATGGCAACGACGGACCGAGCGCGCCTCGTCGCATCGACAAGTGACAAGAGCCAATAAAAGTGCGGAGAGCGTCACTGTCATCACCGATGTCGTAGGGCGCGCTTCTCGGGGCCGAAAAATTGATAAATAGCAGACACTCAGCGAAATCTAGCCCCGGGAACTGCGTAATAGGGTGTTTTTATGCTACCCGTTTAGTGGCGCTACCACAGCAGGCGCACGCGCGGGTATCGCATGCGCGCTGGCGACGGGGAAGGCAAGGGGCAGGCGAAGGAGGACGGGACCAAAGTATCCGCTGGTGGCTACATTGCACCAAATTGGCTACTTTACAATCCCATCTGGCGATGAAAACTTCAGGCTGACTCCCTGGCCGCTATTAAGTTTTATTTTGGCGCGCCATTTCTTTTAGTAACTGCATGTATATACGCCAGCAAGCGAGCGTAAAAACGATCCATTATTTTTTAGCTTTGCTCTCGTGATGGCCAATGCGCCCACGCGCGTCCTTCCTGTCGGAGGGGGGGGGGGGGGGGGGTGATGTTTTGCGCTTAGAGGCACACGAAGACATGCACGGAGGTGCAGCCATGTGTATGGCGTTAAGCAGCGTTTAGCGTTACGTAACGCTATACGTAAAGCACAATACAGGCGTGAAAACACTTGCGCAGCCGAAGGTAACCGAGCTTCTGGTCTATGCCCTCTGCGTGCATAGGCCGCCGTCTATATACACCAAGGGAAAGCACGCAAGTGCAAAGCGTACGTTTCGAAAAGGGCGAAAGTACAAAAAACTTGGGTTGATGCTAATGTAGCCGCTGGCTGCGTTGGGTTGATGCCGTTATTACATATGTACTCGACCTTGGTGGATCCCCCTAAATAACGCACCGACACTGCTCCCACTTCGAGTTGTTGATGAATTAGCCTTTACCCTACCATCTGCTGGCCCTCGTGGTTAGCGCTGTTGGTTAACGACTGCCCCGAGCAGGCGGTTTTCCGGTTTTAAACCTCTGACCAGAACGGATTTTTTTTTTTAAATAAGATGTTTCTGTGAAAGCTCTGACTTTCCTTTGCAGCCGTATGGCAGGTGGTGGTGGTGAAAAACTTTTTATTTGAAGGCCTAAAGAGAAACGAAGATTATGCAGCAGCATTGCGGGCGGCCTTCAGGCTGCCGATTGTGGCGTCCAGGCTGTGCCTAGTCGCGACATCCTCTGCCCACGTCACCAGCCGAAGTTGGAGATTCGGCTCGGTGCTGCACAAATCAGCCTCCCACTGCTGCGGACTGTTTAGGTGCCAAGAGGCAGTGAGCGAATGTGCTGGGCAGGAGAATAGGATATGAGCGTAGTCTGCTCTTGGGCAGACCGGCATAAGCGGCAGACCGGCGAGTACGCTCGGGGATGGAGGAGGGCAAGACGTGCAGTGGTGAGAAAGGAGGGGACCTGAAGGTGGCGTCACAAGCGCTGCTGGTGCTGGGAGAGGGATTTTTGCGAAGGGGGCAAAGTGAAACGAGAAAGGCGGTAAAGTTCTATCATGTTACGTGAGGAGCGCGTCGCGCGTTTCTGTTCCGGGGGGGGGGGGGGGGGGGCCTGCTCAGTCGGTCAAATCTCGAGCGATATAATTAGCCGCCTCGTTGCCAGGATGGGCCGGGTGAGCGGGCACCCAGATGATTTGGATGCGGCGAGAGGGGACGGTGTCTGAACGTAAGATGCTGATGGCCGGAATTGCCGCCCGTCCAACCGCGCAGTTGTAGACCGCAGCCTTGGAGATCGGCACATTCCAAAACGTCCAGCTGATGCAGCACGGCAGTAAGGTTGCGGTACACCAGTGTTCTAACGCTTGGTTTGGCCCCAGAAGGGGGATGGAAGGAGGCGTACTCGCGCAGCTTCACGGGAGCTAGGGGTACCTGGAGTGCTACGGCGCAGGGGAGAGTGTCAGGAGGGATGTTCTAGAGGTGGAGCTGCAGGGTGCTCCGTTTGCCGCGGAACCACCGACAGTTCGGGGGGTGTCTGGCCGTGATGGAAGGCGAGGTCCACAGACAGAGTTAAAGTGAAGGACGGAGTTAAAGTGAAGTGAGGCGGGTAGCGAGAGATGCGCGAGGGTAGCCTCAGTCGCACTCTGGTGTGCTTCTAGGGCCGCGACCCTGGTGTCTAGGGCGGTGAGGTGAGATTCAGTGGCGGCCACGCGGGCTTCGATACTGGCGACGCGCTAAGTTGCTCGAAGGAGGACATGATGCGCTCCTCAAACGCCTCCTGTTTGGCGAATGACACCACGTTCAGGCGCGATGGCGTCGGATGAGGGGATTGGCGTTTGTGCGGGGGGCAGCTGGTGCGGGAGGAGGCACGCGATGACGCAGCCGAGGGTGCCGTGTTCATCGGCTCCTCAGCTGGTGCCGGCGCAGGCGGCGGTTGCAGAGGTGCGGGAGCTGGTGCAGAACTAATAGGAGGAGGAATGGGAGGAGGACAAATGCGCTAGCGCGGCCTGCAGCTGACGCGACATCTCTTGAATCTGGAGCTGCTGGGCAGCGATGGTGCCCTCGAGGGCCGTGATTTTGGGGTCCGGCGTCTGGGGCTGCGATTTCCAGCTTGCCGGTGATGTGCTGGTTGTGACGGAGGCGGTGGACGCCTCGGACTTGGGTAGAGGCGGGAAGGAGACGGAGCTGTGGCGGCTGGCAGACCGGGCACCACGGGAGGCAGAGCGGCGGGGGCGGCAAGGCCGGGACATCTTGAGGATGGAGGCGAGGGATGGGAGCGTAACGACGCAGAGTGGAAGCACCGGAGGTGGTGTTGGGCGGTGGAGGAGAGGTCGTGAAAGTCATGGAGGCGGCTGCCAGTGAGTAATTACTCCCTTATTACAGATCTACTCTACCTTGGGGTTTCCCCTAAATATTGGACCAAGAACATTACGTATTGTAGATAAGCTACGTCCTCTGAACTTTTAATCATTTATTTATTTATCTGCAAAGTACCTGTAGGCTGAAGGTCAAGCAAAAGGACAAAACTGTGCTCTTCATTCTGTTTCTGGCATTGACACAAAATGCTGTTTGTAATTGTTCGTTAATAAAAACTATCTGGCTACAAAAATGGCGCTAAGATTAAATTGCATGGGTATACTTTTGGCTGCTTTTAGCTTGAGTTCTGGTTCCTTTTAAAATCTGCCCAAAGGCAACCCATCTGCGGGGCTGAGCGCGTGACCGTGCGGCGACTTTGTTAGTACGCACGCAGACTCCGTTTTTTAGCGTTTCCTTGTTTTTTACGCGGAACCTCTGCGGTTTCTGACGACAGCAAGGTGGGAAATGTTTTTTTTTTGCCAAACTACGCTGCACTTCAAACAGTTTAGGCTGACCATGCCGGCTGGTGTCTTAATTGAATTGCGCAGTTCGTGAAATGGCGCGCATGCTTTGGCGCCTGCTGGCTGTTGCACCGCAGATTCGTGGCACTCCTGCGGTGTCTGACAGCGACACGGCGAGAAACGTTATGTTTTCTCCGAACTGCACTACATATCAAACAGTTCCGCTCACCGCAGTGGCCGCCTCGACCGGTGTCAGGAACTGCGTATTTAATTATCACCTGCCGGCATGTGTGAAGAAGTGGTTTCGCATTGACTCTTACACTGGTACGCAACGTTTTTTATGGTTTCTGGCAGCGGCAACGTAAGCAAAAATTGCCTTTGTCAAACTATACGCTATATTGCAGCAGCTTAGACAGAGCAGGTAGGTCCCACCGGTCGGTGTCGAAACTACGCAGTTAGCGAATGCGCGCCTTGGCGTGCCTGCCGTTTTAGCGCGGATATTTATGACCTCAAAAATGCATAATTTGTTTTAATTCATTGTCGACGGTTGGGCAGAATGTGGCCGCCTTGTAAAATATGGGCAAACGTGTCGAAGGTAAGCTGTCTCTGAGTACGGGAGTGCGCTTTTTAAACAAGGCTACCGGAGAAAAGGTGACGCATTACCTTTCACATCACCAACATTATCCAGACGATGGCCGGGTACAACAGTAAGGAAGAAAAACTACCCTTATACTTAATTAAAAATGGAAGCACACTTTTTCCAGATCCAAACTCTCAATGCACACACAGTACGCTGTCTGTGTGATTTTTTTTAAATAGATTTAGCCACTCCAGTTGCTCTTCGAAGCACGCAAGGGCCTATTGGCAAACATGCGTCTGAAGAAACACTGAAATCTTATCACACAGGAAAGACATCGCTACAAGAAATATGTCCATGCACAGTGCACTTTATTATGCTGTTGTTAACCGTTTAGAAGTGCAAAATCAAGTTCCCACCTTTATATTTCTGCATAAAACATCATAACATGGTCCTTGTCAAAAGGCCCTTTGGACCCCTTGAACAACAAACCCAAACTACAGGCAGCTGTTGGCCAATGGCCGAACTCCTGCACCACAAGTTAACCACCACTGCTGGCTAAACAAATCTCATTCCTGCCGCTCAAGATGGTGCTGGAAGTTGGGCTGCATGCCTTCAGCCACAGCGCAGCCTACAGCACAGGCAAATGGGATGATATCTAAGGACGTGCAGCAAAGAGGGATGGATGACAGAATTCCTGTTGAAGAAAGTAACAAAAGCTTATCACTTTACATGTTTTTATGCTCCCGCAGCTCCTTAAAAAAATTTTGACAAGGTTGTGCATCAGGGCTGTAAGTTTTCTTTCTTTTTTTTATCATCACAGCTCAGACATTGCACAGTAATTTCGTGTGTAACTGCGGTTTTAAGGCGAAAGCATTTAATGGATCATGCTCGCGGTGTCCGTCAGTGCGCTGGAATCGTGCCAACTGTGGCCTCTCCTCCGCGCAGCGGCGCAACCTCCTCTCCTTCTTGGCAACCGGCGCGACGGTGGGGGGCGCCGCTGCGCATAGCAACCGTGACGTCACACAGTAGGGTAGAATGAGCGCGCGCGCGTCGGCGGTTGCAGCTGCGCCGCCGCTGCTTCGCCAGACGCTCGTTGCAGTCGAGTGAGCGAAACGCATGGCTCCTAAGCGACCCAGTGAATCCGCGCCAAGCGGTTCGGGCAAGCGAAAATGGGTTGAACACAATACTTTCGCCATGCACACTTTAGAATTTTCAAAGTGTCTTCGGTAAATTTCTGGCTCTGATCTCTGGACTGGTAATCTGGTGTTGTGCTGGCACTGGGCACTTTAAAAGCCATAAACTGAATAATGAAACTCATAAATTAAACTGCCCTACTTGCATACCTTAACACACAAAACGCCATGTCACAAAACACCACAAACCTACTACTCTGGTTTTCATGAAAGTGTAAGGTGCCAGCGAAAACCAAAATAAGTGGACGACAAAGTAATCAGGCAGAACTAAACTGAACAATTGGTTGGTTACCGAAGGCAAACAGCAGGAACTCTGCTGTGGCTCGCATTTTGCACAGGTGCAACATGCAAGATCCCTTTGCACTCTAGTGCGACCCAAACAGTCGCCGCATACTTTTTCAGGCCGTCCATCTGTGCATTCAGATCATCATCATCATCAGCCTGACTACACCCACTGCAGGGCAAAGGCCTCTCCCATGTCTATGCAATTAACCCTGTCCTTCGCCAGTTGCGGCCACCGTATTCCCAAATATTTCTTAATCTCACCCGCCCGCCTAACTTTCTGCCGCCCCCTGCTACGCTTGCCTTCTCCTGGAGTTCGCTCCGTTACGCTTAAGGTCAGGCGGTTATCTTGTCTTCGCATTACATGCCCAGCCCAAGCCCACTTATTCCTCTTGATTTTGACTAGGATGTCATTAAGCCGTGTTTGTTCTCTCACCCACTCCGCTCTCTTCTGATCTCTCAACGTTACAACTAACAATTTTCTTTCCATAGCTGGCTGCGTTGTCCTTAACTTAAGCTGAACCCTCTTTGCCTCCACGTTTGTGCCCCATGGTGAGTACCAGTAAGATACAGCGTTTGCATACTTTTCTCTCGTGGGATATTGGTAAACTGCCATTCATGATCTGAGAGAACCTGCCATATGCGCTCCACCCAATTTTTGTTCTCATACTTATTTCCCTCTCATAATCTGGATCAGCTGTCACTGCCTGCCCTAAATAGGCATATTCTCTTATTACTTCGAGCACCTCACCACCAATTGCGAACTGCTGTTCTCTTGCTATACTGTTGAATATTACTTTGGTTTTCTGCATGATAATTTTTAGCCCCACCGTTCTCCTCTGCCTGTCTAACTCATTGATCATGTTTTCCAGTTCATGTCCTGAGTGACTTAGCAAGGCAATGTCATCAGCGAATCGCAGATTACTTAGGTATTCTCCATTAACTCTTATCCCTAACTGTTCCCATTTCAGGCCCCGGAATACCTCCTGTAAACCGGCAGTGAATAGCATAAGCGAGATCGTGTCTCCCTGCCTGACACTTTTTCTTATTGGACTTTTCTTGCTGACTTTATGGAGAACTATGGTAGCTGTGCAATCGTTATATATATCTTCGATTATCTTTACATAACACTCTTCTACACCCTGATTCCGCCATGCCTGCATGACTGCTGAGGTATCTACAGAGTCGAATGCTTTCTCGTAATCAATGAACGCTATATATAGGGGCTGGTTATATTCTGCGCATTTCTCTACCACCTGATTGATAGCGTGAATGTGGTTTACTGTCGAGTATCCTTTACGAAAGCCTGCCTGATCATTTGGTTGATGGAAGTCTAAGGTCATCCTGACCCTATTAACGATTACATTAGTAAATACCTTATACGCAACACACAATAAGCTGATTGGTCTGTTGTTCTTCTAGTCCTTGAGGTCTCCTTTCTTATGAATTTAGATAATGTTGGCGTTTTTCCAAGCTCTAGGTACGCTCGAGGTCACAAGGCATTGCGCATACATTGTGGCTACTTTTTGGAGCACAATCTCTCCTCCATCCTTCAACAAATCTGCTGTTATGTGACCCTTATCAGCTGCTTTCCTATTTTGCATTGCTCCTAAGGCTTTCTTTACTTCCTTCTTTGTTACTTGGGGGATGTCGCATTGCTGTGCTCTGCTGCCTCTCTCAGTAACATTCTGGTTGCAATCGCTACCGGATAGATTTGTGTAAAACTCTTCGGCTACTTTAACTATCTTATAGATATTGCTAGTGACATTGCCCTCTTTGTCTTTTATCGCATACATCTGGTTTTTGCCTATGCCTAGTTTTCTCTTCACTGCTTTTAGGCTACCTCCTCTCTTTAAAGCATGCTCGATTTTCTCCATGTTGAACTTCCTGATGTCGGCTACATTGCGCTTATTTATTAACTTCCACAGCTCCACTAGTTCTATTCTCTCTATACAGTGAGACGTCCTTATGCTTTGCCGTTTCTTAATCATATCTTTAGTATCCTGACATAGCTTCCCGGTGTCCTGTCGAACCATCCTACCGCCTGCTTCTACGGCGCACTCCGTAATGATATCTGTGAGATGATCGTTCATTGTTTCAAGATTGCGGTCGTCATCTTCAGTTAAAGCGGAAAATCTGTTCTCCACCAAAACTATGAATTCTTCTAATATCCCTGTTAATGCTAACTCGTTAATAGACTTCCGCTCCACTAATTTCCTCTATTCTCTTTTCAAATCTAAACTAATATGAGACCTTACCTTACCATTCTGTGGTTGCTACAACGGACCTTTCCGAGAACCTCCACATGATCTACGATGTCAGGGTAAGCGCACAGTATGAAGTCTATTTCATTTTTGGTCTCACCATAGGGGCTCTTCCACGTTCACTTCCTGTTGGGTCGTTTGCGGAAGAAGGCATTCATGATCCGTAAGTCATTTCTATCTACGAACTCTACTCCCCCCTGCTATTCTTAGAACCTATGCCATAGTCACCTACCGCCTGGTCTCCAGCATGCTTCTTGCCTACCTTCGCATTGAAGTCGCCCATCAGTACAGTGTACTGTGATTTTGCTTTGGTCATCGTCGATTCCACGTCTTCATAGAAGGTTGCAATGACCTGGTCATCATGGTTTCATGTAGGCGCGTAGGCCTGCACCACCTTCAGCTTATACCCGTTATTAACCCTAATTACAACAGCTGCCCCACTCTCGTTAATACTATAAACCTCCTCTTTGTTGCCAGCTATATCCTGATTTATGAGCAACCCCACGCCTAGTTCTCGTCGTCTGCTAATCTACGATAGCACCATACAAGCCCGCCCTTTAGTACTGTATACGCCTCATCTGTCCTCCTAACCTCACTAAGCCCTATGACTTCCGAATTAATACCTGCTAATTACTCCAACAACACTGCTAAACTAGCCTCACTAGATAAGGTTCTTGCGTTAAACGTTGCTAAGTTCCCTTGCTAGATGCATGATATCAAAGGTCGGCTGAAGAGAATGGCCAGCTGATTGCACACGACTGCTACTGGTAACGCTGCTTGAGAGACCCGCATCGAAATCAAAACGCATACCTCTTTCCGTTTTCCGATGACTCCGTCTATCGCGAAGTGCTTTACCGGCCTCTAGTTTAACACGTTGTTTGCTCTCAGCGAAAAATCGCTCGGTCATCGTTCACATCATCGCCGTCAAAGCTGCCAGCGAAAACGCAGCGTCATGTCCATTTGATTCCAGTGCACATTTCACTCAGAAAGAAAAAAAGAACCCGTGGCAAACCAGCTGTTGAGAGGACTTGACAGGTTTTGAAGCGCGGTTTTGAAGAGTCCAGCGAGCACAGGGTTTGAAGAGTCCAGCGAGCACGTCAAACATGGTCAATTTTTAAGCATGAAATGCTTTTAGCTCCCGTTGTCGGCAGTATGGTGACGTAACGCCGAGACCGAGAGCCATCATCCGGGCACTGAATTCCAGTCATCCGGGCTCTGAAACGAGAACATCCGTGCACCGTACGAGACTTAACGAGATTTAACGAGACTCTCTAAGCCCTCCTACGCGACGGGCATGCAAGCGCCGGTTGGTCTCCAAAGGAGTCACAAAAAATAACTGCTGCCAGTGCCTTCTCAATGTTTATCAAGATATCAGTCGAGCTGTGCGTTTGATAATGCACGGAATTATAATTTACGATTTCTAATAACGCGTGCAAAAAGCACATAAATGCCACGATACACTTCGTTGTCATACATGATCTCTTAGGGGCTTCGCGCATCGAAGCAAAGCCGCGCAGGCGCACAGGGCCCCGGGGGAGAAGCGCTGCGTTCAAAGGGCAAGGCAACGCGCCGAACGGGTGATGGCGTTCCTCCCTTCCTTTACGGTGCGGTTCGGGTGTCCACCGAGATGGCAGAGAATTACTGTGCCATTTCCTTTCCTCAAAAAACCTTGCGTTCAAATGGCAAGGCATCGCGCTGAACGGGTGGTGGCGTTCCTCCCTTCCTGTACGGTGCGGTTCGGGTGTCCACCGAGATGACATTAGGCCCGTAAACATTTCATGCTTACTCTACTCTCGGTTACGGGAGAGGCAGAGATTTTTTATGATTTATGTAGCGAGACAAACACACAAACAGATGCGCCCTGAGCCCCTTCAGATTCAGTGTGTATCTGAAGCAGCCCTGGAATCTTTTAAGGAAGAAATATTGCAGCATGATTGGTCGTTTGTATCGCGAATACAAAACGTAGATGATGCCTATGCCAAGTTCCTGAAGCGTTCACGCGCATTTATGCTAAGCATTTCCCAATGAAAATTCTTAAACCATCCAAAAAAATGAGAAAACCATGGGTTACTCGGTTTCACTTAGAAATAATAAAAAAGAAAAATCAACTTTACCATGCATTCCTTCGCACTCGATCTCCGGTGGCATTGCAGGAGTTTAAAACACACAGAAATAAACTTAATAGCGAACTAAGGCGAGCGAGAACAGCTTACTATCACAACATCCTTGCTGATATCAAAAGAAAAGAACCGGACGCCACGTGGAAGGTGATCAATCGTGTTCTAGGCCGCGAAAGAATGAATTTGGCACCTGAAAAGATAACAGTCAATAACCGAGATATTGCTGGTCAAGAACTGGCGAATGCTTTCAACACGCACTTTTTGGATAGCACTGCAACTCCCATTGCTACGTCTTTTTCTAATAACGCAGACCAGACCTTATGTGAAAGCTTGTTTCTTGCGCCTACTAACGCGCGTGAAATCACTGAAATATTCATGACATTAAAGAATAGTAAGGCCTTAGACATTAACGACATTCAAATGAAGCCAGTGAAGTACGTTTTAGACCTTATTGTCCCCGCTCTTACTTACATATATAATTTATCGCTAGAGACTGGGGTATTTCCAACTTTAATGAAGATAGCTAGAGTGTCCGTTGTACACAAAGGCGGTGAAAAAAATGTACTATCCAATTACAGGCCCATATCCATTCTCCCAATTTTTTCCAAATGCCCTGAAAAAATTATTTTTCGTCGACTAACAGATTTTTTTACTAGGCATAATACACTCTCCGAAGCACAATACGGTTTCCGTAAAGGACGATCCAGACAAACAGCGCTACTAGCTATGAAAGCAGACATACTACTAAATATTGATAACAAGTTTTTCACGCTGGGACTGTTCATAGACTTCTCGAAAGCGTTTGATTCTTTAAATCATCACATTCTGATAAAAAGCTTGCGTTTTCGGGAATTCGTGGACTACCTTTAGAACTGTTAGAATCATACTTGAAAAATCGCTCACAATCTGTGTGTTTGGGACGCCACCGATCGCATGTTCTCCCTCTCTTGAGAGGTGTGCCTCAAGGAAGTATTCTGGGTCCTCTGTTATTCAGTGTTTACATCAATGATATAGTGAATATCGACGAAACAGCTAAGTTTGTCATCTATGCTGACGACAGTAGTATACTGTTCTCAGGACCTGATATTAACACATTAGCAACAAAATGCAATAGCATGCTTTGAAATCTGTCCTCGTGGTCGCAAGCCAATCATCTTACCATTAATGCAAAAAAGACGAAGATAATGATTTTTAGATCAGTAAATAAGCCCCTTTATCTACAACACGCTATTACATTTGAGGGAAAGGTTATTGATATCGTTGATGGTCATAAAATTCTAGGCGTAACCTTTTCCTCGAACCTTGCTTGGGACCTACACATAACTCAGGTATGTAAAAAACTTTCATCGGTCACTAGAGCATTGTCTCGATGCAGATCGTTTCTTCCGGTCCAAATCAAACTGCAAATTTACTATGTGTTGTTCGCTTCATATCTTAACTATTGTAGCCTGGTATGGCTCACAACTGAACAAAATATGAATAGAATAAATGTTCTGCAAAAGAAAATCGTTCGCATAATCGCAAACATTCCATATTCCGCGTCCACATATGCATTATTTCAAAAATACGGGCTAATAAAGACTGAACACCAACTCACATATCGCATTCTAGCATCTTTTCATTCCACGTCTACAGCACTAAAAGGCTTTTTAATAAATACCGCTTGCCTTACAGCTGGTGTAAATGATGCTCGTACACGTAGCACAGAACCATGGTTCGTGCCTCATTTTCGCACTAACTACAAGCTACAAACACTGCACTACTCTCTTCCTACCATTCTTAACAAGCATCAGGACACAGAACTTCTCAAAATGAAACAGTTGCAGCAGTATTTTGTAAATATGTAACGTTTTTTTTTCTTACTGTGTCATATGATTTCCTGTGTTTGTTTTTGTTTTTTTTGTTTTTTTTATGTGATGTTAATCAGAGTACGACATCGTTCAATCTATTATGTGTTGTCAGAATAGGATCTTCAATGTTAAAAATCTATTTCTCATTATAAACAGTGATTCAAATAATCTGCTTTTCGTTATATCTTGTATTGTATTATATCTGCTCTTGTTTTTGTGACCTATTTATTGAGTTTCCACTGTTCGTCGTTTTGTAAAAGCCAAGTGAAGGTTTCAGTGGCCACGTCAAGCTGCCCAGAGCAGCTTTTAGCCCTGAAAGCCTTCCAGTGTAAACTGAAAAATAAACCTATCTCCACTGCGCCGCAGTCAGCGCAAGCGTCGCTCGTGTATGGCGGCCGCTGCAGCGAGCGAGCAGTTTGCGCTCACCACGGAGCCGTCAGTGAACACAAGCAGATGGTCGCGCAGTTCCTCGTAGAGCGAGAGAGCGAAACCGAAACCGAAATCCGGCTAAGAGCTACCGCTGCCTTCTCACGTGAGGGCCTTTTTCCCATGATTCTTTCAATTTTATTTTTTATCCCTAGGCTTCAAGATTGTGACGTCATGGTCCCTCCTAGTTTTTTCTTCCTCCATGGGTGTGAGCACTCCCAGGGACCTATGAATGTAATGTTGAGCATGACTAATTTTGCATATAAGGGCATGAACTCATTAGCACCATCAGGTCATATCCAATGGGCGGAGCGTAAGTGTCCCCCCCAATTTTTGAAGTCTGGGGCGCACAGTAGTGGCACTGAAACGCATCTTTATAACTTTGTATATAGCATCTTGTATAGTACTTGATATTGCCGCGAATCTTTGTAGTGTTTTTTTTCGTTCTCAAAGCTGCTGGCACGCCGCTGTTTGTGATGCAAGACGAGACGAGATTTATCTCTATCGATCGCATCCAGGCGGAGACCAGCCTACGTTGTTCCAGAATGTTCTTGTAGCTTTACACGCTTTGTATCGAAAGTTCGCTATCAGCTTTAAAAATGAGCACGGCCCAGAGCGGCGGGCATTCGGTTCGACGCCCGCCGAGCATATTTGTTGCTACGCCGCAGCCGACTCATTCAGTTCTTTGCGGGCCGAAGTAAGCCCAAATAAAGAGTTTTCTTTAAAGCCACTCCCGCTGTCTTTCTGCTTTCCGGACTGCATGCAGTCACCACTGCGTGACAACATATCATCTTTACATCATTGAGGTGACGATAAAGAATGAAGCGCACTTACGTTTTCACTAAAAGAACAAAATTTAAAGCTTTTCACGCCCATAAATGGAAAACCAAATAATTACCGGAGAAGCTATAGGCTACGGCTGAGTGTAAAGATTTGTAAAGAGCCGCGATTGATCGCAATCTGACGGGGAGTTAGCGGCTGCTTAGTGCTGACGATTGCTGCACTTTTCTACTGCGTTTTAGAGCGCAGCTCTTTGGCGTCCGTTCCTGGGTTTCGCGTCGTCGTCGGCGTTGTCGTCGGCCTCGTAACCAGCTCCGCCCCCCTTTCATCCCCCCAGCGCTAGCAGCGACCGACTGATACCGCTGGATGCCGCTGACGCCGCTAGAGAGTCAAGATAACGTGACTGCATAGAACACCGTCGCCGCCATGCAGAAAGAGGAGGAAAGGGTCCCCCCCCCCCCTGTTCTTGTGTGGCGGATAGGGTGCTCTTCAGTTGCCGACGCGCCGGTTATTTCACGTAGGCCCCGGCACGTCGACGAATACGTGACCACCTTCCCACGGCTAGACCTGGTTCTTAGCGCTGCGGAAGCGAGGGTATCATATTGTTTGTGTCGGCATCGGCGGCGTTGTCCCTGAAACCAACTCCGCAGCTGGGGTTGACTCACTATCGGCGTCAGCGGCATCAGTCAGTCGCTGCTATCTCTTCCCTCCTCCCTTTATCGTGTTGTCCGCTTGCTGCGCGCGCTTCTGCCCCCATCGTTTGCCGCTGGGTGTAGACGCCGCCCCCCTCCCCCCTCTTCCTGCGAAAAATAAAAAAAAATTCTGTGATAGCGCATACATGTGTTGCTCGATTTCTTTGCCTCAATCTATCGAAAAGGTGAAACAGCTTATTTGCTGCGCTCAAATTTCGCATTAGGAAGTAACGTAATCGTCGGTAATTTTTTATTTTTTAACTGACGCACCAGAAAACTCGCGAAAAGAAGTGTTAACTAGACGACCTTTGTTCCCTGTGAAGAAACGTGAAAAATGACGTCTAGAGCATCTCTGAACTGAGCTACCAGGGATGCTCACTAAGATGCACGCAATACCAGAAGCTACGACTTGAGTCAATAGGTCTTCGTGCGTCCAGCTTCAAAGGTTTGCTTGATCCGTCCGGTATATAGCGCTGTTGATACGCTTGATTAGTAGCGTAATGAGCAAAACAGAGAGAATGGGTAGCATTAAAGAGACAATCTACTTCCAGACACGGGTATAAAATATTGGCCTATTCTTGTAGATGTTTCCATATGAATAAAATAGGGTACAATTCGCTGTTTCGGCTCAAATTGGTATTTTGAATTGCCCAATTCAGGCCAGAAATGATAGATCCACCTTGTTGTGTTAAACATTGTGGATCTCGAAATAGTGAATGGTAGTCACCTGGAGTTTATGCACTAAACATTATCAATAGGAATGTGTTCAATATATAGCTGACAGAAGCCAACAGCCACAGAAACCAAGGGGCACAGGGGATTTTTTTTAAAGTTATTTATTTTGTGGTGTTGATCAATTTAGAATATTACTGAATATGTTATCGTTTAAAGATAACTGATTAGAAAAGCAGAAGAAAAAACAACCACCTGCCGCCGGTGGGATCCGAACCCACGACCTCCGAATTACGCGTCCGGTGCTCTACCTCTGAGCTACGGCGACGGCTGTCAAACCTTCTGCTTTCGGGGGTATTTATGTTTACAAGTAACCTAACCTTGAGAGTGTTCATCAGCGCCACCCAAGTTCATAAGCGGCGGACGTGGAACGTCCTGAGTTACCGCAGGTGTGACGTAGAACGTCATCGAACGGAGAGGGTGGAAGCTGCGTGAGAACCCTCTTATGCTTCCTAAGGCGTCAAGGCTGCCAGAATCGAGGCCCTCGCTAAGCAATTAAGCAAACAAGGGAAGGGGATGAGGGGCTCGTTATAAATATGACAGAAGCCAACAGCCACAGAAACCAAGGGGCACAGGGGATTTTTTTTAAAGTTATTTATTTTGTGGTGTTGATCAATTTAGAATATTACTGAATATGTTATCGTTTAAAGATAACTGATTAGAAAAGCAGAAGAAAAAACAACCACCTGCCGCCGGTGGGATCCGAACCCACGACCTCCGAATTACGCGTCCGGTGCTCTACCTCTGAGCTACGGCGACGGCTGTCAAACCTTCTGCTTTCGGGGGTATTTATGTTTACAAGTAACCTAACCTTGAGAGTGTTCATCAGCGCCACCCAAGTTCATAAGCGGCGGACGTGGAACGTCCTGAGTTACCGCAGGTGTGACGTAGAACGTCATCGAACGGAGAGGGTGGAAGCTGCGTGAGAACCCTCTTATGCTTCCTAAGGCGTCAAGGCTGCCAGAATCGAGGCCCTCGCTAAGCAATTAAGCAAACAAGGGAAGGGGATGAGGGGCTCGTTATAAATATGACAGAAGCCAACAGCCACAGAAACCAAGGGGCACAGGGGATTTTTTTAAAGTTATTTATTTTGTGGTGTTGATCAATTTAGAATATTACTGAATATGTTATCGTTTAAAGATAACTGATTAGAAAAGCAGAAGAAAAAACAACCACCTGCCGCCGGTGGGATCCGAACCCACGACCTCCGAATTACGCGTCCGGTGCTGTACCTCTGAGCTACGGCGACGGCTGTCAAACCTTCCCTGTGCCCCTTGGTTTCTGTGGCTGTTGGCTTCTTTCATATTTATAACGAGCCCCTCATACCCCTTCCCTTGTTTGCTTAATTGCTTAGCGAGGGCCTCGGTTCTGGCAGCCTTGACGCCATATGAAGCATAAGAGGGTTCTCACGCAGCTTCCACCCTCTCCGTTTGATGACGTTCTACGTCACACCTGCGGTAACTCAGGACGTTCTACGTCCGCCGCTTATGAACGTGGGTGGCGCTGATGAACACTCTCAAGGTTAGGTTATTTGTAAACATAAATACCCCCGAAAGCAGGAGATTTGACAGCCGTCGCCGTAGCTCAGAGGTAGAGCACCGGACGCGTAATTCGGAGGTCGTGGGTTCGGATCCCACCGGCGGCAGTGGTTGTTTTTTCTTCTGCTTTCCTAATCAATTAGCTTTAAGCGATAACATGTTCAGTAATATTCTAAAATTGATCAACACCACAAAATAAATAAATAAATTAAAAATCCCCTGTGCCCCTTGGTTTCTGTGGCTGTTGGCTTCTTTCATATTTATAACGAGCCCCTCATACCCCTTCCCTTGTTTGCTTAATTGCTTAGCGAGGGCCTCGGTTCTGGCAGCCTTGACGCCATATGAAGCATAAGAGGGTTCTCACGCAGCTTCCACCCTCTCCGTTCGATGACGTTCTACGTCACACCTGCGGTAACTCAGGACGTTCTACGTCCGCCGCTTATGAACGTGGGTGGCGCTGATGAACACTCTCAAGGTTAGGTTATTTGTAAACATAAATACCCCCGTAAGCAGGAGATTTGACAGCCGTCGCCGTAGCTCAGAGGTAGAGCACCGGACGCGTAATTCGGAGGTCGTGGGTTCGGATCCCACCGGCGGCAGTGGTTGTTTTTTCTTCTGCTTTCCTAATCAATTAGCTTTAAGCGATAACATGTTCAGTAATATTCTAAAATTGATCAACACCACAAAATAAATAAATAAATTAAAAATCCCCTGTGCCCCTTGGTTTCTGTGGCTGTTGGCTTCTTTCATATTTATAACGAGCCCCTTATACCCCTTCCCTTGTTTGCTTAATTGCTTAGCGAGGGCCTCGGTTCTGGCAGCCTTGACGCCATATGAAGCATAAGAGGGTTCTCACGCAGCTTCCACCCTCTCCGTTCGACGACGTTCTACGTCACACCTGCGGTAACTCAGGACGTTCTACGTCCGCCGCTTATGAACGTGGGTGGCGCTGATGAACACTCTCAAGGTTAGGTTATTTGTAAACATAAATACCCCCGAAAGCAGGAGATTTGACACCCGTCGCCGTAGCTCAGAGGTAGAGCACCGGACGTCTAATTCGGAGGTCGTGGGTTCGGATCCCACCGGCGGCAGTGGTTGTTTTTTTTTCTGCTTTCCTAATCAATTAGCTTTAAGCGATAACATGTTCAGTAATATTCTAAAATTGATCAACACCACAAAATAAATAAATAAATTAAAAATCCCCTGTGCCCCTTGGTTTCTGTGGCTGTTGGCTTCTTTCATATTTATAACGAGCCCCTCATACCCCTTCCCTTGTTTGCTTAATTGCTTAGCGAGGGCCTCGGTTCTGGCAGCCTTGACGCCATATGAAGCATAAGAGGGTTCTCACGCAGCTTCCACCCTCTCCGTTCGATGACGTTCTACGTCACACCTGCGGTAACTCAGGACGTTCTACGTCCGCCGCTTATGAACGTGGGTGGCGCTGATGAACACTCTCAAGGTTAGGTTATTTGTAAACATAAATACCCCCGTAAGCAGGAGATTTGACAGCCGTCGCCGTAGCTCAGAGGTAGAGCACCGGACGCGTAATTCGGAGGTCGTGGGTTCGGATCCCACCGGCGGCAGTGGTTGTTTTTTCTTCTGCTTTCCTAATCAATTAGCTTTAAGCGATAACATGTTCAGTAATATTCTAAAATTGATCAACACCACAAAATAAATAAATAAATTAAAAATCCCCTGTTGGCTTCTTTCATATTTATAACGAGCCCCTCATACCCCTTCCCTTGTTTGCTTTTCTGCTTTCGGGGGTATTTATGTTTACAAGTAACCTAACCTTGAGAGTGTTCATCAGCGCCACCCAAGTTCATAAGCGGCGGACGTGGAACGTCCTGAGTTACCGCAGGTGTGACGTAGAACGTCATCGAACGGAGAGGGTGGAAGCTGCGTGAGAACCCTCTTATGCTTCCTAAGGCGTCAAGGCTGCCAGAATCGAGGCCCTCGCTAAGCAATTAAGCAAACAAGGGAAGGGGATGAGGGGCTCGTTATAAATATGACAGAAGCCAACAGCCACAGAAACCAAGGGGCACAGGGGATTTTTTTTAAAGTTATTTATTTTGCGGTGTTGATCAATTTAGAATATTACTGAATATGTTATCGTTTAAAGATAACTGATTAGAAAAGCAGAAGAAAAAACAACCACCTGCCGCCGGTGGGATCCGAACCCACGACCTCCGAATTACGCGTCCGGTGCTCTACCTCTGAGCTACGGCGACGGCTGTCAAACCTTCTGCTTTCGGGGGTATTTATGTTTACAAGTAACCTAACCTTGAGAGTGTTCATCAGCGCCACCCAAGTTCATAAGCGGCGGACGTGGAACGTCCTGAGTTACCGCAGGTGTGACGTAGAACGTCATCGAACGGAGAGGGTGGAAGCTGCGTGAGAACCCTCTTATGCTTCCTAAGGCGTCAAGGCTGCCAGAATCGAGGCCCTCGGAAAGAACCTCTGTTTTACTTTTTTTTTGCTACCAACATTTCACCGTTTCTTGCACTTTTTAACCACGCTTTCACATTACCTAATGAAACGTTTTTAGAAAGACAGACTGTGACTATGCTGCAAGTGGCGCTGCTATCTGCAGCGCCGCTGGCGGTCAAAGCGGCTGTCGGTATCTGCTCTACATGTCGCCACTATTATATTATGAACAGAATCTTTAAAACCACTTTTGTGCTGTCAACCATAACGTTAATAAAATTTATGAACCTCGGTTAATGCGACCACTTCATGCCGCCTACACGACGGGGCAGTCACCCATAGAGTTATATATATAGTCACTGTATTGACTACATAAATCGTCTCCCACATGTTATAATCTGTGGACGCCGGCTACCACGAGAAAGAGAGACTACCATATTGTCACGTAGTGGTGTCTGCAGTCCGCGAACAGGAACACAGCGTGAATGTCTTCGAAACGAAACTCTTTATTCGGGCTGACTTGCGCCCGCAAAGAACTGAATCACTCGGCGGCGGCGTAGCAACAAGCGCGCTCGGCGGTCGTCGAACAAAATGACTGCCGGTGTCGGCCGTGCTCTTTTTAAAGCTGATAGCGAACATTAGAGATAAAGCTTGGGAAGTTATTAGAACATTCTGGCACAAACTAGAACCGGCTCCGCCTGGATGCGATCAATCGAGATAAATCTAGGCGCGTGTTGCGCCACAAACGAAGCGATAAAGCGGCGTATCGGTAGCCTTGAAGCATGAACAAACAAACACTACAAATGAACGCTACAAAGATTCGCGGCATTACTGCCCTCTCAAAGAAGCATCGACTCGATGGTTTAGAACATAATACGGCTATAAACAACGAAAATCGCATTGTACAAATATAAACACCAAATGTGGAAACACGGCGTCTTTTAGCGTGCATGATCGGGCTTTAGGCGTACGACATAGACTACTTCTGGTCGTACGCGGCGTCGCTGGGATGCAGTCATTTGGTCAGCAACGACTTCATAGTCCAATTCACCTAGCCGACGAAGAACCTTGTACGGGCCGAAATAGCGGCGCAAAAGCTTTTCACTCAATCCTCGGCAGCGAATGGGCGTCCAAACCCAGACTCGGTCTCCTGGCTTCTATTCCGCGTTGCGTCTTCGTAGGTTGTAGCGTGTGGCGTCGGTCCGCTGCTGGTCTTTGATCCTTAATCGGGCAAGTCTTCGGGCTTCTTCTGCGCGTTGTACGTAGGCGGCGACGTCGACGTTATCTTCCACGGTAACGTTCGGCAGCATGGCGTCCAGCGTGGTCGCGGCCTCTCTGCCATGGACGAGCCTAAAAGGCGTCATCTGGGTGGTATCCTGCACTGCGGTGTTATAGGCGAAGACTACATAAGGCAAGATGACGTCCCAGGTCTTGTGTTCGGCATCGACTACATGGCGAGCATATCGACGATGGTCTTGTTGAGGCGCTCGGTCAGTCCGTTTGTCCGCGGGTGGTATGCAGTTCTCCGGTGGCTGGTTTGGCTGTAATGCAGGATGGCTTGCGTCAGTTCCGCGGTGAATGTTGTTCCTTTGTGAGTGATGAGCACATCGGGGGCGCCGTGTCGCAGAAGAATGCTCTCCACGAAAAATTTGGCGACTTCTGCTGCTGTTCCGTTCGGTAGGGCTTTTTCCTGGGTGTAGCGAGTCAGGTACTCGGTCGCTATAATGATCTACTTATTTCCACATGTTGATTTCGGGAAAGGGCCAAGCAAGTCCATGCCGATCTGCTGAAAGGGCCTTGAGGGGGGTTCAATGGGGTTCAGAAATCCTGCTGGTCGGGTTGGAGGGGTCTTTGGTCGCTGACAATCTCGGCAGGTTCTAACATAATGTGCGACATCGGCAGACAGTCGGGGCCAGTAATACTTGTCTTGAATGCGGCGGATGTTGCGAGAAAACCCGAGATGTCCAGCTGACGGCTCGTCGTGTGAGGCCTGAAGAACTTCTCCACGCAGACTTACAGGTACAACAAGGAGGTAGGCTGTCTTGTTCGCTGCAAAGTTCTTCACGACGACATCGTCCTGTAAACAGAACGAAGACAGTCCTCGCTTGAACGAGGCGGGGGGTGAAGAAACCTTGCCTTCCAAGTATTCGATGAGGCATTTTATGTCGGTGTCCGAGCGTTGCTGTTGTGCAAAAGAGCTGGAGCTGATTGGTCCCAGGAAGGCGTCCTCATCGTCATCCGGCGGCGGTGCATCTACAGGGGCTTGTGACAGGCAGTCGGCGTCAGAGTGCTTGCGTCCGGACTTGTAAACGACGGTTACATCAAACTCCTGGCGCCGCAGGCTCCATCGAGCGAGGAGGCCGGAGGGGTCCTTCAAACTGGCGAGCCAGCACAGTGCGTGGTGATCGCTGACCACCTTGAACGGTCGTCCGTACAGGTAGGGGCGGAATTTCGACGTAGCCCAGATGATGGCAAGGCACACCTTCTCAGTTGTCGAATAATTAGCTTCGGCTTTGGACAGGGAACGGCTGGCGCAGGCGATGACCTTCTCCACTCCGTCAATTTTCTGAACGAGGACAGCGCCTAGGCCCACACTACTTGCGTCGGTGTGAATTTCAGACTCGGCATTTTCATCGAAGTGCGCGAGGATCGGTGGGGACTGTAAACGACGCTGAAGTTCCTTGAAGGCTTCCACTTAAGGCGCTTCCCATTTAAATGGCACGTCTGCCTTCGTCAGGTGGGTCAGTGGCTCGACGATGCGTGAAAAGTTCTTCACAAATCGTCGGTAGTACGCGCACAGTCCGAGGAATCTGCGCACAGCTTTCTTATCGGCCGGTGGTGGAAACACTGCGATAGCAGCGGTTTTCTGCGGGTCTGGCCGTACTCCCTCCTTGCTAACGATGTGGCCTAGAAACAGCAGCTCTTCAAAGGCAAAGTGGCACTTCTCTACTTTAAAAGTTAGGCCGGACGATTTGATTGCGTCTAGTACTGTTCGAAGCCTTTTTAGGTGTTCCTCAAAGTTCGTGGCGAAGACAACGACGTCATCTAAATATACCAGACAAATCTGCCACTTCAGGCCAGCCAGCACTGTATCTATTACTCGCTTAAATGTGGCTGGTGCGGAACGGAGATCAAATGGCATCACCTTGAACTCGAAGAGGTCATCTGGCGTGATGAATGCGGTCTTCTCGCGATCTCTTTCATCGACCTCAATTTGCCAGTAGCCGCTCTTAAGGTCCATCGATGAGAAATACCTGGCGCTGCAGAGCCGGACCAGTGTGTCGTCGATGCGAGGTAATGGGTAGACGTCCTTCTTCGTGATGTTGTTCAAGCGCCGGTAATCAACGCAGAATCGAAGTGCACCGTCTTTCTTTCTCACTAGAACAACAGGTGCCGCCCAGGGGCTCTTTGAAGGCTGAATGACGTCGTCGCGCAGCATTTCTTCCACTTGGTCCCGGATGGCTTGTCGTTCTCGCGGAGACACTCGGTAGGGTCTTTGGCGCAGAGGTCGGGCATGCTGGTCGGTTATAATGCGATGTTTGGCAATTGGCATTTGTCGGACTTTCGGCGATGACGAGAAGCACTCGCTGTAGCTTCGAAGGAGATTGCGGATCTGGTCTTGTCTGTTCCGGGGCAGGTCTGGGTTTATGTCGAAAGTGGGCGAATTCTCTTGGTCAGGCGAATCTTCTACGGATGGGTCGGAGAGCTTGAAGAAGTCTCGTACGTCGGATATTTCGTCGAGGAATGCAATCGTCGTTCCTCTGTTAACGTGCCGGTATTCCTCGCTCAAGTTAGTGAGCTGTACTTCGGCTTGTCCTTTGCGGAAATGTGCGATGCCTCTCGCGATGCCGATTCCTCTGTCGGGAAGCAACTGCATGTTCCCCTCGCTAATGGCTTCAGTGTTATTCGCTTCCGTGGCGCCTACGGTGATGATGACGCTTGAGCGAGGTGGGACACTCACTTGTTCCTCCAGAACACTAAGCGCAACGTGATGTTCCGGAGTTCTCATCGATGGGATGGCCTCGTCCGTGGAAAGTGTGATCATCTTGGATCGCAGGTTGATGATCGCCTGATGCTCGTTAAAGAAATCCATGCCCAAGATCACTTCGCGGGAATATTGCCCTATCACTACGAAGGTCGCAGGATAGGTCACCCTTGAGAGTCACTCGCGCTGTGCATCGTCCTGATGGCGTAATGAGGTGGCCCCCTGCAGTGCGAATTTGTGGGCCGTCCCAAGCAGTCGTTACTTTTCTCAGCTGCGCAACGAATGCTCCGCTCATCACCGAATAATCGGCTCCTGTGTCGACTGGAGCGGTGACTTTCCGGCCGTCGATAACGACTTCCAAGTCGGATGTCCGGGCTCTGGAGCTACACGTCGTCCTCGACGTCGGGTTACGGCTTCGTCGGGTATGTGAATGGTGGGTGGGGCGTATGGTCGGAGCTTTTCTTGATGGCGGCGTAGTTTTTAAGGCGGTTTTCGTCGTGGTCGAGATTGTTGTATGCGTCGTCGGTATAGTAGGTGCGGCGTGTTCATGCGGCGTGGTCGCTGGAGGATCTTCGTCGTTTCCTCGGCAAGCAACCTGACCTCCACAGGTTGCTTTGTTCAGTTTCCCCTACGGGGGCTAGGGGACCTTCCTCGGACAGCCGCGGCGTAGCTGCGGCCCGGTGATGCAAAACGTGCGGTGGACGGTGACCAGGAGCGGGAAAACCGGCTTGACGACACGCACTCCTCCGTGCAGGTAGTCGTCGATTTCCCGTGGTCGCTGGCCGGGGAATGGTCGTGGGGCGTCGATTTTGGAAACCTCGCAGGCCGATGCGTCTGTACGGGCAGTGGCGAAGTAAAAGACCGGCTTCGCCGCAATGGAAGCAGAGTGGGCGGTTGGTTGTTCGAAGTCCTCCAGGGGTCGCACTTCCTGGGGCTTGGGCGTCGTTCGTAGGCTGGGCGGGCGGGGGCAGGGGGACGGCGTTCGGGAACAGCTGGTTCACATCGAAGAGGCGGACTTCGGCTCTCGTATTCGGGCTGAGGACTGCGTAGTGCAGCGGCGTAGGTTAAGGCTGGAGCTTCAGCAGGAGGCGGAGATGACGGGGTGCCCAGCGGATGCTGCACTTCTTCACGTACGATTTCCTCAAGCGTCGCGACTTGAGGCTGGTTGGAAGATGGTAGCAGGCGACGCAGCTCTTCCCGTACAATTTCGCGGATAAGATCCCGCAGGTTGCCTCCGAATCCTGTGCCATCCGAGAGGGCAGCCGAGGTCACTTGGGGCTGTCGAGGAAAATGACGGGCTCGTGCTTCCAAGGTTCTCTCAATGGCGGCTGCTTCAGTGGGGAATTCCGCGACCGTCGTCGGTGGGTTGTGGGTCAGACCACCGAAAAGTGCCTCTTTAACACCACGCATCAAAAGCTGCACCTTCTCCTCCGTCATGTCAGGATCGACACGTTGAAAAAGGCGCTTCATGTCTTCTACGTACGAGGTCACAGTCTCATTCGGGTGTTGGATGCGTGATTCTAGAAGCAGTTGAGCTCTTTCTTTGCGTACGACGCTAGTAAACGTACCCAGGAGCTGCTTCTTGAAGGTCGCCCAGGTCGTGAGAGATGATTTGCGGTTTTTAAACCGCGTTCTGGCAGGTGCGTCCCATGCAAAGAAAACGTTTGGGAACCTAGAGCTGTCGTCCCAGGCGTTCAGTGCTGCCACACGGTCGTACATGTCCAGCCAGTGTTCTACGTCTTCGTGTAATTCACCACGAAACGTCGGTGGCTCCCGGGGCTGGCGAGGCACGACAGGCGTTGGCTTTGCACCAGGTTCCATCGTGAGGGGCATAGCTGGATAGCAGATCAGCACCTCCACCAGATGTCACGTAGTGGTGGCTGCAGTCCGGCGAACAGGAACACAGCGAGAATGTCTTCGAAACGAAACTCTTTACTCGGGCTTACTTGCGCCCGCACAGAACTGAATCACTCGGCGGCAGCGTAGCAACAAGCGTGCTCGGCGGTCGCTGAACAGATTCACCGCCGCTGTCGGCCGTGCTTTTTTAAAGCTGATAGCGAACATTAGAGATAAAGCTTGGGAAGTTACTGGAACAATCTGGCGCAAACTAGAACCGGCTCCGCCTGGATGCGATCAATCGAGATAAATCTAGGCGCGTCTTGCGCCACAAACGAAGCGATAAAGTGGCGTGTCGGTAGCCTTGAAGCATGAACAAATAAACACTACAAACGAACGCTACAAATATTCGCGGCAATATGAACAGAAAACAAGGTTTTAAATTGTTCTGCTATGTATCCCAATGCTACATCCAGGGATTCGTTTATTTGGGCCGAAAAAAAACATGCTCGATAAAAGTCAGTGGACCGACCCTTTAACGAAAGCGTTTTTAAAGAATGAGGCAGACCATTTAATGGGCCAGACAAGCTGCAGCCAGGTGCCACTGAGGTTCGAAAAACTTCGGGCAGTTTTACGACCGCGAAAAATTTGTTTCGCGCATGCTTTGGCTCCAAATGCACTTTTGTGCTGTTTTAGAAAGTTTCCGTGTTGATCACAGATATTCCATTAACGTGCTGTAGCTGTGACCTATTTGACATCCGAATTTGCCTGAGCGATCAGGAACACGGCACAGCGGCTTGGTTCTACTGAGAAATCAGGTATAATGTAACGCCACATCACACCTGGTGCATCGGTTACCTTTGCATGAGACTCACGCAGGCACTGCAGTTCGTTCGCGAAGCTCTTCTGGGTCTCCTCAGAGTAGCAGTTGTCGAACGTTCCATATACGTCGAACGCATTCATGATCTGATGGGCCAGAGCCTGTAGTAAGCACATAGCAATTACAATCAGCATCGGTCTCAAGACAAGCACTCGCAGAGACACCCAGCACAGGTAGCAAGAATCCGCATTCAACACAGGACTCTGCCTGTGTCCTCAAACCTTTTCGTCTTCCTTCCTTAAAAACTCTCTCTCCTATTCCTCACCGCCCCAAAACTCCATACTCAGCTCTCACAACCCCTCTATTCTGACCCCACTAACGTAAAAAATATTTTAATAACTCCCTCTCGTTTTCTTCCGACTTCTCACTCCTTCAGTCGTTATACATACTCACATACCTTTTCTCTCCCTCTTCTCGTTTTGTCAGCAGCCAGCCGATTATAAAATTATTGCATTACCCCGTCTTCGATGCTCATCTACACTCTCCGCTTCTGAAATACACATTAACATACACTGTCTTTTCAACCTATCTTATCAGCAAAAGTAAACTGTGTACTAAAATGATAGATAAACCCAATACATCTACATCGAATCTCCACAGTACTATAACAATCACTCTTGCCAAGACAATCTTTTGCTCCGCTAAAATACCCAAGTCAACATATTGTCCTAGGGGAAACATTTCGTATTAAAAAAAGAAAAAAAACTTTCCCAATCAACCACCATCCTCATAAGGTGGGTTGTGAGGCACTGAAATATTCCAGATTTTTTTTATGATAAGCCAGAGAGCAAGTCCGATTGAGACAAACTTTCCTTTCCAAATGCCTCCCGGACCAAAGTACCGATACACGCCTCTTCATGAACAGAATTCAGCGGAAGTCGGACCAGCAGAGCGTCACGGAAGACGAGCCAAAAATTCGCTGAGCGGTCATCGCATTATTTTAGCCGCGATCGGTCTAGATCCATGATATTTTTATATTACACAATTTTTATTTGGATAAGTACCCCATACATTTTTTTTATTATTTTAAGCCCTTGTACCACATCGCATAGGCCGGGGTAATTCAGGTTCAATTCTCCACCTGCTCCCCATCCCCAACATAACAGTTGTTTAAGGGCATTACAAGCACAAACTGCTCCGGAGAAGAACCGTCATCATGCTCGCTGTTCAGGCGAGGCGGTGTCTCATCCCTGAGGACTGGTGTCGTGTTAAAAACGGAAAAGAGGTCAAGAGGGAGACAACACGTGGGCCATGTCTTTTATCCTTGCATTGTTTTGGTTTTATGGGGTTTAACGTCCCAACGCGTCATCGGCTTTGAGGGACTCCGTAGTGGAGGGCTCCGGATAATCTCGACCACCTGGAGTTTTGTGGCGGAAGCAACACTACACTAGGTGTGAGCAATTTCGCGGAGCCCCGCAGAGCCCCAACTGCGCATTCGCGAGGAGCGAGAGAAGTCGCATGGCGCATTTTTTGTTGCGCTCAGTACGAGACGAAGGCGATCAAAATGTAAGATACACAGTCACTTAGCAAGTGATCGTACGGTGAGCCTGCTCCATTTCGCTTTTGCAGCCTTCGTAGAATGTAAGCACTGGTTGATGAACCTTTTTCATACGAAAGCAACGCCAAAGTCTCTAAAGTGACAGTTTGGGTGAGTTGGTAACACATTAGTTCTAAAATAGCGCAACACCAAAAAAAAAAAGATGAGAGAGAAGAACACACGGGAGAGCTAACTTCCAGCGTATCCATCTCCAACTCATTTCAAACGAGTAGTTAGCGGAAAACATTCGCCGTCCCATTACGTCATTTGTAAAATTGTTAAGTCCACCGCAGATTAGGAACACACACGTTCGCTGTGTAAAGCATAGCCTCCATGCATAAAATAGAAAAGACCGCGAGTTCTGCGCCGCTTGGCACGGCGACTGTCCCTGTCAAGCAAGTGAGCGCCTCAGGAATGTTAAAGCGACAGCGTTCGGGGCCCCGTGTCGCAAAAAAGCCGGTGTCGGCGACGGCGGCGGTGGCCGTGAGCGTAAAATCCCAGATGCATTAATAAATAAATAAAACCGAGTAGGAAATTGGTCGAGCTCGGGAATCTAACCAGGGCCTCCGGAGTGCGAGGCGAACACGCCAACCACTCCGCCACGCCAGCTCGATGGTTTGGAGTGAGCAAAAGCGCGTCTAGTGAATACGGTGTTTCTTACGAAGGTGCTTTAGAGAGATTTACTGTGGTGTCTATTCCTTTCGGGTGTACACCGAGATATGAGAGACAGGCCTATTTCGTTTCCTTAAAACCAACTTTCATTTCATTTTCCTTAAGGCCATTACGGTGAGGTTCGGGCGTCCATCGAGATATGAAAGGCAGCCGTCATTTCCTTTCCTTTGGGCAAGGCGTCGCGCCGAACTGGCGATGGTGTTCTTGGACTGCTTGGCAACGCTGCAACACGCTCTCGCGTCCCACTCTTAAGACGAAGCTTAAGCGTCCTCCAAATTTTTGATGAAACAATGCCCAAACTTAGCGACCTGAGCATGGGTGCCACTTCCCGTTTGAAGGGACATGTTGAGCTTCACGTGCAGCCAGATTCATCAGGACACATGGTCAAAGTTACGCTGTTATTAAAAGCCCAGCGAGTGTAACGGAACTCCCACATAAAAGTATACTGCGCACATTGACTGCAGTGTAATCAAAGCCACAATGACCAACAAAATAGATGGTAACTTACGTGAGCATAGGGGCCTTGCAGATGAACCCAGTAGTTACCGCACACGAAGTCATAAACGTCGTGGCAAGGGTCTTGTGCAAATTTCAAGGTCTTCTTAACATAATCACTCTGGTTGCGACACTGCTGTGGGGGACAGGGCCCAAAGTCAGGTGTCGGAAGTCGAGCAGCATTTAACTGCCGAGCTTCCCGCTCCGTCTGCCTCTTGGACTGGAGTGCTGTCACTGCTGGAAGACCGGTCTGTGGGGCTGGTGTCGATGAAACGGGCGCCTTCATGTCGCTGAGACCGCGAGGATCGACTGAGTCTCCGGAACCAGCATTATCCCTGTGGTCACGCTGGATTAAATCATGCTGGAGGAGAAAATATAATCGTGACCAGCAAGTGATGTTATGTGCCGCACTTCTTTCGCGATTTTGGTGTGGCTGCATTCCTTAACCGCAGCGCACAAAACCAATCCTGTCGGGCTCATGTTCATCAATTTCGGACAAAAATTTTGAATATTGGTAAATTGTAAGATACTCATAGGGAAATATTGACGGTAGTGGCCCATTCTTCTGATATATAGAAAAATCTTTTCATTTTACAGTGTTTCCATACATCGCATCGAACAGTTAAGACTCCAATGAAAACCAATGGAGAACGGTTGTGACGATAGAAAATACCTTAACAGAAAAAAAATCAAGACTGCCTGCCCCCGGGTAATCTGCGGCTATATTGATTGTTCCAGTTTAATCTTACCTTATAAAGAAAAAATGCGTTAATAAAACATTTACCACTAAAAAATCCTTTTGTTCCCAATTGTCGGGTTTCTGCGGCAGAAGCCTGCCATGCTCCACATAAATAAAAATAGATAAAAAAGGTGCTCTCATGGTTTGCTCATTTGAGCGCTTGTCGTGACTATTAACAATGTGCTCCCTGCTGACGCCACTGACGGCTGCGACACTTTTGGCACCGGTTATCTACAGCCTCGAAAAAAAACCTACTCTATAAAAAAACCTAAAATGCTCACCAGAGCAGAATACTGCGAGCAAATCGCACACTAAAAGAGTTCATTATTTGCCGGAGCTGTTGTTCTTTGAAATCAGTACTCTCACGGCTTTGTACTAACATGCGCAAGCAGGTCATAGTCATTTCTCGCCTGTGAAGAGAGAAGCCATCCTATATTGGTGAGTTAAGCGTATGGCGCATTGATAGCTCATCGCTTGACATAAAGTTGTGACGAATTGTGAGGCAAAGTAAAGGCCCTAGGTAAGCTCACCACCGCTGATCGCAAACGCGGGCGGCGTTCTACAACATTAGATTTCTGAAGCGATGCCTATAGATTGAGATGCATAAAAGCTGAAACGAGGAACTCATCCTCGTAGTACGTTGTTCAACATTCAGTTACGTTGTGCGAAAACGTTCTTTGAACCTAATCGGTCGGCCATGGAAGTCACTTCATAAATTTCCCTTCAGAGCACTTGCCCAAAATTCTTTCTCCGAAATGGGAGAATGATCTCTCGCTCAATTCGGTAGGGGAGTTTCCACGCTTGCGCTTTCAACTGTTCGACGACAGTTGCTGGCAGGCACTGTCTTCTCCCAAGATAGCTACGTTGAGCAAAGCAGCGGAACCTTTTCGGCCCCGACGAGAGAAGAAACGCCCTCACTAATGCGAGCCCAAATGTAATATTCTCGAAGCTGTTTACTAGAGTCTTTCTCCGAACTCGCGGTCCTGTCTTCATCAGCCTGTATCTGTGTGGAAAGCAAGGTAGATACAGACTGTGATGCAAGACTTACACTACATTCTGTACCGGAGCATAGATATGCCAGTCTTGTAAGTCCGACTCAGCAAAGTAGCCGGCCACTTCCTGATGCGGGTGATGGTTCGATGACGTGCAACTTTCTGTCGTTAGCAAAATATGACACCTGGTTCTTGTAGTGTTCAAATCGTGATCTCTTTTAAAGGAAGCTATGGTTGGATGTCCGTTGAGTTCGACTGAGTTTCTTTCTGGATAGTGTCAGCTCCACGATTACGGAGTCTGCGGCGTGAAGGTCATTTTACGGATGGATTCGGGATCGCCGTTCCTGAAGGGCATATTGCAGCATTTGGTAAGGTCAAATCTCCCCGACTTTTCCTACCATTGCGCAGTGAACATTTGAAAGCATCGGCTAGTCGTATCGCACCCATGTCGCCTCCCAACCCACCCTGTATGGGCCCGTTGAAATAACACTGGAACAGTGGCAATTTCGGGACTCCGTAGGAGGCGACGACGATGGCGTGTGCAATGATTTTAGTTCCCGCTAAAAGCGTTTAAAATGAGATTCACTGACTAGCCAAACCTAAATCAGTACTGAAGAGTGTGTGTCTTAGGCTGGACTGCCACAGAAGCTATATATGCAACAGATGCGGACAAATATGACCTCTGATGACTGTCCCCGACTGCGCACTCTATTCCAAATGTGCTTCAGAGCCGCTGAACATACTTTCTCATGCGACGTATCAATCACTTAAAAAAAAGGAAGGTTCCCGCTGGCACTTCTGACAGTGCACTGCAATTCGAGGTGATGTTATAGTCTTGACGTTAACTCCATGTTATTCGAGTGTTACGTGGACTAGGTCCAGTTAGACCAAAGCGATCTTACGTACGAAACGTGGCACACAATAAACGGCAGTTTGACAATGTACAACTGTAGGAGCTACCGGGCTTCGAAAAGTGCCCGAGAGGAGCTCTAAAACGTTTGGCGCCGCGCACGCCCCGCTGGACTACAACAAGAGTTACACGATGCGCGAGGGTAGCCCTGCATGCATGAGGCGGTCACCCGATCGCAGGGAAGAGCTTTGCGTGGTCACGTCATAAGGGGTGAGCGCGAACAGCACAGGAAAACCAAGGTAAAGTGAGGCACGTGCTAAGAGTCATGTGATTTGCTATACCATCAACACCGAAAGGGTTCTACCGGCAAACCGACCGTAAGCTGCGGTACAGTAAAGGTTTCTCGAGCAGAGCTATTCCTCATTAACCCCCCCGTTATGTGCAGAGAGTTCTTGCTTGATGCACGACAAAAAGTACAAGAAAGTTTAAAGAGAGTTGTAATAGATGCCGACTGACACAAGTCACACGATTAGGACATGATGAATGCCCCTTTGAAGTCCAACACTCCCCTGTATCGCTGAGCAGTATACCATTAGCTAGGGACAAACAGAAAACTTTAATCTTTCACGTTTGAACGTAGGAAGGACGGTATATATCTGCAGACTTTTTTGCAGCAGTTCCTTATTTGTCGGTGTACGGATCTTCAGCGGGCTGCTGCATAATGTGCTGTGCTTTTAATGTGCGGTATTCATCTTCGTTTTAAACTCACCTGCGCTGTCTTTTTCATTAAGTCTGGTTTCTTTCTTTGCCCCCATCAGCAGCTGACTCGAAGCCGGCTTGATGCCAACGCGCTTACCTCTCGTAGGGGCAAGGTGATCGCACAGAGCTCTGTTCTCGTAAGACGGACATTCTACTTCTGGGAGCTTTGCTATCGGCCTGATGTGGCGGCATCAAAGGACGACCGCAGTGTGACGGCGGACGCCCTTACCTTCCCTATAAAGCGTGTAGTCAGGCCCAACAGAGCAGGCACCAGCAGCAGGGCGGCAGGAACTCCGAACAGGTAGACGTCTCTGGTGGACACAGCGAGGAAGCCACTATTAAGGCCTCTGGGCTCACTTGTGTCTGTCGGCCTTTCATCGGTCACGTGACTTCCTGTCCGGATTTCCTTCTTCGAAAAAACACAGTAGCCTTGGCGTAAGATTTAACGGACTTGCGCGGCAGGGCTGTGAGCCAGTAAGATTCCGGCATTCTGTTTTTCGGGAGATTCTGTCGGCTGCCGACAATATAGCCACTTCCTTTTCAAAATTCTTGTCCCACAATATACAGGATGTTCCCGAGAATAACTTACCTTGGTAATTGCCCTATTAATGAGCTTAACTCACACATTTTATGACGTCCGACACTGTCGTCGCTACGATGCGCAGTAATCATCATTTCAGCTCATAAAGAGAAATTTTTGAAAATTGGTTCGTCTTCACGAGAACGCCCTGCATAAGGGCAATGCCCCTGTTACGAAAAAAGCACAGAGATTAACTTAGTGGCTTCGAGCACTGTGCGCAGCTTCCACTCACTGCGAATCCAGCTGCCCTGGCGGCTGGACAATGTGACACGAGCCAAAATATCAATTCTGGAACCAGCGATGAGCTCGGTGCTGTGGCCCTGGTGCACCTAGCTTTTTTCTTCTTCTGCTATCAGCTCCAGATCGTGGCCCGTGCGCGATTGTAATCGGCACCTGTTGCGGCATCTTTGCGTATACAATTTGCATCATTGAGCATGAAATACTTTTAGCTCCCGTACTCTCCAAATTGAAAGAGTACCGCATGAAAATTTTGCCTCTGAATTTCAATATACTGGCGAAAGAACGCGCTCTAGGATTCACTGAAAGAACAGACATTTTTAGAGGTTAATAGAGCAAAGCCCATTTTTCGATTATTTCTTTCTTTATTTATTTTTCATGGAAGCCGGGCACCTGGTGGCAGAGTCTGAAACGACGGCCCCTTGGAGGCCGTCACGTCACGCGCTTCCACTGCATCGGGTTCACCGGTGCCAGCGAAGGCTTGCCCTTTCGCTTCTTCGGTTCCTCTTCGTTACGTGTCCCATTTATATTGTGCTGCAAACTTAAATTTCCAAGCAGTGCACAAATTTATTGAAAGGCTCTACTGCAGCTACGTCGGCTTGTTCCACCGCGTAGAAGTGTGGTTCGTTTGGCCGCTTGGTGCGACCACTCCCGCCTATGCCGGCTACCATGCAGCCTCGCTAGAAGTTCGTCGGCCGGTTTTTGCACGCAGTGGAAGGGTGGATAGAATCGTCGGTTGCTACGATCCGTCGTCCCTAAAGTCTCATGCATTCTAATCAGTCGCATATGTAGCTTCTCACACCAGCTAGGCAGAATGCTGGAGTACTGCTGGGCTTTAGCAACCGTGCGTTCGGCTTGGACACGCACAGTCCCTTCTTTCCAAGGGACAATGTATCTCGGGCATCGGTTTTTTCTCGGACAATGTATCGCGGGCTTAATCAAATTCTTAATATAGGTGAGGCCCGAGGGCGATTGAGATTATATTATGCCATCGGCAGAGAGTTGGTGCTGATGATATAACTGAAGATTTTTATTAGCCCGATATGTTCTTTAGTTGCCGGGGGCGATTGTGGCCTGTTTTCACCATGTAAATGTCATAACCAGTTTTTCACCAAGTAATATTGGTAACCATTTGATTAGTTCTGTATAATGTCTATAAATGATCCCAAAAGTGCATGTCTTTAGTGAGTACTGCATTCTAATGGCCTTCTAATACTCGTTAAAGCACTTGTTCTTTTCGTTCAAACTTTATAAGTACTGCTGTTGTATATTTTTTTGTGTTGTTTGATAAAATTTCTACTTTATGTTCTTTACGCCGTCACAGCTGTAGGTGCGGCTGCGTTTTACGATATCCGTTGCCAAACAAACGGAATAAGGACCGCTGTCAACCTGCTCATAAAACAGCTTTTTGTTCTTGTCCTTGCATTTGTTTCCGATGTGAAAGATATGCGATACTGATTTCGCCACCCAAAGGTGGGAATAAATAAATAAGGTAATTCTACTACATCGAGCAACAGCCGGAGAACTTGCTCGGGACTACCCCTTGGGAAGGAGTGGATAAGATAGGCTGTGCGGAAAGGGAATTTGGTTGTCAGGCTTGTGCTTATGGACGTTCTGGAGGGACTGGGGCAAGCGAGTTTCTGGCTTGATGCGTCTAATTTTTCTTGACTCCTTTTCAGGCCTGCCTGGCCTAAGATATTCAGGGCAGGGAGAGTGTCATGATCCTTCCAGGCATGCGGCTTCTGCTCAAGGGATGCCAGTTATCCCACCGGGTGGACCCGGGCTGCGACTTTGAAGACACGAGTACCTATCACGGAGAACCAGCCACAAGCCCGGTTCGCTGGTTCTTCCGACTAACAGAGGAGTTCCGGAAACTGCTTTTTTACTTAACACTCTAGCGCTTTTCGAAGATTCCCGCGACTGAAATTATGTTTATGATTAATGGCTTAGGGGGATCTAACGTCCCAAGGCGACTGAGGCTATGAGGGACGCCGTAGTTAAGGGCTCCGGAAATTTCGAGCACCTGGGGTAATGTGCACCTACATTGCACAGGATGCAATCTATCCTCAGTGATCCCTGACTAGCGGCCAAAGATTTCCATCGAGGTCAATCCGTGCTTGTACCAACCATCCATGACTGTTGTATTTCCTCCCCTTGCTTGCACCGCATTTATGGAGGAGGGAGTGTTCAAGGCCACGCTGACTGCGCACGTACCAAGAACCGGGCTTAAGGTGAGATGGTCCCGGTTTATTCACAGGTGCTCCAGAACTTCGGTGGTTTTATCGCTGGGACCTACTAACCGCCCTCCTTCAGCGTTCCAAGGTGGCCTTTACGACCATGCGGCTGGCCTAAGGTCACTTCGGCGAGGTGTAAGGGTTATTTGAAGTGCTTTAGCGGCCCCTATAGGGTATGGTGTGCGATATCTTTTGGGTCAACAGAGAAAACGTCTATGTTTCAGTGCATGCTTTTAACGCTATCACAGGCAGTGACAGAGCGATTTAGAACATTGCCTTTTAAACTGTTCTTTACTGGCGCCGACACTGCGGTGTAACGCCTAGCGTGAAGGGTGTCATGTCGCGGAAAAGCCGGCGTCAGCGTCGTTGGCCGCGAGAGAAACATTTAAGAAAAATCCCCACACCAGCAATCTAGGTGGCAGGTGGCCCATTTAAGTCATGCGACCATGCGTCGTCATCACAACGTCCCCACCGGATTGTGAGCAAACTGCCCACCGTATCAGATGGCAGTTAAATTAATGATTAGTTGCGAGAGGTTGCTCTGGAAGAGCAGCCTGGGATACACAAGGCTCACCGCTGGGAGCACCTGCCATCGCAGGGTAGTGGCGTATCGCTTCACCACTGCACCACTGCGCCAGGAGAGGACTCGATGTAAAGTAGGGAATGGCCACTTCCGCATATAACGCTATCGTGCCACCCTTAAGGTGGAGCCTATGTGCACCCTCCTTTTATTAACGCGAAAGCATTTGCAGGCTATGTCGGCGGGGTCGTGTCACCGAAACCTTTCCGCACAACGTGTCCGCAGCAGTTGTGACGTTCTCAGAAGAGAGAACATCAAACGAGTGGTTGTAATCGGAAGAGGAGGACGTGAGGATGCTGCGCAAAAAAAACATCATGCCGATGAGATGATTAGTTAATCAGTTAATGACACTCGAAGTTCTGTTTTGCGGGTGCAAAGCCGGATACTTTCATAACAGTCTATGTCACATAAGGCCATGGTAGAGAGAGGGTGTGGTAGATGGTCCTTGGCGATCAGAAAATGAACAAGGGAGGGGAAAACCTCAGGTTGCTTGAGCCAACGTTTCGACAAGGGGACTTGTCTTCGTCTGGGCACATAAGGTTAGAGATGGAAGCTTGTGGCGCACTGAGGACTTCGTTGATCGCGTTATTGCGTTAGCAAATCTTGGCTCCGACCGCTCACGGGAAGCGCGGCTGTGGTGCGGGCAGTGAAACTTTTCGCTTCAAAACCGCACATGCAGGGGAAGCCCGCCACGCGCCAAGCGGTTCGGGGAAGCGGCAGTGGGTTGATCACAATAAGGATTTCGGCAAGGACACTTTAGGATTTCCAAAGTGTCTGTGGTAATTTGGACAGGTGTCCATAAATATACGAGACAGTTCCTGCGTAATTCCTTTCCTAAAATACAATTTTCATTTTCTTCATTACGGCCCCTCTTTCTTCTTTCACTCCCACTTCCTCCCTTCCTGTGCGATGCGGTTCATGTGTCCGCCGAGATTATAGAGAATTACTGTGCCATTTCCTTTCCTCAAAAAGCGTCGCGTTCAAAGGGCAAGGCATCGCGCTGATTGGGTGGTGGCGTTCTGTGGACTCCCTGGCAGCGCTACAACACGCTGTCGCGTTCCACTCCTAAACGCGAAGCTTAAGCGTCATTAATTAGCAGTTGATTAGTATTCAGTAATCAGTGAGTAATTAGCCATACAATAGTAATTTGTCATTAGTTAGTAATTAGGCATGAATTATGTGTGACCTCATCGAGTGGCAACGTCACAAGTGCCACAGAGGCAGTCAAGTCAAAGTGGTGCGGAAAACACTTTTGGCTCTACGCACTTGAGACAGACAAAGTGCCCCCTGAATTTTTTTTTCCTCTAGCCATGTGTAAGTGGTAATGTCTCAGTGTGTAGCTTGAAGGAAAATGTTTTTGTACATGGCGAGAGGGGCATTTTACGTACTCTCTTGAGTACGCCATATCCCGGTAAACCAAAACACGCAGAGCGATACAGTGGCGGAGGAAGGAGCACACAGATTAAGTCCTTGTACAACCGTTTTCTTGACACTGAATAAAGGAACTCAGGAAAAAACGAACAAGTAGTAAACGAAAAGAAAAATACACCTCATGCGTCAATGCCCACAAACACGGACGATCAGAAGCATTACAAGAAATGGTGATGCTCGGTAAAGCTTGAGCTGAATTTACTTGCACGAATGCCCGCATTATTGGGTGTGTAGTGTCGCGGAAAAACAAGGAACGTGAAAACGCCTGTCGAACATACAGGAGGACTAAACCGAAGCCATGAGAGCTTTCAGGCCGGAAAAGGTTACCAGGCCTCGTTGATTACAAAAGCGAACCCGACACAAAAGTTACGAAAACACTGTCGAAACGTTGGATATAAAGTCTTGTGCAATGAATAATTTTGCAGTACATAATAAATTTTAGCGGCGAAAAGCAGATTGCATGCGGTCGCCCTGTCAAAAATCGAGAGACCATGGGGCTCAACAGTCTCAGCATAGCATGAAAGAGTTGGCACGTGGTGCCAAGGTACTTTGGTGGCGTACGTCTCCATTGTATACGAGCGTATTCGGCAGGCGTCGTTCCCCACATAACAAACCAAAGACCGCAACCCTTGGAACGATTAATTCGAGCTCCTGACAATGAACCGAAGTCTTCTGTTAAATGAATAACCTCATTGATGCTTGACTTGTGAGAGCAGAAAAACGCGAGGTCATCCGCATAGGCTAACACCTTCAGTTCGTGACCCATAATACAGCAACCATGGACAACTGCACAGTCTATAAAACTTAGACAAAGTGGTTCCAACCATAATGCGAACAGAAGCGGAGACAGCGGGCAGCCCTGTTTCCCAGAGGACTGAGTTTTAACTGGTGGTGAGAGAGGGCCATTGAGGATCAAGTGCGTTGAACAGTTTTTTTAACGAAGGCGTACACCAGTAGAAAGAACTGAACCCAGATGACGTGATTCAGAAGACAAAGAGAAACGAATGGGACACCCGATCGAACGCCTTTGCCAGGTCAGTTTGCAGCAGTGCTAATTGTTCATGAGTGTCACTGCAATACTGCAACACTGTGCGCGCTATATGTAGATTAGATAGTATAGACAGACCGCTGAAGCCACATGTCTGATGAGGTCCAATCAAAGTAGCCTTGCAAGCTGTAGGCGATTTGAGAGGACTTTAGCAAAGATCTTGTAATCAGCATTAGAAAACGTGATATGTCTGTAGCCATCTACAAATCGTTGTTTTTCCCTACCGTCAGTTTTCCGCAATATAATCATGAACATCATCATCATCAGCCTGACTGCTCCTACTGTAGGGCAAAGGCCTCTCCCATGTCTCTCCAATTAACCCTGTCCTTTGCCAGTAGCGGCCACTGTATTCCCGAAAACTTCTTAATCTCATCCGCCCACCAAACTTTCTGCCGCCCCCTGCTACGTTTACCTTCTCTTGGAATCCGCTCCGTTACCCTTAAGGACCACCGGTTATTTTGCCTTCCCATTACATGCACTGTTCAAGCCCATTTCTTCCTCTTGATTCCGACTAGGATGTCATTTACTCGCGTTTGTTCCCTCACCCACTCCGCCCGCTTCCGGTCTCTTAACGTTACGCCTATCATTTTTCTTTCCTTCTTTCCATAGCTAGCTGCGTTGTCCTGAACTTAAGCTGAACACTCTTTGTTAGCTTGCGCGTTTCTGCTCCATAAGTGATCACCGGTAAGATACAGCTGTTGTAGACTTTTTCTCTCGAGGAATATTGGCAAGCTGCCATTCATGATCTCGGAGAACCTGCCATATGCGCTCCAAGCCATTCTTATTCTTCTAGTTATTTCCCCCTCAAGACAATATGACTTCTGGTAAATGGCTGTGGCAAAAATTCAACATTAAAAATTGCTCTGCTTAAAAATTTGCAGCATGGCCAGGATTCTGGTTCATGCGCCCTTAGTTCACAAATCTGCCACCACGCGCCGCATGAAGTTGAGCTCCTCCTTCTCCTCTTACATTCCTCCTTCCTGGGTTGGGGGAGAGATGCCTTCACATTCCCCCATTCTCCACTTTGTGTGCGCTCCCCTCACGTGAACCCAACTTTTCGGTGCCCCGGCAAAGATTCTCTTTATTCTTTTGTCACACAGCGTATTCAAGGCGCGCTGATTGTGTCGCTCCCCTACTCGCTCCCTTCTTTGCTGGGGTGAAAGAAAAGAAGCCGGACCGTGGCTAGTGCGGTGTACGCATGCCAACTTCGTCAAAAAATTTGGGGGCGGTTTAGCCCTGCTAGCTACGAAATATTTTTCGAAAGCAAGTTTTTTATGTGGTCCCGACGCTCTCGCTCGTGAGCGAGCGCGTCGAGACCGGCCGTGCTATGCTTTGGTTGTTTGCTTTGAGAGGTTGAGTCGTGCCACATGAAGGCGTACTGTAATCAAAAGTGCTCCCATCGGAGTGAGGCTATACCATGGGCTGCTGCATAAAGTGCGACAAGAAAGCGCGCCCGGGGTGGATAGAGGAGATTGCAAGGACTCTTTTGCGTGATAGGTGCATTTTTTTATTAAGCGCGTACAGTGACCACATATGCATAATGACACTGATATTGCGTACGCATTAACAATACAAAAGCAATGAAACTTCCAGGGACACTCGTTCAAGCAGTGAAATGCGTAATTCCCGACGCTCATACTTAGAGCTCACTCACGAATACTTGTATGTGGCTCTTACTCTGTGCATTAAAAATATTAAAATCGTGTATTAATCACTGCATTTCAACACTCATGTTATTGGCCTCGATAGCAGTCAGCTCTTCGAAACTTCTGTCGATGTGGTGAAAATGCAGTACGAATGCGTTGAGTGAGCAAGTGCTGCAGTATAATAAGCGGCAACACCTGATGCTGCGCTTCATGCTTGTTTCACTGACTCATTGTGCGCGGTACGTGATTTATCCAATGTAACAATTAGTAGTGTGGTAGTTCACATTTTTTCTAGGTTGGTAAAGTGCCTCCGATGATTATTCGTTCACCGTCGATAAGGGCTTTACCACTGCTGCAAGCGATGCTAGTTTTGGAAAATATTCCAGTGGTGTACGCAAACTATGAAGAGCTAAAGAAGACTTCACAAACGGCATGCTGGGAACTATTCCGAAGCGTTTCCCGTCTGTTCGGCAAGAAACTACGCCTTTACCCAGAGCAGCACTCAAGAGTCAAACCTTAGTTAAATGTTGTTGATTATGATTTAAATTTCTTGAGAAATGAAGAGAAGTTATTTTTAGATAGCACGACGCTTAAAAGCTGACTGGGTTTCTCAAGCGCGGCGGCTTGGCGCTCCACCCCGCCCGCTTGTGCAGTGGGCCGCTCGCGCGATTCATTAGCGAGAGGACGCTACGTGCGCGCGGCCCTGAATATGCAGTGAATTTACCCGTCACGGATGCGAATACGTGCAACAATACCTAGGCGCTCGCACGCGAGTGGCGCGAACATATAATTTTTTTTTCATTTTGGAATGTTGTGCAAAGCTACCCCTGCCTTTTTTCTCTGTCGCTCCGCTACGTACTTCTCGCTTTCCTCTCCCTTTGCCTTTAATTACACCGGCGCAGCTCCAATGTTTGAGGTCATCATCATCATCATCATCAGCCTGACTACACCCACTGCAGGGCAAAGGTATTCGATAGCACTCACCGCAGCCGGCAACATTTTTAATTTCGTTAGTTTATTTTTGTCAACTGTTATTGCCTCTGGCAAACCACTACTACTACTACTACTTCTTAAAGGAGGGACTGCAGGGGAGTTGCAGGTTCTTTTTAAGCCCACAAACGCGGGTTAAGAAGAGGGAGCCATTTCCAGGGAACGATTAACATTCCCCCGCGACTTTTAAATCAGCCAGGGCAACAGGTTGGGCATGTTGGTTACTCATTTGCATTTGTGATGGAACAGCGCAAAAACCTGTGTCCCGGTGTTTTACTCTGTTCCATCACACACACAAAAAAAAATTAACTGTGCCATGACTTAGGGCCGTTTCACATGCATGCGATTCTCGCCTGCGACGCTGTTATTGGGGAGGGCCGTCGGTCTAGCCGCAGACGGCCTGCGACCAAGTTCCGTCCGGTTGGAATTCAGTCGCAGCGTCGGTGTGTTCGCTCTGCGACTGACCAATAGGCCTCTTGCGCTGGAGTTTGAGGTAACGTGGCGGCGCCTGGTGGCAGCAAGGAAAAGCTGGCTGGGTAGTACCAGGTTGGGTAGTAGTGAGCGCTGGCTGTGGCGGCGTACCTTTCTAGCCTGCGTTTTGCTTGGATTCGCACGTTTTTCTGCTCTGTTGTGAGTGCGACAAGGCTCGTCACTTGTGACCAACCACGCCGCGGCCCGGCCGTGGCTTAGTTTTTAGAAAACCGACGCTCCGTGTGCCTTAGGACGAAATGCAGGCAGCAGAAGGAATCGGCGACGCCGATCCGCCCGAGAGGCCTCGCTCAGTCTCGAAAAAGCATCACCGTCGTTACTGCTGCGTCGTGGGCTGCCACGAGCAAGAAGGTCTGAATCCCAATATCGAATTCCACCGTTTTCCTTCAAGGTCTCACGAAGCAGAGCGCCGGGCGCGCTGGATAGCTGCAGTTCGACGCACAGTAAGCGAACCTTCGCGTTGTGCTGGCTGCTTCGCCTCCCTTGATGTTTGTCTGGTTATCCGCGTTGCTGAAATTCATTCTTTTTGCACATGCAGTCCGGACGGCAAACCGTGGGATGCAGTGCCGAACACCAGCATATGCAAGCCACTTTGTGGGTAACGAGCAAAACAATACCAGTCATCCCTCATATGTACTGTAGGATGGGGTTGTGGCTGAGCAGAACCTAGGTCGCTTTGCAACGTTCAGCAAAGGTGCAGGCCAAGCGTTCGGGCTGCGAGCGAGCGTCACACCTCAGGATCGTCGTCTTCTTTCAATACCACAGTTCACCACAGTGAGCGAGCACGGCTGCTACACTACAATTACCCCCCGGCGAAAAAGGAGGCATCCTGCCGACTTAGGGCGCACAGATGGTAGGCGGATCGTAGTACGGCTTGAGACGGTCAACGTGCACTGTTTCACGGCCACGACGGCGCGCATCTTGCGGCGGCGAAAGCGGTTCAATGATGTAGTTGACTGGAGAGGTCTGGCATACGACACGGTACGGGCCGTGGTACTTTGAAATGAGTTTTGTGGAGAGACCGGGACTGGTGGAGGGAACCCAAAGCCACACGAGCGAGTCTGGGGTATAGGACGGAAGCGGACTGGTAGGGGCGCGAAGGTGCTTCTGGCGATTCTGATCTTGCGTTGTAAAAGAGCGGGCAAGCTGGCGGCATTCTTCAGCATAGGTCGCTGCTTGAGAAAGGGTAAGAGACTCGGAGATATCAGGGCGATACGGAAGCACGGTATCCATGGTACAGGAAGGCTCGCGGCCGTAAAGAAGAAAGAACGGAGAGAAGCCAGTTGTGCTCTGTGTGGCAGTGTTGTACGCATATGTTACAAATGGGAGAATGCGGTCCCAGTTTGAGTGGTCCGAGGCAACATACTTGGCGATCATGTCGGTCAATGTGCGATTGAAACGTTCAGTAACGCCGTTCGTTTGAGGGTGGTAGGCCGTAGTAGAGCGGTGAACAATGCGGCATTGGCGAAGTAGGGCTTCGACGGTGTCTGAGAGGAAGACACGGCTGCGGTCACTCAGAAGCTCCTTAGGAGAACCATGGCGTAGAACGAGATGATGCAGGATGAAAGACGCAACGTCGGGCACAGACGCGGATGGCAAAGATGACGTTTCGACGTAGCGGGTAAGGTGATCGACTGCCACTATGACCCAGCGGTGTCCAGCCGGAGTTATGGGAAGGGGCCCGTAGAGATCGATGCCAACGCGGTCGAATGGGCGCATGGGGCAAGGCAAGGGCTGCATCGGAGCAATGGAACGGCGAGAAGGGGCTTTGTGGCGTTGGCATTCCGGGCAGGAGCGAACGTACTGTCGAATGAAACGGTACATTCCCCGCCAGTAGAAGCGGAGTCGAAGGCGCGTGTAGGTCTTCACCACACCGGCGTGAGCGCACTGGGGGTCGGCGTGAAAAGAGGCGCAGATGTCGGAACGCAGGTGGCGAGGAATGACAAGGAGCCATTTGCGACCGTCGGGAAGGTAGTTGCGGCGGTAAAGGAGGCCATCCCGTATTGCGAAGTGGCGGGCTTGACGACGGAGAGTGCGGGTCGCAGGTCGCTGAGATGATGTAGACAGGAGAGCGAGGAGGGAAGCGATCCAGGGGTCCCGTTGTTGTTCAAACGGCATGTCGGCAATATCAAGGGAGGACGCATCAGCGGTGGCGAAATATGTGGAGTCTAAGTCACAAAGTAGCGGGGACCGCGATAGTGCGTCGGCATCAGAATGCTTACGGCCAGATCGATAGATGACTTCAATGTCGTATTCTTGTAAGCGCAACGCCCAACGAGCAAGACGGCCCGAAGGGTCTTTGAGGGACGACAGCCAGCAGAGGGCATGGTGGTCGGTAACGACAGAGAACGGGCGACCATATAGGTAAGGGCGGAACTTCCCAATAGCCCAAATTATTGCCAAGCACTCCTTCTCTGTCACGGAATAATTGCGCTCGGCCTTTGTCAAAGTGCGGCTGGCATACGCAACAACATGTTCGGCGCAGCCGGGCTTGCGCTGAGCCAGCACGGCACCGAGGCCCACGCCGCTGGCGTCAGTGTGAATTTCAGTGTGCAGACTGGGGTCGAAATGGCGGAGGATCGGCGGGGACACAAGCAGGCGCCGAAGCGTTGTGAACGCCGCGTCACAGTCTGGTGTCCAAGACGAGAGGCTGGTGTCGCCGGCAAGCAGATCAGTCAGGGGTGACAGGATGGAAGCGAAATTGCGTACGAAGCGGCGAAAATAAGAGCACAGCCCGATGAAGCTACGCAGCTCTTTCAGGGAGGTGGGTCGGGGAAACTCGGCGACTGCGCGCAGTTTTGCAGGATCGGGAAGGACGCCTTCTTTGGAGACGACGTGGCCCAAGATGGTAAGCCGCCGGGCTGCGAAGCAGCACTTCTTTAAATTCAGTTGCAAGCCGGCGTCGGTCAAACATTGCAGGACACGCTCGAGGCGGGCGAGGTGGGACGAAAAGTCTCGAGAAAAGACGACGATATCGTCCAGATAGCACAGACACGTGTGCCACTTGAGTCCGCTGAGAACTGTGTCCATCATGCGCTCGAATGTGGCCGGCGCATTGCACAAGCCGAACGGCATAACATTGAATTCGTAGAGGCCGTCGGGCGTAACAAAGGCCGTCTTTGGCCGATCAGCAGCAGCCATGGGCACCTGCCAATAGCCGGAGCGGAGGTCCAATGAGGAAAAGAATTCTGCGCCTTGCAGGCAGTCGAGGGCATCGTCAATACGGGGAAGTGGATACACATCCTTGCGCGTAATCTTGTTGAGGCGACGGTAATCAACGCAAAAGCGGATGGATCCGTCCTTCTTCCGCACGAGAACAACGGGAGAGGCCCAGGGGCTGTGAGAAGGCTGGATTACGCCGCGCTGAAGCATGTCGTCCACTTCCTTGGTAATGACGGTGCGTTCAGGGGCCGACACGCGATAAGGACGCTGGCGCAAAGGGGCATGCGTTCCGGTGTCAATGCTGTGTGTGACGACGGATGTGCGGCCAAGAGAGCTGTGCGGGAAGTCGAAGGACGTACGGAAACGTTGAAGTAATGCGACGAGCTGATCACGTTGGTGCGGCGAAAGGCTGGCATCGATAGATCGGGAAAAAACAGAAACGGTGTCTTGGTTTGGCGTAGCAGGAGGCGAACCAATGGCATCTATCTGGAGAGGGGCAGGTTCGTCAGAGACGGAGTATGGAAGAGCGTGATCGACTGATTCTACATGGCCCAGGCACTCGCCGCGGAGAAGCGTTGATGGACAAGAAAAAGGGTTCGTGACATAGATTGCGCTGTGGCCATCGCAGACAGTCAGAAGAGCGAACGGAAGGAGGAAACAGTGGCGACGGGCAGCGGCATCGGTCGGAGTAAAGAGAACAGTTGAATCAGGATCGCAGGCGCAAGTGAGGGGAACCAGGGCAGCAGAGAAGGCAGGGATGTCAGTATCTGCAGCGACCAGCATTTTACCGAGGCGGAGAGAGGTGTCGAACGGCAGAGTAGCGCAGAGCGGAGACAGTTCAATGCTGGCACGGGCACAGTCGATGATCGCATGATGAAGGGTTAGAAAGTCGGAGCCCAGAATGACGTCATGAGAACAGGAGGACAGCACGAAAAACTCGGCGATATACAAAACATCCCGGATAACAAGGCGAGCTGTACATAATGCTAGAGGTTGAATGCGGTGCGAGCTTGCAGTGCGGAGGCAAAAGTTCGAAACAGGCGTCGTCACTTTACGGAGTCTACGGCAAAGGGCTGCGCTAATAACGGATACAGCAGCGCCCGTGTCTACAAGGGCGAGAACGGCGACGCCATCAACAAATACTTCGATAACATTCGCAGGTGAAGACGGAGGACTTGGGCAGTTCGATGGAATCGCAGTTCTTGCCTCCGGAACTGCGGCTGTTAGTTTTCCTCCGGACGAGAGGGTGATCGCTGGCGCATGGGAGAGATAGATCGGCGACGGGGAGAAGGCGACCGGCGTGAAGAATATGAAGAGCGGTCAAGGTGGAAGGAGTCCGCAGGGGTGCCGGAGGGAACTGGTTGCGAGGGAGGCGCAGGGTCGTAGTGGAATGGGCTTGCCTCGTCCCGGAAACTCGGCGGGTGTTGGCGACAAAGCCGGGCGACGTGGCCCGGCAAGCCACAGGAGTAACATATGGGGCGGTTGTCGTAGGTACGCCATGGGTTCATGACGGCACGGCGAGGCGGCAGGCGACGACGGACAGGTGCCGGCGGAGGTGGTAGCGGTGCGACAGATGGGTGGTTAACGTAGACTGCGGGGCGTCGGGGTCTGGCGGCAACCTCAGCGTAGGTGAGGGGGGCAGCCACAGGCGAAGGCCGAGGGCTAGAGGGCAAAGCTTCGGCGACCTGCTCTTGGATGGTGCGTCGAAGGGTGGGATCTATGGGTGACGCAGGGTCGCCAGACACAGGCAGTAGGGACAGTTGGCGGGCCACTTCTTCCCGTATGAAGGCCTTGATCTGGGGAAGCAGGGAGGCCGAGTCAGAGACCAGACTGCAGACCGCCGGCGCAGGAAGGGACTCGTCGAGGACTCCGGAACGGCGAGTAGAATTCCTCTGCTTCCTGAGGACGTCATAGCTCTGACAAAGCTGAATGACATCCACCACCGTTTGCGGATTCCTGGCGAGCAACATTTGGAACGCGTCGTCGGAGATGCCCTTCAGGATGTTGCTAATTTTCTCGGCCTCCGGCATGGATGGATTGATGCGCTTGCACAGGTCTAGAACATCTTCTATGTAACTGGTGAAGGTTTCAGTGGCGTGCTGAGCGCGAGCGCGGAGGCGTTGTTCGGCGCGCAGTTTGCGCACAGCTGGGCGGCCGAATACCTCCGAGAAGCTGGTCTTAAAGGACGACCAGGTAGGCAAGTCGGCCTCGTGGTTGCGGAACCACAAGTTGGCAACGTCGCTGAGATAGAATAGTACGTTACCAAGCTTGGTGGCATCGTCCCACTTGTTGTGGGCGCTGACGCGCTCGTAAGTCGCCAACCAGTCGTCAACATCGTGGTCGTCGGCACCGCTGAAGACGCTGGGATCTCGCTGCCGGAGCCCGCCAGAACACAGGATGGTAGGCGACGGGATGGGGGCTGTCTGGCTGGTGACTTCAGGCATAACTGGCGGCGAAGGTAAGGTGCGGCTACGGAGCTCCAGGATGAGGACGAGAGGGGGAACTTACAGCAGCCTCCACCAAATGTAGGATGGGGTTGTGGCTGAGCAGAACCTAGGTCGCTTTGCAACGTTCAGCAAAGGTGCAGGCCAAGCGTTCGGGCTGCGAGCGAGCGTCACACCTCAGGATCGTCGTCTTCTTTCAATACCACAGTTCACCACAGTGAGCGAGCACGGCTGCTACACTACAGTACCTACAATCTTCCCCGCGGTCTACAGCCGGCCTCATCCTCCTTGTGTTCGTCTTCTTTTGGCGCTTACCTCTCTCAAAAAATGTATATTTAGCGAGCAGCCGCATATGCAGGCGTAGAATGAGAATTTATGCATTCTACAACACAACTTGTCTAGTACATCCCTATATAGGACCAAGCAAGCAGCAAAGCAGCAAAAAGTGTACAATGACAATCACCAAACAGTAGGGAATGCGCAACAGAGCAAGCAGCAAAAGGTGAGAAACGAACAGCATAATTCAGAGATCATATCAAGGGAATGCACAACACAGCAAAGAGCACAAAAAAAATGCATGGTATAATTATGTCATGTCAACATCTCACTTCAGATAATCACTATTAAGGCAAATCGGCATATCAGCAGGCATGCTGGTGGTTCACGACTAGAGACCCGCGGCCACTGAGACAATTGACGATTCGACCGGTGCAACGTGGTGAGGTGGCCAGGTGCGTGCAAATGACCACAAATGGGGGGGGGGGGGGTGCGAATTCGCTGCGCACTACGAGCAGCCCAGCGTCGAGAGTGAAATGTGCACATTGTCTACCTCAAACCAGCACGTATGTGGCAGCGCGGAATCACTGATAACAGCGAACGTGTTCGAGCGAGGTCGTTTTAAGGATGAAAAGCTACATCAAGAATCTTGAATAAACAGCGCGAACGAAGACGAGCACAAAAGACAAGAAAACGGACGACACAGCGCTTGTCTTTTGTGCTCGTCTTCGTTCGCGCTGTTTATTCAAGATGCTTAACCAACTAGCCCGGCAAAACGTGTTAATACAGCAAGAAAACGACATCAAGCGCGCAGCGCACGAGCTCGCGCTGCAGCGTTATTCGGCTGCGAGCTCATATATGCATTGCATCATGTTAGCATTTGCTGAAGGAACAGAAGGCGGCTACTACAAAGCAGGCATGACTACTTGTTTAGCGAGATGCAGTCAGCAAAGACTGCAGGAGGCCCACAGTTTCGTGGCATGCTGAAAGACCGGTGCTGGCGCGGCGTGTACCGTCGTGCGATCGAGCAGTCCCGTATACATGTCTGTTTAGCGCTGCTGCGAATTCATATATTGCAAGTATTTCATCGCGTTGGTGCGCTTGAATCTCGAAGCGTGCAGACCTTACATGAAGTTCAACTTCGTACGCGACTCTCTTCACTTGCGAATGACACCGCGCTGAAACTTCGCCGCTTATTTCTTGAACAGAGTACACGTACTTGGCGTTGCATAATTTCTTCCCTTTACACAGCGTGCCAGCCCTGAAAAAATCTTCGGCGCCCGATATTCGCTGTAGGCCATGGCAAAGCACAAGCGAAAGTCGCGGGTCCGTACTGCCAACGCGCTTTCCGAAGCAGACGCCTGAGCCCGGTACTACCCAGCCGAGGGCAGAGGGCGCTCTTTAGCACCATTTTCGCAGCGCCCCCTGGGCAATGCAAGAGGTCTATGGGCAGCGCCGAGACGGCGCGTGTCACGTGGGAGCTGTTGCCTCGGCCACGGCGGGTCTCGAGGCGCGCGTGTCGAGACCGCCGCGGCAACAGCTCCCACGTGACGTCACGTCACGCGCCGTCTCGGCATGGGGTCACGTGGGAGCTGTTCCCGCGGCGTAATCCAAACTGTTTATTCTAATCACAACATACCAAATATTGCCTTGCATCTAAAAACACGCTGGCCATAACATCGTCAACACATTCCGTGCAGCCTTTCTGTCGCGTTTAATCGTGGGTTGCCTATGCAAACATCGACCAACCTTGCGTGTCCCTCCGACCGAATTCGCTGGGTACGCGTTGCATGTGAAAGCACTGTGAGAAAATCGCACTGCGGCGTCACCGACTTGGCCGACTATTTTCGTTCTGCGCAAATCTGGCTCGGACTCGAGCACAATGGTTCTGTTGAAGTCAGTCCTGTTGACAGACGCCTCGAAGGGCTAGGCCACCGCGCTTCGCTCTACGTTCATTTGTTTGACGTAAGCATTGTGCTGCTTCACCTTACCGCCATATTTCACAGCCTACGACACCAAGCACTTGAAGCAAGGTATTACATACCACGCCTTAGGCCTTTTCTTTAGGATGACTGTCTTTGGGACGGTGGAGGAGGCGTCCGATAATGGTGGCCGGCTTGTGTGTAGTTTACATCCCTTCCTTTTTGAGAATACTGGCCAAGGTTTCGCTGACTTCGTCTTAATCAAAACTTCCTTGCATTTCACTGTACCCTTCGGACATGACTTTTTGGCAGTGTTCTTCCCACAAAGGCAACAAGAACAAGACGCACTGTTGGCAACATCAAACCCTACTGAAAAAAAGGTCTATGATGCAATAACCTCACAGAGGCTTCATCATAGAATATCGTGCAATTTTTATGATATATCATACAATTTGTATGATATTCTGTGACATCTCTATGATGACTGTGTAATTTTACAGAAATGTATGACATTTCTATGATAATTTTCTATGATTCGTATGATAAGTATATGATATTTGTATGACAAACTGTATGAGTTTATTGCATCATACAACTTTTTCCAGCGGGGAACTGATGAAGAAGGGGGAGGTGTAGTATCATGAAGGGCGAAGGATGAAGTGACTCATGTGAGCTGTTGCATAGGTAGAGAGAAATTGTTGTTATTTTTTAAGAGCGGTTATTCTGCAACGGGGGATCGGTCGTGGGTGGTAAGGGGGCGGGAGAGAAAATGACAGTAGGGGGGTCTCCTGTTGTGCCTTTGCCTGCCTTTCTTTTTTCCCCCTTTTACTTTTCCTCGAGTCCTAGAGCGCAGACCGTGGTTGCTTCTGGAGTGCGCTGTTTTTCTGCTCCCTACAGTGAAACAGGACGGAGACAGCGCCTCTGCGAAAACGGCCCGGAAAGGTCTCATACATGAACGCACTCTTGTCTCTAGGCTTTCATAAAAAAAAAAAACTTACAACCCGTAATGTGTCAGTCCTGGCGAAGGGTCACTCCATGCGCGAAAGAAATCTCCCAAAAATGACATCAGAGCTTTTGCAGAGGATCAGTTACATTCTTTAATGCCTTCCACCAGCTTAAGGACTTCCACCAGCTTTGTTAAAACCAGAGCGCGTGGTCATGGCGTGGTACGAAGAGTTGCACAAAAACAAATTTCGGACGATTTAGCGCGGTTACTCGACATGCGCAGGTGCGCCCGCACTCCGGTTTTCACTGCGGTTGCGGTGTTCGGATCCATTGCGCACGGATGCTGTTGAAGAAATGATATCCAAGACACAGCGCAAGAGACTGGTAGTTTAAGATGCATGCGGGATGCTCTGTTGCGGTGATGTAGTTGTCTAAAATTGATCTGTTCGCGCTGGCCAGGGTTCGAAACCCACTGGCGGCCGCAAAACATTTTCGATTATTTTATTTCACGTGAAGCAGGCTTCAGACATACAGACAGACCACGTCGAAATCGAGAATTCAAGCCTTAGTGCCGCACCAAAAAATGCGACCCCGTCAGCTGGCTGTTGTTTTACCAGTTTGTGGAGGTGGCGGTTGACAAAAAAACGGCCGCTCGATGGAACCGCATCACCGAGTGGCCGTGGTTCTCGTCTGCTCACTTACTGAAAAATACGGCATGCTGAAAGGCTTTTCCTAGAGCCTTTACTTCGTTCCTTCTCATTAAACGTGCGTGCACAGTGTTATTATGGCTTGTGTGCAGTATCAAATAAAACAAACCATTGGGAACGGACGAGAGCTTTCAGCGGCCACGTAATTGGTCAAAGCTTCAAAAACCGCGTGTTCTCTCCTTGTGTGGCTAGAAACCAGTCGAATGTAGCAAACTTTCCGTTTCTCCAGAGATCATCTGGCGACGACAAAGCGTCGAGGCTCCAATGTCACTATATCAAAAACAAAAATAAAACGCTCAGAGTAGAATGCAAAAATCACAGGACGTGATTACCGCTGTAGAACGCGAGATTTCAGGTGATGAAATTCGTATTTCTTATTGCCATTCATTTTCATATTGCTTTCAATACGCATGGCCTCACTATTCTTTCACTCGTGATGTAACTGTGCTCGTACCTCTCAGACATCAACACCAACACCGACGATGCACAACCGAGAAACATGCCCTCAACAGCTGTCGATGTTAATACGTCGCAGAGCGTGCACTGAGAATGCAGGCAACGAAGGCAGCTCCGTGGAAGATACCCGCTTTCGCTGTGGGTCGCTTGGCGGCCTTGATGTCCGCTGACGCACCCTAGCATACTCTCGACGTGCCGGCATTCATTGTGTCTGAAGTAAATGGACAACTTGCAGAATTGCAGGAAAGCTTATTTTCATGAAGGTCTCTTCAAACCAAGAACCCTCGTTCACAGACCGCGTTTCCACTTCCTGCTCGGCTGGCTCAAGGGGTTAGCGCGAAGGGGGATGATACAGTAGCCCTCCATTGTGTCGTTCTTGGAAGAAGGTGAGTGGGGCTGCTCCCTAATATGCCGGAACCTGAAGCCTCGACGCACGCCTCCAGCCATCGAGATAGTGTAAAAAGAAGTTGCCGAAAGGTTACCATGATGCGTTCTCGTGACAAGTACCTGTCCCGACCCGCTCCTCACATCCTTTCCACAACTTCTGTCTTATATTGACAAAGGGACATCTCCCCCCTCATTTTTCGAACGAGAATGTTCGGTTGAAAAATTGTTGAGGGCACTCGATATGCTGAAAGTGTGCTCCAAGGGCCCTTCTTTGGCGTACGCGCTCAAGGTGGGCGCTCTTGGAATACCACAGAACCGGTATAAGCATGCGCACTATAGGAGACGTCACCGGACCACCACCGGAACGCACGGGCGCTCGCGCACGCGTAGGAAGCGGGGTCCGGTTTACGACATTCAGAGGACAGCGGAGCTCTCGGCGAATCTTTTCTTTATGGCTTGAAGCTCTATCAGGTTCCCAGAACTTTTCGCGGTTCGAGTTGCCCTTCAGAGCACCCAACCTCTTTTCTTCACGGCTCGAAATTACTTCCGTCGGCTTCAGAGGGGGAGCCAGCCAGCACCAAGAACATGGAGGTGCATGCCCTTTTTCGGCGCCCGTTCGGCGTACGCCGTCGCTGTACTGCTTGCAGCATCGGTTCATGTTTGGTAAACTTCGGTATGCCAGGCACTCGGGCAAGTGGTTTGTCAGCGGAACGTTTTATCATATCCGTTCTAGAAGCCGCGCAGCAGCTGCGTGAAAGTGTGGAAGTTAAGCTGAAATTGATCTGGCTCCCGTAGAAAGTCGGAAAGAGGAAAACATATTGCGTTAGAGCTGCGCTGGCTGGACTGTACAGAACAAAGACCCACACGTACTGGTAGTACACGAATCCGTGTAGGCCGGTTTATTGAAGTGAGCGTAGTTCTAACATTGCAATCGCACCAACTAACCCTGTTACAAGTAGAGATGCCGTGTTTTCGGTATCCGTTAAACTCCGTTAAACTCCGTTAAACTCCGAAAAATGACCCCCGCGGCATTTTGATATGAATGCTGGAAAACCAATGAACACTTATTTTCAGCCGTCCTTGAAGAAAAGAATGCCAGTTTCAAGTGAAGAAATGTACTCTACTTTTTTTCTTTAGTTCACCCGGAACACAGCCGCACTGAACTGTCCTTGGTACCATTCCTTTCAATCGAAACCAAATTCTGTTGTCGCGTTCCTTTGTCTTCTCTTAACCAGCGTGACGGTTTTCAAGTGTGTAGGTCAGGCATAAGTTTCCTGTAGCGAGGAACGCAACAGGACACGAGAGTACCTAGGACAAGCTCCCCACCCGACAAAATCTTCTGCTCTTTCGGCTCAGCAGTGCTTACAGGCTCCAGGGGAATACGGCGGGATTTTCACATTGCCTGCACGTCTCTCTCATTGCCAGTTTGGCAACTTGCCACTGTGGCTCCCCTGAGAGCTGGTACTTTTTTTTTAGCGTTCATTCATGTTCTTGGTTTCTGGAGAGCAATCAAACAAAAGGTGAAAAGCTCGAGAACCTGCTAGCAGTACTCGCTATCCCCGAAGACATGACTGTATATATAGTTTTTGTGGAGTGTAATCGCGTGGTATAGAACATCGAAGCAATAAACACAGCAATAAAATCATTGGAATCAGAGGAGGCACTTGTCTGCTGCGTGTACTCAATCCTGGTTCATCTAGCCTGCACCTTCACTGGTCAATACCTTCCTGAATGGTCAGCGTTTGGTGCGAAGACCGATATATTCGCTACTCGACAAGCTATGAAGTCCGCGAGAAATATATGCGCAGCTTCCGCGAAAACTCACTTGATAGCGATGACTTCTGGCATCAAGTGCAAGTTGTGGACCCGCCCATAGAGCAGGAATTGATGACAAAGAAGTCTTTAATGGATTATTTTCGCCTCTTGTGAGCTCTGCAGACCACCCGTTTTTGAAAGAAGGATCTCAGAATAATCGCTGTTCAAAATTACATCTGCTGACGTTTGCTTTCACAGCATATGGAGAGCGCGCTGTAAAGAATGGCCGGTCTTGTTAAAACCATCTCTTGATTTTCTTGCCATCCCCCCATCAAGCGCAAATGTAAAACGTGTGCTTTCTGGCCGCATTCCTCCGATGGCTGACAAATCTCTCAATGTACGTGTCCATTTTTTTTCACTACGTGTAAATATAACATTTTATACTCTTTAAAGCCTTATAGTTCCATTACGAGAAAATCCGGCGCCGTGCGTTCGTCGTTCCAAGTATTTGCGTGCGTATGTACTACATACACTACAGACAATCCAAGCGATGCCATCACTGGCAGAGGCTCAATGCGGTGGCAGTATTCCCAACTACATTCGTGCCAAAATTTTGAATAACCTTACGTCGTACAGCGTTCCGTTGCTGTCATAGCATTTCTCTTTTATTTTTACTCGTTTGGGCATTAATTCATTGGGTAGGGTGTTTGGTATGTGTTTAATGAAAAAATTCAGGTGCGCTATATTTTCTCCAGTAACTATACAGCCGCTTTACAACACCTATCCCGATAAACGCCGGTTTCTCTCCGGCATTGAAAGTAGAAAGCGAAAATCATCGAACCAAAGAGAAAAAATAAACCCCATATAACCCCCAAATGGAAAAAAAAAGAAATACTGGAAACACGGAACCCTAGGTTTTTTAGTGAAACGCCTTAGCAACGAAATAAAGCACCCAAGCGCTTTCCAAGAGGCGCCATAGGGTGCGTGTGTCAATATTCCAGAGGACGAGGCAAGCACAAGGGCCCCTGCCTCATTCCAGATAGACGCAATTGCAGGCCAAATCTATTCAGGGTGTTTCACGGAACTTGAACCAAAGATTAAAAAAAAAGGGTTGCTGCGTAGCCAGGTGAAACCAACGACATGTTGTTGCTCACTGTGTGGCGCTCCTCAGAGTATTTCTTATTTTCGCTTAATTAGTTACTTATTTAAGATCAATTATACATAATTTTAACGTTTACTGTAAGGGAACGTGCATTTTGTTAAGTTGTACAGGGGCGTTACGAAAGAACCGATCCAGTTTTTTGTAGCAACGTACGTGGCCCTTTTTTCGAGTTTTCATGGAATGCTCGCTAAATATGAAAAAGAAAAAACACTTCATTGCGCTCTTGCGCTACTGCATTGTAGCACTGCCAAGCGCGTTCTGAATGAAGCGTGCGCGCTCACCTTCTGGAAGTGAGCAGTCGACGCCGCTCTTAGCATAATCTTGAAAGTGCGATCAGCACATTCTTCCAGCATGGAAAGCGCACGGCGTGATCTGCCAATTGCGATAGGGCTTTTATGAGACATCGCGCAGGCAAACCAAAAAATGAAGTGAAAGTAGTGAAGTCGTGTATTCCAGTGTAGTCTTCCTTTTTTTTTTTTGTTCATAATTTTGCAGCCCGTCGAACTACGCCCCGGCCGCTTACTTGGCCACGGTGAGCGCACACGCTTCGTTCATTCAGAGCTGGCTTGCAACGCGACAGTACGGTAGCGCAAGAGAGAAAACACGTGATGTTTTCATATTTCGCGGGCTTTTTAAAAAAAAACTTGAAGAAAGAACCACGTAGAAGACACGCTCCTACAAAAAAACTTGATCGGTTCTTTCGTAACTCTCCTCTACAACTTAACAAAAGGCACGTTAACCTAAAGTGAATGTTTAAAATTTAGCATAATTAATCTTACCTAATTAACTAATTGATCGGAATTTATAAAATACTCTGAGGAGGACCATACGACGGGAAACACTCTGTGGGTGGTTTCACGTAGCTCTGGAACTCCATTTTTTTATCCTTGGTTTAATTTACGTTAATCACATATTATACTTTTTTTCAAGAGCCGATAATCTGAGAAGCTGAGAAAGTCAAAATTGTCGAATAGAACTCAAGAACCGTAATCGACAAATTCCGCTGAAAGGAGGCCTTCCGTCAAATGCCGTCTGCCGGGTTTCGCTATCGTCGTGTTTAATCTGCCTAATCCTCAGTAATCCCATTTAACGTGCAAAAACTCGTGATGACAGGCTGACAGGTACAAGATGTCACGGCGTCATGCCAATCGGTGAAGCCATAGGGTGTATTCGTCGTACCGTTCATGAGTTGTATCGATCATCAAGCCTTCTATTCTGCGCTTGCACTTTGGTTAGCCCCGCCTCACTATGAAAAACGGAGCTGCTCAGAGTACCTACAGCTTACCTGGCAGCGTCTTATACCCGTGCCACACGCGCACAAGAAATGGCAGTAAATGCTTAAGGCCTTAAGTTTGTTAATGACATTATTTTTGGAGTTGGTGCTACACGTCCACATTTAATGCCATTATCGAAAGTGGCGATGACGATAACGCTTGCAAGGTGGTCAAAAGTTTCATCTGAATATAAACATTCCTAATGAGTATAATATATCGGGAATGTTGTTCAAATGTAATGTGAAAACGACTTTCCAGAAAATACGGCTGTTCCTGCTTTACAAGTCGAAAAAGTAGCCATAAACTCACATGTCAGCACATAAGTCGAGAGTACCTGTCAATAAGGCTGGTTAAAATGGCTCTCTTTGGAACGAAAATGCGATATAGATGCCTCATCTGACTGAAAGTTAAGAATCAACCATTTCCTACTGGCTAGGAAGCTGTTACTAACAAAGCTGCACGCTTTTCTGCGTGTGGAATGGGAACGAGAGTACACATTGCACGGGCGAATGAGTTGTGGCGAACTCAGTAGGTCGCGAATGGCAGTAAGGCTAATGCCATTAAATTTATGCGTGTGGCACCACACGAATGCCATTAAACTTAAGGCAGTAAGCACTTAATGGCATTAAATCTGTCCGTGTGGCACGGGTATTAGTCTGCATTTCACTGGCCAAACACGTAAAGCCGAATGTATTGACGCTGAACTGGCATTCGAATGCCCAAATGGCACCTTCTTTGTTTTTGCTGTTTCTTGCGTCTGGCGGTTTTGACTTCGTGGGCGCGCACTTCCTAATAATGGTGGCATCGCAAGATCGCGCGTGACTCTGCCCACCGTTGAAGGCTTCGTTCAGTTCACGCAGGATCAACACATAGGCGCCGCTTGCGCTCACCGTTTCAGCATTGTTCGCGAACTTTCGGAGTCCTGCTTCCGGTGACTGAGACTGCTTGCAACGAAAGCTAGCGACTGAGTGACGGAGCGCTGACAACAGTGCTGGAATGGCCAAAATATGTTTTTTTTAAAAGCTTTTGGAGAACAAAAATGGGCGTTCTGGGGCAACTATGGAACGAAAAATGTGCATTCTGATGCAGCTGTGAAGTAGAAATATCGCCATTTTGTTGCAGTAATACCAGTATTGTGGAGCTCCAATACACAAAATATTTATTAAAACAACCCCTCATGCTGAGAAGTGCTGGTGTGGTGGAAAGTTTTGTTGCTTCTGAACCAACTATCCCATTTACCTCATCCTTCACAGTTTGGATACCTTCCCGACCATGTTGTTAATGATAGCAACTGTCAGGCTTTTAGGGCTCCGCTCTCTGATTATCGCAGCAAAATCTTGTTCCGTTGTCTCGAAAAAGTTCTGTGCCGCTTATGGGACGTTTAGTCATGTCTTATGTTATGTGTATACTTGCAGTAATTTTTGACAAATCATCGCTCGAAGTCGCACGAAGAAGGCACAGAGCCCTGTTAGCCGCGACCCGACTTTTCCTTTTCCTGCACGCCAACAAAGGGAGCACGGGGGGCAGCCGCACAGTCAGCCCGCCTTGAACACGCTGGGTGAGAAAAGAAAAAATAAACGCACTACGGCTGGTTTCTTGACACACAGGCTGAGGACACGTGGTTTCCGAAGCTTCCACCAATTACGTGGCCGCAGAAAGGTCTTGCTCCACATGGCAGTGGAACAACAGCGACCTGATGCGATCAAAGTTTTTTTTTTTACTCGGTGCTGAGGCTTCTTAGTGTTCGCCTAGGTCCGTCTGTATGTCTGGAGTTTTCTTGACCTTAAATAAAATTAACTAAACGAAAATACCTTACGGACCGAGTGGGTTGCGAATCCGGACGGCGCGTATAGATTAGTTTTGCTGGCCACTGCATCAGACCACTACATCACTGCCTTTTGTTCTATGTACATTAACCGTGTTCAAACCATATGGAAAACAGTAGCAGATCGACATGACACGTAATACGACACACCTCAGCACCACAGCACTCGCTCTTACATCACCGCAGCCGAACATCCCGTGTCCTAAACTACCCGTCTCTCGCGCTGTGCTTTGGGTATCTTCTGCATCAACTTGCAGCCGTGATCAGCGGATTCGAATATCGAAACCGCAGTGCTAACACATCTAATTCGCATTTGCCGTAGCCACGACAAATGGACCAAAATTTCTTTTTGTGCCACTCTTTTTGCCTTGCACTGCTCTCTTCGCAAAGCTGGTGGCAGTCCTGCGTAACCAGGACGTCAGAGAATGCAACTGATTCTCTCCAAAAACTCTGATGGTATTTTTGGGAAATGTTTGACCGCTTCAGTCAGGAGTGGCACATTAGCAGCTGTAAGGGTTTTTTTTTTTTTTTTACGTGAGCCGGCAAGGATGCGTTCATGCATGAGACCTTTCAGGACCGGTTTGGCAGACGCGCCAGCTTTGTCGTTCTTCAGCGTCGGAAGTAAAAAAAACAGCGCATTTTAGAAGAATTCGCGGCCTGCGGTCCACGGCTCGAGGAGAAGTAAAAGGGGAAAAAGATAAAGGCGCACACAAAGGTACAGCAGGAGAAAGCACCCTCTCCCTACTGCCCTTTGCTCTCTCCTCCCCCTTACCCCCGCAACCGGTCACCTACGTACCTCTTGAAAATAACGCCCATTTCTCCCTGTGTTCGTCATCCATTTAATTCTGCGAATCTTGTGTCGCGTTGTCATAGCCTTTCTGAGAGGAACATATTGTCAAAGAGTTGTGTCGGAAGGGTAGCGTGAAATTCAAGCAAGTTTAGGTTGAAAGCGATGCCCAATTCTTCCTTATTTATTTTAAAATCAGCGATAGCAGTGCTTTTAGCATGCGGTTCGCGGGCGGTTCGGTTGTTCGATTCCCAGTGCCCCCCGGGTACCTATCGCTTTCCAATGCATACAAATTTTTTCGTGGTTTCTCTGAGGTGAATTGACTCGAAAAATGTCTTTCACCTAACCTTATGTAGAAGAAAACACTGTTCCATGGCGCTTGTCAACAAAAGAAAACATCCTTATGGGAAAAAACGCAACGAAAACAATTCTACGCGTAGGTTAAGTACACGCCAGGAGCAAAAACGCGTATGCAATCTGTACGTAAAAGGCGTCAGCAAAACATTGGCCAGCATTCGCGGAAAGGAAGCGGTGGAAACTGGGTACCAGCCGGACATCATTATCAGGCGCCTCCTCCCCTGTCCCGAAGACCCATCGTCCTACAGAAAAGATGCAAGGCGTGGTACGCAAAAACCCTGCTCGAGTGCATGGTGTCTAGAGCGGCGTTTACTTGAAGGGGTTTAGTTGAGGAATTCAGTTGAAAACCGGTTACTGGTTTCATGTAAACACCGCACAGTCGGTTCCGGGAGTCGAGGAAGTGAGTCCAGTCAACTCCGCTGCAGGGGGGGGGGGGGGGGGGGTTGACTCGCTCAATTCCAACGGAAGATAGCACGTAAACCGGATACAGACGAAGAGTCGGATTAGCGGGAGTGGAGAGCATAAATTACGATCCTGCTTTTACGCTTGCGCCATCGCGCCTGCGAGACAGCGGTGCCGGGCCGCAATCTTGGAGGCTGCCACTGCCCTCACCCGCTGCGCTGCTCGACGCTTGGTGTCGCTGCAGTTGAACCGGTCTCGACTCGCTAAAATCTAGTTCATGTAAACACGCAATCGTCGAGTCGGGCTGACCTTACACAACTTGACCCCCCGATTCGATCTACCGCAGTCCGGTTCATGTAAACGAGGCTTAGGCTGGGGACACCAACAATATGACGGAAAGAGTGAAGCAGCACAAAGCTTATGTCAAGCAAATGAACAGAAGCGCAGTGGCCGTACTTCCCAGCCATGCCACCACAGGGGTGACTTTGACGGCACTATTGTGGTGGAAACCGAACCAAACTGCGCAGAAGCCTTCTACTTGAGTCATGACGGAGGAGAATGTTGAATGTTTTCTGGGAATAACTCCCTTTTCCTACATCCACGGTATAAGCTCCATGACCCTGCGGTCGACCTTATGTGGGCGTAAAAAAGGCTCCGCAACGCGCCCGCAGTCGCACCTTCAAGAAGTAGTAGTAATCGTTTACTGACAAAAAAATACAAAAAGGAAGCACGAGAGCTGCAGCCGGTGGAATTCACGGAATTCAGAGCCGGCGGAAGTCACAGGGAGAGGATAGCGGGAAAAGTACGAAGGAAAGCGACCGGCAGAAAAGACGGGGAAGCTTTGTTTGCAAGTTGTCCATTGGACAACTTGCAAAACTGCGGGAAAGCTGACTAACAGGAAGATGTTTTCCAACCAAGAACCCTCGTTCACAGACACGTTTTCGCTTCCTGCAATGCTGCATGAAGGGTTTAACCGCGAGGGGAGATGAGTCAGCAGCCCTGCACTGTGTCCTTCTTCGAAAAGGTGTGCGGGGCGCCCCACAAATCTGCGTGAACCTGAAGCCCCGCCAGACATTGCCAGCTTTCGAGGTAGAGTGTAAAGGAAAGCTTTGCAAAGGTTACAATGATGCATTCCCTTGACGACTGCCTGTCTCGACCCGCACCTGTCCTTCGCGTCTCGGCTCTATTGTGTCCTTTCAACAATTTCCCTCCCATACAGATAAAGGGACGGCTCTCCTCTCTCTTTTCGAAGAAGAATGAGAGATTGCCGTCTGCGTACGAGGGTTCTTGGTTGGAAAATTGTAGAGGGCGCTCGTTATTCTGCAAGTTGTCCAAGTTCGCGCCGCTCGCAAGCTAGTGCCTAAGCTTTGTTGTACACATTTACAACGCGCGTAAATTAACTGCATATTCTAGGCCGCGTGCACGTAGCGTCCTGTCGCTAATGGACAGCGCGAGCGGCGCATTGCGCAAGTGGCCCGGATGGGGCGCCCAGCTGCCGCCTTAAAGCAGAAACAGAGCCGGCTTTGAAACGTCGTGTTATCCTACAAGAACTTATTTGGCTGGCGTTTACTTCTCAAATAAATGCAAATTATAGTCATAAAATTTTAATTGGATTTGCCTCTGGGTTGCAGCTTTGGGAAAAGGCGTAGCTTCCTGCACAGCAAATGGCAGATTTGTCAGAATAGCTCACAACATGCCGTTCTATGAACTCTTCGTTATCGCTTCATAGTTTGCACACACTTTTGACATGAACGCGGAAATTAGCAGCGATTACGGCAATGGCAAAGCCCTTAGCGACGGCGAATGATCGAATAACTGGAGGCACTTTAACAACCTAGAAGAAATGCTGTGAATTACCACACTACGAATTGTTACACTGGACAAATTGCCTAATGCGCACAATCAGTTAGTGAAACAGGCACGAAACGGAGCACCAGGTTTCTTGCCTAGAATCCTGCAGTACTTGCAACGTACAAGCTTATGGGCATCTATATATGTACAGATGACAGGAGTACAGCAAGAAGCCAAACGAATTCGGCTTGATTGGGCTTGTACCCATACAGAAATAGCTTTATATTCAATAAGGAGACTACAGAGGTACACTGATTTCAACGCATCCCTGCTGCATTTTGACCGCATCGCCTAAACTTTCGAAGAGCTGAACGCTATTGAGCTTTAAGATGTAGCGATTAATGCGCTAATACCTAAGTTTCGTGGCTTTGTATAGTTAATGCGCACGCATTTCCACTATCACTCATCCTCAAGTAGCCACTGTACGCGTTTGTAATAGTAAATGTGTCTGTAAAGCTCTGGAGTTTGCTTATAGTCCTCTATAATACCCATTCATGGCGAGCACTTTCTTGTAGCGGCCCATGTTTGTGTGCCTACATCCGATGGGGACACTTTTAATAAAAGCGCGCATTCACAAGGCGTGACTTGATCTCCTTAAAGCAAGCAAAAAAAGCGTATACGTGCGCCTAGCCAAACGCACCAAGAGAGGGCGCCACACGTTTCTTGCCGATGCTGAGGATGCATGATGAATAGAAAAATAGCCAGGGAAAAATTCTGCCTCTTTCAAATGTAAAATACTTTACATCTATTAAAAGATGGGACATTTCGCTACCTAAAGCTCCTAGAGCAGTCCGATATATTGTAAATCATGGCAGCGGTGAGTGATCAAGTGAGGACAAGTGGGGTTTTTTTCGCGACCTCGTCATAGGCATCATGCGACCATATCTCATCGCGCAGGGTAAACGCAATATTTAAGCCACAGTGATGAAACTTTATTAAAAGAAACTTTATGAGGTATTTAACCCCTCAGGGTCAGAGCTCGCTTGTAACTGTTATGCGTGACGAGATATTGATTTTTTATTTTTCATCGCCATTCAGTTACGCGCCGCCGCGCCGCCGGCTGTCGCGAGATGGCGCGACCGGTTTTCCGAGGCGCATGGGCCGGAATCCTGGGGACGTAGGACATGGTATGACACAGATTTAAAGGTCTTATAAAATTCCCCTGAGAGGCCGTCAGGCACTAGGGTTTTCTTAAGCGGTAATCGATCAATTGCATCTTTGAATTCACGCAACGTTATAGCACCACTTATTATCTCGCACTCATGCTCAGAAAGCGGGGAAACCATAAACACCCAGCGCGCTACATGAAAAGCGTCAGCTGGGCTTGTAGCGGCAGCAAAAAGTGAGGTGTAGTATTTTGAAAACTCGGTTACTATTTCATGTGTACTTGCGACCAGGGTGCCCCCACAGTAGAACTCAGAGACGCGCTTGGCCCTCACGGGCCGACGCTCATCAAGCAAGGCCTGTATAGTTGGCTCCTCACAGTGCAAAACATGATTACTGCGGGATCGTACACGGGCCGCTCGAAAGCGTTCTGCATCTAACCTTTGAAGGTGACACTTTACAGTTGGAATTTCTTCTGTGTACAACCCTGGAGCCTCACATTCAATTTCGTGCAAATTATAAATGCTTTGAAACTCCTCACCATGCTTAAGGCCTCATGGAGCTGATCTGAATAGCTACGCCACGAACTTTCTGCTTAAACGCCTCCCAAGCTGAACATAATGGGACTCTCATGGTCAGGCAAGATTCCAACGCTGTCTTCACTCGCTGCTTGAAGTCCTCCTCATTTAGAAACGAAGAGTTAAGCTTCCGCAGTGATTGCTGTGGCTTAAATTTAGGACGGGCACATTTTGCAACGCGTGCTTTCGCTCAGATTGCAATGTAATAAGCATTCTTTGTATTTTTTTGATAAACGCCACAAAGAACGGCATCTGCCAGTTATACAGTTCCTCGCCTTAACTCCAAAGGCGTGGTTTAATTAACCTCACGATGCCTGTCTACTACTGGAAAGCCTTCAGTCCGTTCCCTTTGTTGCGCGTTTCAATCAGTGCGCCGCCTTCACGCACCAGCGTTAGCTGTATAGGCAGTTTAAGATATGAACGGCAATTTTTCGTTGATATATTAAGCGTTGATGTAGCTCTGAATTCATAGCGTTTAATGTGGTCGGTTTAAACGGCCTACTACAGACAAAGATATAATTAACGATGGGTCCCTCATGCGTCAGCGGCCGCTGAAACCAACGCTGCAATGAATAATGCAATAAAACACTGATATTCATTAGGACGTGAAAGATCTGCGCATAGTTTTTAGCCATTTCAACTTTCATGATTTTGCAAGCACAAGTTTTGTCACAGCTCGCGGCTCAGTTTTACTTCTAGCGTACAGTACCTGTACACTGCTGGCGAAGTGAGAAATGTGCTGTAATTTATGTCTGGACAATCTCTGTATCCACTGTTGCGGCGCTCCACAGTCTAACCGCTAGGTTGCGCTGGAGTCTTCGACGTGGTGACTTCAACCTACATCAAAATGGTGCCCGGTATGAAACCACTACCAGCTCGAGGAGCACCGCCACGCAATTGCGGCTGAGACATGGTAGCGGCAGCATAATGGGAGACCATACTGGTGGGAAAGATCCCGGAAAGTATTAATTAACCGACACGCTCACGCAACGTTCCAACCAATACTTTTATTAGAGCTTTTGCATAATTCAACAAGGTATTATAGAGGAGGAGAGATTGTACTGTTAGAAAAGGTCCCGCGGTTACTTTGTGGCGGGGCAGCTACATCCAGAAAGAGCGCTTGGAATACGGGTCCATAGGCGCTGTGATGCGACAGCCGAAAGCCGAAGAGAAAAATTCCGCAACCTCCTCAACAAGGAGCTAGGCAACGCAAAGCTTGCATACTTTACTAAAAAGTTTTCCAGATCGCCCAGCGAAACTTTTAAACCGTGGGATCATCTGAATAAAATTTTGAATTTTAATACAAAGACTGCAATTGATAGCATCATAAGGGATGGTAAACTTATTAAGGGCGAAGAGCTTTCAAATGAACTAAACAGTTTTTTTGTTAATTTCACAAATGACCTTTGCGGTTCTTTTACTGGTGCCACAGGGTATGATTATCAAACGCCAAGTGTTCCTGAGTCAATGTTTTTTGAGCCTGTAACAGAGCACGAAATAATAACGGTATTCACAAACCTAAAAACTAGTAAAGCAGAGGACAAATACGGCTTTCAAATCAGGCCTTTTAAGTATGTGATTAACTTACTCGCACCGGTACTGGTAGGCATTCACAATCTTGCTCTTTCCACCGGAACTTTTCCATACCAAATGAAAATCGCTAAGGTTGTGGCTATATATAAGGGTGGTGCGAAAAGATAACTGTCCAATTATAGACCCATTTCAGTTCTTCCTGTACTATCCAAGGGCTTAGAAAAAATTATTTATACCATAATAACCAAATTTTTAGGAAAACACTCCATGCTTTCTGACTGTCAATACGGATTCAGGCAAGGGAGGTCAACAGAAATCGCGCTTAATAAACAAAAGGAACTGATCATAGATTCTTTTGAGGACCGAAAAATCGTTCTTGGAATTTATATTGATTTTACAAAGGCGTTTGACTTAGTCCGCCATCGTCTGCTACTGCATAAGCTACTCCATTGTGGAATCAGAGGAATAGGTTTATCCTTAATGGAATCCTACCTAGAAAACCGCATGCAAATGGCTGTCAATGACCGCACATCGTCAACATTAAAGCCTATTTTTTCTGGAGTCCCACAGGGCAGCATTTTAGGCCCCTTACTCTTCAATATCTATATTAATGATACATTTTACATGCCCTTACCTGTGACTTTAATAGCTTACGCGGATGATCTCACAATGCTTTTGCCCGGTGATAATGAAAGAAATCTATTACTGTATGGAAACCAATTTTTAGAATATTTGTGCGAATGGTCGAGAAAGAATTGCTTAAGAGTAAATGCTAAGAAAACTAATGCCATTATCTTCCGTCCAAAGAACAGGCCTACCTCCATGAGTTTTGATCTCATGCTGGGTGACACTAGAATTGAAGTTGTAGACATTATAAAATGCCTTGGTGTGGTGCTCACGGAAACACTGAGTTGGGACAAACATATAAACACTATCCGCAAGAAAATGAACCGAGTCAATGGTGCCCTGTGTCGACATCGATACACACTTCCAACAAAGATAAAGATTCTTATATATAATGCATACTTACTTCCAATCATTACCTACTGTATAACTGTCTGGGGTACCACAACGAAACATAACAAACACAAGATCTTAGTTGCACAGAAGCGTGCTGTAAGATTTATTGCAAATGTACCATGGCATTCCCATGCGTTTCCTTACTTTAAGCAATATGGTATTTTGTCTGTTGAAATATTGCACCCGTTCATATTGTTATGTGCATACAAAAATGCAGTTAAAACAAACAATAAACTGTTCCTTGCAGCCTTTAATCTGCATCAATACACACCAGTGTACAATACCCGATGTCTTTTACCTTGGCTTATACCATTTTGCCGTACTTTATACCGTACACAGTCCTTATCTTATAACCTAGGAAATCACCTCAACACATTGGCAGCAAATACTGTTTGTATAGAAGAGATCTCAATGAAACAGTTATTATCTGTCATGTGCATTTTCGAATCTATTGTGGCATCAATGTAAATAGGTTTGGTGTATTATATTGTCTATTGTTCCTATTATTTATGTGCATCTCTGTTGTGTACGCGGTCAGGGTTACACTATTGTTGTCCTTTTTCTTTGTTTTGATGGGGATATTCAGCTCAACTTCAGCCTGATGTTCGCGAAACACACTGCTGTCGTTGCATTCATGGGGCACTGGGTGCTACTTCAAGCTGCATTATGCAGCTTTTTGCCCAGTGTCCCCTTTTTCCAATGTATTGTGTGTAGAGAAATAAATTTTCAATTTCAAATTTCAAAATTTCAAGGCGGCCATGTTCATCGCAGGCACGTTTCACCGCGCCCGGGGGCTCGCGTAGCACCCACTCGACTTGCGGCTGTCCCGTTTGCACAGCGTCATGCAACGTCCTACGAGGTATAGCTGATCGGAGGTAAGGTTGAGGCCTGGGAGCGTCTGGGTTTGCTGGTCGCTGGGTAGACTCTAGAGCGCCCGGTAGGCCGTCGCAGCACCCACAATATCCCCTATATTATCCGAATCCACGAGGTCGTCGAGACTCGAGTCTTTGGAAATCGAGCGTCCCGCCTGCGGTAGGCCAAATCAGATACGCTTTTTCTCCCAGGAGATACGTGTAGCGCGATGGGGAGACACAAGGTACCACGACAGAATTTTCTGCCAGGGGTGTGCGTTTCTGATTTCTGCTGCTTGGTTCCTTTGCCCGTCAATAAATGAATTACATCAGCATTAACTACGCCTTCGAAATTTCACCAAAAGTGCGGAGCGGTATGGCGCACCAAAAATATTTACTCGAGGCATTTACGAAACTTACGTGCGATTGTTATGAAAGTATTGCAACTCTATTCCACTTGTACTCGAATATGATTCTACTTATACTCAAATTTCATTCTGAATCTACTCCGATTATATTTCTTATTATTTGGTGCAGTTCTAAGTACTAGAACAGGCTATTACCGGTTAACATTTCGCATTTTTCCCGCCTTTGATATTGTCACTCCATTTCGATCAACCGCGAGTTTTGTAACACCGCCACTTTTTGGTCGACGTCGGGTGCTGTGTCCATGAGCCATCCAATGCATTCGCATTAAGTGCCCGAACCTAACAAACGGCGTCAATAAAGAAATGTTTGAGGCAGGAAGACACGATCTTGCCAATGCTATTCTCTGCCTCTTTACAGGAGGTATTCCGGGGCCTGAAATGGGAACTGTTGGGCATAAGAGTTAATGGAAAATACCTAATACCTAAGTAATCTGCGATTCGCTGATGACATTGCATTGCTAAATCACTCAGGACATGAACTGCAAGGCATGATCAATGAGTTAGAAAGGCAGAGCAGAACAGCGGGGATAAAGATTAATATTCACAAAGCCAAAGTAATGTTCAACAGTCTAGCGCGGGAACAGCAGTTCCAAATTTGGAGCGAGGTGCTGGAAGTAGTAAGGGAATGCGTGTACTTAGGGTAGGAAGTGGTAGATAGTGACCGCTGATCCGGATCATGAGAGGGAAATAACAACAAAGGTTCCCTCAGATCATGAATGGCATTTTACCAATATCCCTCAAGAGAAAAGTATACAGCAGCTGTATCTTACCGGTACTCACCTATGGGACAGAAACGTGGAGGCTAACAAAAAGGGCTGAGCTTAAATTAACGACAGCGAAGCGACCTATGGAAAGAAAAATTACTTGTGTAACGTTAAGAGATCGGAAGCGGGCGGAGTGGGCAAGGAAACAAACGCGGGTTAATGATATCCTAGTCGGAATCAAGAGGAAGAAATGGGCTTGGACAGAGCATGTAATGCGAAGGCAAGATAACCGGTGGTCCTTAAGGGTAACGGAGCGGATTCCAAAAGAAGGCAAACGTAGCAGGGGGTGGCAGAAAGTTAGGTGGGCAGATGAGATTAAGAAGTTTGCGGGGATAGGGTGGGCGCAGCTGGCAAAGGACAAGGTTAATTAATTGGAAGACATGGGAGAGGCCTTTGCTTTGTAGTGGGCATAGTCAGGGTGATGACAATGATGTCTCAAAGACGAATTCTCTATGTTCCGCCCACAGGCTGGACTAAAAGCCACTGACGCTAATGCAGAGAATAAGCTAGGCATGTTGAGAGTTGGCCCGCAAAACGTTTGGCTCTTAGTTAGGCGACCCACTATATGGGCGAGCCATCACGGAGGTGTGGAACTAAATCAGCGTAATAAAAATTTAAACTTACCTTTTCTTAGAAATAGAAACCATAATAGCTAGGAAATCATTTATGCTTTCCTCATAGGTACACTTCTAAGCGCATAACAGCCTTCGTCGAAAATTTAATGCCGATTGTGAGGACTTAGAATAGCAGCTAGAATTGTTCGAATAGAGGACTATTATGAAGGGCTGATTTCTGAGGTTTGGCTATGAATAACTGCGTTGGTTCCAAAGCTTCGCACTAAGCACGTGTTCTTTTGTACCACACATTGAAATAAGTATGAAATTAATATATGGTATATCAACGAATGATGTAAACCTGCGATCCAGCCGTTCGTTTGCCAAGGGTGTAAAGGCAAAACGAGGAACAGCAGTACGGTGCTTGAAAACAACGGCCGCGAAAGAGGAGCACCGGGCAGCCGACCGTCGGATTAGAGAAATTAAAATCAATAGCATTACAGATTCTGAAGCGCCATTTCTATGTGGCACTACAGGTGAGGAAGACCTAACGATTGTTACGCTGCTTGTGCAGAGGACAAGCCACATGAACGGGAATAAAAAGGGAGTAAATCGTCCTTTAACTCTAAGGCAATAGAACGACTTACTCTCTGTTTACTCTTTTCTGTTTAGAGTGCAGAAGGGTTTTCCAATCACTGTGATTTAAGTTACGATACGGCTGTGTCATTTTGTCTTCATAAAATATTTCGTCGTACTTTGTCTATAGAGATTTTCTATCTATAGAGATTTTCAGCCACGTGTACTGACGGAAAGTGAGAACAATGAGGCCACTCTTTTCCGTGCACTGTTTTCTTGGGCTCGTAGTTGTGTGTTCGTAGTTTGCTTGCAAGCTGTTGCTAGAAGGCAAATAATGATTGAAAGGGCGCCATGATCCAGTACTTTTAGTTCAAGCCGCCGCTGTGGCTCAGTGGTTATGGCGCTCGGCTGCTGACCCGAAAGACGCGGGTTCGATGCCGGCCATCACGGTCGCATTTCGATGAAGGCGAAATGCTAGAGGCCCGTGTACAGCGCGATGTCAGTGCACGTTAAAGAACCCCAGGTGGTCGAAATTTCTGCAGCCCTTCACTACGGCGTCCCTCATTGCCTGAGTGGCTTTGGGACGTTAAACCTCCATAAACCGTAAATCATTGATTTTAGTCCGCTTTTATTCGATCCTTATGATCCGCTCTTCGGACTGAGTCACTGGAGAGCAGTAATGTAATGCGGCAATAGTGATGATCTGAAGAAATAATTAAAGGGGAATGGAATCCGAACCAAATCATATCACTCCTCACCTTCTCTGCGGATAGCATAGCGTGATGTAATAACACACGCGTGCCGAATTACACAGACAGTTGTTTGGTTTGGTTTACTGGGGCTTAACGTCCCAAAGCGACTCAGGCTATGAGGGACGCCGTAGTGAAGGACGTCGCACAATACACGGGGCTCTTGAATTTCGCCTCCATCGAAATTCGGCCGCCGCGGCCGGGGTCGAAGCAGCGTCTTTCGGGCCATCATCCATCATTCAGCCCGACCCTCGTGGTCCGTGCCTTGGTTGTAAATGTCTGTTAGGGTGTGATGATGATGATGATGATGACCCCATCAGGCAATTTGGCTTCTTTTTTCTTGTTATTCTTACAAAAAAGCTTAAGATTGACTGTTATATTAATGAGAAAGAGTTTGGTCAAAGTGTGAAGTGGAGAAGCGACCAGAATCGACTGTGTGTAAAGAAAGCGGTGATACATTTGCGACACTTTTTCGTCGAAGTAAAATCAGCCTTCGCCTTAGCATGACACATAAAAAAACACTTAAAAAGCTCAAGACTCATTAGCCAGCAACTACAGTATCGCAGAGGGTCAGAGAAGCAGGCAATGACCACAGCGGAGTGCTCATGACCTTAGCAGGTGAAGCAGAGAGGAGTAGTTAATGTACATATACATCAATTTCAAAAGACAGAGCAGGAAGAAAAGCGCCGACCTCCAGGGTCTTTTGCACATCAAATCTGCCATACGAAGAAAGGACATAACGCGATCAACGAAGTCCTCAGTGCGCCACAAGCTTCCATCTCTAACCTTATGTGCCCAGACGAAGACAAGTCCCCTTGTCGAAACGTTGGCTCAAGCAACCTGAGGTTTTCCCCTCCCTTGTTCATTTTGTGATCGCCAAGGACCATCTACCACACCCTCTCTCTACCATGGACTTATGTGACATAGACTGTTATGAAAGTATCCGGCTTTGCACCCGCAAAACAGAACTTCGAGTGTCATTAACTAATTAACTAATCATCCCATCGGCACGATGCTTTTTTGCGCAGCATCCTCACGTCCTCCTCTTCCGATTACAACCACTCGTTTGATGTTCTCTCTTCTGAGAACGTCACAACTGCTGCGGACACGTTGTGCGGACAGGTTTCGGTGACACGACTCCGCCGACATAGCCTGCAAATGCTTTCGCGTTAATAAAAGGAGGGTGCACTTAGGCTCCACCTTAAGGGTGACACGATAGTGTTATATGCGGAAGTGGCCATTCCCTACTTTACATCGAGTCCTCTCCTGGCGCAGGGGTGCAGTGGTGAAGCGATACGCCACTACCCTGCGATGGCAGGTGCTCCCAGCGGTGGGCCTTGTGTATCCCAGGCTTCTCTTCCAGAGCAACCTCTCGCAACTAATCATTAATTTAACTGCCATCTGATACGGTGGGAAGTTTGCTCACAATCCGGTGGGGAGGTTGTGATGACGACGCATGGTCGCATGACTTAAATGGGCCACCTGCCACCTAGATTGCTGGTGAGGGGATTTTTCTTAAATGTTTCTCTCGCGGCCAACGACGCTGACGCCGGCTTTTCCGCGACATGACACCCTTCACGCTAGGCGTTACACCGCAGTGTCGGCGCCAGTAAAGAACAGTTTAAAAGGCAATGTTCTAAATCGCTCTGTCACTGCCTGTGATAGCGTTAAAAGCATGCACTGAAACATAGACGTTTTCTCTGTTGACCCAAAAGATATCGCACACCATACCCTATAAGAGCCTCTAAAGCACTTCAAATAACCCTTACACCTCGCCGAAGTGACCTTAGGCCAGCCGCATGGTCGTAAAGGCCACCTTGGAACGCTGAAGGAGGGCGGTTAGTAGGTCCCAGCGAGAAAACCACCGAAGTTGTGGAGCACCTGTGAATAAACCTGGACCATCTCACCTTAAGCCCGGTTCTTGGTACGTGCGCAGTCAGCGTGGCCTTGAACACTCCCTCCTTCATAAGTGCGGTGCAAGCAAGGGGAGGAAATACAACAGTCATGGATGGTTGGTACAAGCACGGATTGACCTCGATGGAAATCTTTGGCCGCTAGTCAGGGATCACTGAGGATAGATTGCATCCTGTGCAATGTAGGTGCACATTACCCCAGGTGCTCGAAATTTCCGGAGCCCTTAACTACGGCGTCCCTCATAGCCTCAGTCGCCTTGGGACGTTAGATCCCCCTAAGCCATTAATCATAAACATAATTTCTGTCGCGGGAATCTTCATAAAGCACTAGAGTGTTAAGTAAAAAAGCAGTTTCCGGAACTCCTCTGTTAGTCGGAAGAACCAGCGAACCGGGCTTGTGGCTGGTTCTCCGTGAAAGGTACTCGTGTCTTCAAAGGCGCAGCCCGGGTCCACCCGGTGGGATAACTGGCATCCCTTGAGCAGAAGCCGCATGCCTGGAAGGATCATGACACTCTCCCTGCCCTGAATATCTTAGGCCAGGCAGGCCTGAAAAGGAGTCAAGAAAAATGAGACGCATCAAGCCAAAAACTCGCTTGCCCCAGTCCCTCCAGAACGTCCATAAGCACAAGCCTGACAACCAAATTCCCTTTCCGCACAGCCTATCTTATCCACTCCTTCCCAAGGGGTAGTCCCGAGCAAGTTCTCCGGCTGTTGCTCGATGTAGTAGAATTACCTTATTTATTTATTCCCACCTTTGGGTGGCGAAATCAGTATCGCATATCTGTCACATCGGAAACAAATGCAAGGACAAGAACAAAAAGCTGCTTTATGAGCAGGTTGACAGCGGTCCTTATTCCGTTTGTTTGGCAACGCATACCGTGAAACGCAGCCGCACCTACAGCTGTGACGGCGTAAAGAACATAAAGTAGAAATTTTATCAAACAACACAAAAAATATACAACAGCAGTACTTATAAAGTTTGAACGAAAAGAACAAGTGCTTTAACGAGTATTGGAAGGCCGGTAGAATGCAGTACTCACTAAAGACATGCACTTTTGGGATCATTTATAGACATTATACAGAACTAATAAAATGGTTACCAATATTCCTTGGTGAAAAACTGGTTATGACATTTACATGGTGAAAACAGGGCACAATCGCCCCCGGCAACTAAAGAACATATCGGGCTAATAAAAATCTTCAGTTATATCATCAGCACCAACTCTCTGCCGATGGCATAATATAATCTCAATCGCCCTCGGGCCTCACCGATATTAAGAATTTGATTAAGCCCGCGATACATTGTCCGAGAAAAAACCGATGCCCGAGATACATTGTCCCTTGGAAACAAGGGACTGTGCGTGTCCAAGCCGAACGCACGGTTGCTAAAGCCCAGCAGTACTCCAGCATTCTGCCTAGCTGGTGTGAGAAGCTACATATGCGACTGATTAGAATGCATGAGACTTTAGGGACGACGGATCGTAGCAACCGACGATTCTATCCACCCTTCCACTGCGTGCAAAAACCGGCCGACGAACTTCTAGCGAGGCTGCATGGTAGCCGGCATAGGCGGGAGTGGTCGCACCAAGCGGCCAAACGAACCACACTTCTACGCGGTGGAACAAGCCGACGTAGCTGCAGTAGAGGCTTTTCAATAAATTTGTGCACTGCTTGGAAATTTAAGTTTGCAGCACAATATAAATGGGACACGTAACGAAGAGGAACCGAAGAAGCGAAAGGGCAAGCCTTCGCTGGCACCGGTGAACCCGATGCAGTGGAAGCGCGTGACGTGACGGCCTCCAAGGGGCCGTCGTTTCAGACTCTGCCACCAGGTGCCCGGCTTCCATGAAAAATAAATAAAGAAAGAAATAATCGAAAAATGGGCTTTGCTCTATTAACCTCTAAAAATGTCTGTTCTTTCAGTGAATCCTAGAGCGCGTTCTTTCGCCAGTATACTGAAATTCAGAGGCAAAATTTTCATGCGGTACTCTTTCAATTTGGAGAGTACGGGAGCTAAAAGTATTTCATGCTCAATGATGCAAATCGTATACGCAAAGATGCCGCAACAGGTGCCGATTACAATCGCGCACGGGCCACGAGCCGGAGCTGATAGTAGAAGAAGAAAAAAGCTAGGTGCACCAGGGCCACAGCACCGAGCTCATCGCTGGTTCCAGAATTGATATTATGGCTCGTGTCACATTGTACAGCCGCCAGGGCAGCTGGATTCGCACTGCGTGGAAGCTGCGCACAGTGCTCGAAGCCACTAAGTTAATCTCTGTGCTTTTTTCGTAACAGGGGCATTGCCCTTATGCAGGGCGTTCTCGTGAAGACGAACTAATTTTCAAAAATTTCTGTTTATGAGCTGAAATGATGATTACTGCACAATCGTAGCGACGACAGTGGCGGACGTCATAAAATGTGTGAGATAAGCTCATTAATAGGGCAATTACCAAGGTAAATTATTCTAGGGAACATCCTGTATATTGTGGGACAAGAATTTCGAAAAGGAAGTGGCTATATTGTCGGCAGCCGACAGAATCTCCCGAAAAACAGAATGCCGGAATCTTAGCGGCTCGCAGCCCTGCCGCGCAAGTCCATTAAATCTTACGCCAAGGCTACTGTGTTTTTCGCAGAAGGAAATCCGGACAGGAAGTCACGTGACCGATGAAAGGTCGACAGACACAAGTGAGCCCAGAGGCCTTAATAGTGGCTTCCTCGGTGTGTCCACCAGAGACGTCTACCTATTCGGAGTTCCTGCCGCCGTGCTGCTGGTGCCTGCTCTGTTGGGCCTGACTACACGATTTATAGGGAAGGTGAGGGCGTCCGCCGTCACACTGCGGTCGTCCTTTGATGCCGCCAGATCAGGCCGATAGCAAAGCTCCCAGAAGTAGAATGTCCGTCTTACGAGAACAGAGCTCTGTGCGATCACCTTGACCCTACGAGATGTAAGCGCGTTGGCATCAAGCCGGCTTCGAGTCAGCTGCTAATGGGGGAAAAGAAAGAAACCAGACTTAATGAAAAAGACAGTGCAGGTGAGTTTAAAACGAAGATGAATACCGCACGTTAAAAGCACAGCACATTATGCAGCAGCCCGCTGAAGATCCGTACACCGACAAATAAGGAACTGCTGCAAAAAAGTCTGCAGATATATACCGTCCTTCCTACGTTCAAACGTGAAAGATTAAAGTTTTCTTTTTGTCCCTAGCTAATGGTATACTGCTCAGCGATACAGGGGAGTGTTGGACTTCGAAGGGGCATTCATCATGTCCTAATCGTGTGACTTGTGTCGGTCGGCATCTATTACAACTCTCTTTAAACTTTCTGGTACTTTTTGTCGTGCCTCAAGCAAGAACTCTGCACATAACGGGGGGGGGGGGGGGGGGGGTTAGTGAGGAATAGCTCTGCACGAGAGACCTTTACTGCACCGCAGCTTACGGTCGGTTTCCCGGTAGAATGCTTTCGGTGTTGATGGTATAGCAAATCACATGACTCGAAGCACGTGCCTCACTTTACCTTGGTTGTTCTGTGCTGCGCGCGCTCACCCCTTATGACGTGACCACGCAAAGCTCTTCCCTGCGATCGGGTGACCACCTCATGCATGCAGGGATACCCTCGCGCATCGTGTAACTCTTGTTGTATTCCGGCGGGGCGTGCGCGGCGCCAAACGCTTTAGAGCTCCTCTCGGGCACTTTTCGAAGCCCAGTAGCTCCTACAGTTGTACATTGTCAAACTGCAGTGTATTGTGTGCCACGCTTCGTACGTAAGATCGCCTTGGTCTAACAGGACGTAGTCCATGTAACACTCGAATAACATGGAGTTAACGTCAAGACTATAACATCGCCTCGAATTGCAGTGCACTGTCAGAAGTGCCCGCGGGAACCTTCCTTTTTTTTTTTGAAGTGATTGATACGTCGCCTGAGAAAGTATGTTCAGCGGATCTGAAGCACTTTTGGAACAGAGTGCGCAGTCGGGGCCAGTCATCAGAGGTCATGTTTGTCCGCATCTGTTCCATATATAGCTGCTGTGGGAGTCTAGCCTAAGACATACACTCTTCAGTACTGATTTAGGTTTGGCTAGTCAGTGAATCTCATTTTAAATGTTGTTAGCGGGAACTAAAATCATAGCACACGCTATCGTCGTCGCCTCCTACGCAGTCCCGAAATTGCCACTGTTCCAGTGTTATTTCAATGGGTCCATACAGGGTGGGTTTGGAGGCGACATGGGTGCGATACGACTAGCTGATGCTTTCAAATGTTCACTGCGCAATGGTAGGAAAAGTCGGGGAGATTTGACCTTACCAAATGCTGCAATATTCCCTTCAGGAACGACGATCCCCGATCCATCGGCAAAATGATCTTGACGCCGCAGACTCCGTAATTGTGGAGCTGACACTATCCAGAAAGAAACTCAGTCGAACTCGACGGACATCCAACCATAGCTTCCTTTAAAAGAGACCACTTCCTCAGCTTTAACCGAAACGATTTGAACACTACAAGAACCAGGTGTCATATTTTGCTAACGACAGAAAGTTGCACGTCATCGAACCATCACCCGCATCAGGAAGTGGCCGGCTACTTTGCTGAGTCGGACTTACAAGAGTGGCATATCTATGCTCCGGTACAGAATGTAGTGTAAGTCTTGCATCACAGTCTGTATCTACCTTGCTTTCCACACAGATACAGGCTGACGAAGACAGGACCGCGAGTTCGGAGAAAGACTTAAGTAAACAGCTTCGAGAATATTACATTTGGGCTCGCATTAGTAAGGGCGTTTCTTCTCTCGTCGGGGCCGAAAAAGTTCGGCTGCTTTGCTGAACGTATGCTATCTTGGGAGAAGACAGTGGCTGCCGGCAACTGTCGTCGAACAGTTGAAAGCGCAAGCTTGGAAGCTCCCCTACCGAATTGAGCGAGGGAACATTCTCTCGTTTCGGAGAAAGAATTTTGGGCAAGTGCTCTGAAGGGAAATTTATGAAGTGACTTCCATGGCCGACCGATTAGGTTGAAAGAAAATTTTCGCACGATGTAACTGAATGTTGAACAACGTACTGCGAGGATGAGTTACTCGTTTCAGCTTTTATGCATCTCAATCTATAGGCATCGCTTCAGAAATCTAATGTTGTAGAACGCCGCCCGCGTTTGCGATCAGCGGTTGTGAGCTCACCTAGGGCCTTTACTTTGCCTCACAATTCGTCACAACTTTATGTCAAGCGATGAGCTATGAATGCGCCATACGCTTAACTCACCAATATAGGATGGCTTCTCTCTTCACAGGCGAGAAATGACTATGACCTGCTTGCGCATGTTAGTAGAAAGCCGTGAGAGTATTGATTTGAAAGAACAACAGTTCTGGCAAATAATGAACTCTTTTAGTGTGCGATTTGTTCGCAGTATTCTGCTCTAGTGAGCATTTTAAAAAAATTGACAGAGTAGGTATTTTTTTTTCGAGGCTGCAGATAACCGGTGCCAAAAGTGTCGCAGCCGTCAGTGGCGTCAGCAGGGAGCACATTGTTAATAGTCACGACAAGCGCTCAAATGAGCAAACCATGAGAGCACCTTTTTTATCTATTTTTATTTATGTGGAGCATGGCAGGGTTCTGCCGCAGAAACCCGACAATTTGGAACAAAAGCATTTTTTGGGGTAAATGTTTTATTAACGCATTTTTTTCTGATAAGGTAAGATTAAACTGTAACAATCAGTATATCCGCAGATTACCCGGGGGCAGGCAGTCTTGATTTTTTTTTTCTGTTAAGGTATTTGCTATCGTCACAACCGTTCCCCATTGGTTTTCCATTGGAGTCTTAACTGTTCGATGCGATCTATGGAAACACTGTAAAATGAAAAGATTATTCTATATATCAGAAGAATGGGTCATTACCGTCAATATTTCCCTATGAGTATCTTACAATTTTCCAATATTCAAAATTTTTGTCCGAAATTGATGGACATGAGCCCGACAGGATTGGTTTTGTGCGCTGCGGTTAAGGAATGCAGCCACACCAAATTCACGAAAGAATTGCGGCACATAACACATCACTTGCTGGTCACGATTATATTTTCTCCACCAGCATGATTTAAACCAGCGTGACCACAGGGATAATGCTGGTTCCGGAGACTCAGTCGGTCCTCGCGGTCTCAGCGACATGAAGGCACCCGTTTCATCGACACCAGCCCCACAGACCGGTCTTCCAGCAGTGACAGCACTCCAGTCCAAGAGGCAGACGGAGCGGGAAGCTCGGCAGTTAAATGCTGCTCGACTTCCGACACCTGACTTTGGGCCCTGTCCCCCACAGCAGTGTCGCAACCAGAGTGATTATGTTAAGAAGACCTTGAAATTTGCACAAGACCCTTGCCACGACGTTTATGACTTCGTGTGCGGTAACTACTGGGTTCATCTGCAAGGCCCCTATGCTCACGTAAGTTACCACCTATTTTGGTTGTCATTGTGGCTTTGATTAAACTGCAGTCAATGTGCGCAGTATACTTTTATGTGGGAGTTCCGTTACACTCGATGGGCTTTTAATAATAGCGTAACTTTGACCATGTGTCCTGATGAATCTGGCTGCACGTGAAGCTCAACATGTCCCTTCAAACGGGAAGTGGCATCCATGCTCAGGTCGCTAAGTTTGGGCATTGTTTCATCAAAAATTTGGAGGACGCTTAAGCTTCGTCTTAAGAGTGGGACGCGACAGCGTGTTGCAGCGTTGCCAAGGAGTCCAAGAACACCTTTGCCAGTTCGGCGCGACGCCTAGCCCGAAGGAAAGGAAACGACGGCTGTCTTTCATATTTCGATGGACACCCGAACCGCGCCGCAAGGGAATTAAGGAAAATGAAATGAAAGCTGGTTTTAAGGAAATGAAATAGGCCTGTCTCCCATATCTCGGTGTACACCCGAAAGGAATAGACACCACAGTAAATCTCTCTAAAGCACCTTCGTAAGACAACACCGTATTCACTAGACGCGCTTTTGCTCACTCCAAACCATCGAGCTGGCGTGGCGGAGTGGTTGGCGTGCTCGCCTCGCACTCCGGAGGCCCTGGTTAGATTCCCCAGCTCGACCAATTTCCTACTCGGTTTTATTTATTTATTAATGCATCTGGGATTTTACGCTCACGGCCAACGCCGCCGTCGCCGACACCGGCTTTTTTGCGACAGGGGGCCCCGAACGCTGTCGCTTTAACATTCCTGAGGCGCTCACTTGCTTGACAGGGACAGCCGCCGTGCCAAGCGGCGCAGAACTCGCGGTCTTTTCTATTTTATCCATGGAGGCTATGCTTACACAGCGAACGTGTGTGTTCCTAATTTGCGGTGGACTTGACAATTTTACAAATGACATAATGGGACGGCGAATATTTTCCCGCTAACTACTCGTTTGAAATGAGTTGGAGATGGATACGCTGGAAGTTAGCTCTCCCGTGTGTTCTTCTCTCTCATCTTTTTTTTTTGGTGTTGCGCTATTTTAGAACTAATGTGTTAGCAACTCACCCAAACTGCGACTTTAGAGACTGTGGCGTTGCTTTCGTATGAAAAAGGTTCATCAACCAGTGCTTACGTTCTACGAAGGCTGCAAAAGCGAAATGGAGGAGGCTCACAGTACCACATCTTGCTAAGTGACTGTGTATCTTACATTGTGATCGCCTTCGCCTCGTACTGAGCACAACAAAAAATGCGCCATGCGACTTCTCTCGCTCCTCGCGAATGCGCAGTTGGGGCTCTGCGGGGCTCCGCAAAATTGCTCACACCTAGTGTAGTGTTGCTTCCGCCATAAAACTCCAGGTGGTCGAGATTATCCGGAGCCCTCCACTACGGAGTCCCTCAAAGCCGATGACGCGTTGGGACGTTAAACCCCATAAAACCAAACCAATGCAATTATAAAAGACATGGCCCAATTGTTGTCTCCCTCTCGACCTCTTTTCCGTTTTTAACACGACAGCAGTCCTCAGGAATGAGACACCGCCTCGCCTGAAGAGCGAGCATGATGATGGTTCTTCGCCAGAGCAGTTTGTGCTTGTAATCCCCGAAAACAACTGTTATGTTGGGGATGGGGAGCAGGTGGAGAATTGAACCTGAATTGCCCCGGCCTGTGCGATGTGGTATAAGGGCTTAAAATAATTTAAAAAAAAAATGTATTGGGTATTTGTCCAAATAAAAATTGTGTAATATAAAAATATCATGGATCTAGCCCGACCGCCACTAAAATAATGCGATGACCGCTCAGCGAATTTTTAGCTCGTCTTCCGTGACGCTGTGCTGGTCCGACCTCCGCTGAATTTTGTTCATGAAGAGGCGTGTATGGGTAGTTTGGTCCGGGAGGCATTTGGAAAGGAAGGGTTGTCTCAATCGGACTTGCTCGCTGGCTTATCATAAAAAAAATCTGGAATATTTCAGTGCCTCCTAACCTACCTGATGGGGATGGTTGTTGATTGGGAAAGTTTTTTCTTTTTTTAATACGGAATGTCTCCCCTAGGAGAATATGTTGACTTGGGTATTTTAGCGGAGCAAAAGTTTGTCTTGGCAAGAGGGATTGTTATAGTACTGTGGAGATTCGATGTAGATGTATTGGGTTTATCTATCATTTTAGTACACAGTTTACTGTTGCGGATAAGATAGGTTGAAAAGGCCATGTATGTTAATGTGTATTTCAGAAGCGGAGAGTGTAGGTGAGCATCGAAGACGGGATAATGCAATAGTTGCATAATCGGCTGGCTGTTGACAAAACGAGAAGAGGGAGAGAAAAGGTATATGAATATGTATAACGACTGAAGGAGTGAGAAGTCGGAAGAAAACGAGAGGGAGTTATTGATATATTTTTTACGTTAGTCTGGTCAGAATAAAGGGGTTGTAAGAGTTGAGGATGGAGTTTTGGGGCGGTGGGGAATAGGAGGGAGAGTTTTTAAGGAAGGAAGAGGAGGAGGTTTGAGGACACAGGCAGAGTCCGGTGTTGAATGCGGATTCTTGCTATCTGTGCTGGCAGTCTCTTCGAGTGCTTGTTTTGATGCCGATGCTGATTGTAGTTGCTGTGTGCTTACTACAGGCTCTGGCCCATCAGATCATGAATGCGTTCGACGTATGTGGAGCGTTCGACAACTGCTACTCTGAGGAGACCCAGAAGAGCTTCGCGAACGAACTGCAGTGCCTGCGTGAGTCTCATGCAAAGGTAACCGATGCACCAGGTGTGATGTGGCGTTATATTGTACCTGATTTCTCGGTATAACCAAGCCGCTGTGCCGTGGTCCTGATCGCTCAGGCAAATTCGGATGTCAAATAGGTCACAGCTACAGCACGTTAATGGAATATCTATGATCAACTCGAAAACTTTCTAAAAGAGCACAAAAGTGAATTTGGAGCCAAAGCATGCGCTAAACAAATTTTTCACGGTCGTAAAACTGCCAGAACTTTTTCGAACCTCAGTGGCAACTGGCTGCAGCTTGTCTGGCACATTAAATGGTCTGCCTCAATCGCTAAAAACGCTTTCGTTAAAGGGACGGTCCACTTACTTTTATCGACAATTTTTTGTTGTCGGCCCAAATAAACGAATTCCTGGATGTAGCATTGGGATACATAACAGAACAATTTAAAACCTGGTTTTTTGTTCATATGGTAGTCTCTATTTCTCGAGTTAGCCGGTGTCCACGGATTGTAACATGCGAGAGACGATTTATGTAGTCAATACAGTGACTATATATACATAACTCTGGGTGACTGCCACGTCGTGTAGGTGGCATGAAGTGGTCGCATTAATCGAGGTTCATAAATTTTATTAACGCTATGGTTGACAGCACAAAGGTGGTTTTAAAGATACTGTTCATAATATAATAGTGGCGACATGTAGAGCAGATACCGACAGCCGCTTTGACCGCCAGCGGCGCTGCAGATAGCAGCGCCACTTGCAGCATAGTGACAGTCTGTCTTTCTAAAAACGTTTCATTAGGTAATGTGAAAGCGTGGTTAAAAAGTGCAAGAAACGGTGAAATGTTGGTAGCAAAAAAAAAAGTAAAATAGAGGTTCTTTCCTACCAAAAGTAACGCTATATATTGAACACAGTCCTATTGATAATGCTTAGTGCATAAACTCCAGGCGACTACCATTCACTATTTGGAGATCCGCAATGTTTAACACAACAAGGTGGATCTATCAGTTCTGGTCTGACTTGGGCAATTGAAAATACCAATTTGAGCTGAAACAGCGAATTGTACCCTAGTTTATTCATATGGAAACATCTACAAGAATAGGCCAATATTTTATACCCGTGTCTGGAAGTAGATTGTCTCTTTAAAGGGACAATGAGGAGAAATTGAAGTTGGCTTGTATCGACAGAATACCAGCTGCTGATTACAAAAACGCCACTCATACTGACAACAACGCTCTTGTAACGTAGAAAAGAGCAAGAACCAAAATGCAGGTATCGCCGCCACAGGCCAAACTCGCAAGTTCAAGCGTGATGAGGTCATAGGACAAAACAGTGTTGCTAGAACGAATGGTTCTAGCAACACCAGGAACCGAGAAGTCATTAATCACTGAGACGCAGCCAATGCATGCGCAAATCTCCTTGACGTCGCCAGATGGCGCCACGTGCCCGGCAGCTACGCGCGCTCCTGAAGCATCGGGACCAATCAGCGCCTGTTTTCCGGCGGTAGGCGGGCTCCCGGTATTCCGCTAGCGGTAACAAGGTACACGGCATGCTAAAGGTGTCTATTTGCGAGAACTTCGTTGACGACTTCAAGAACGAGATCCATCGTAACGCTGGCAAAACGCCAGTGCAAACGTAATCGAAGGGACTGTAGCGACGGCCGCAATAGCCGATAGATGCCTTCAACGTGCGGCCGGCGGTAGCTTTCTTTTCGGCTGCTGCTAGGCTGCACTGCTGGCCGTCAGAAATCACGGAGTCTGCGGTACGTCATGCTCACATCATGTTTCACGTCACTTAGTCCTGTGTCGTCATAGGAGAATCCCAAGTTTTGAATCAGAGCGGCGGGAAAAACTTTTTCAACTTCGAATCCAAATTTCTTAGAAATAAATGCATCTTTCGCTGCCGGCCAAGTGGCAACAAAGCCATGACATGCGGAACTATCGGGTTTTACTATAAAAAAATATTAATAGTGCTCTCCTCAGTGTCCCTTTAATGCTACCCATTCTCTCTGTTTTGCTCATTACGCTACTAATCAACCATCAGCGCTTTCTGGTGGACAGATGAAGCAAACCTTTGAAGCTGGACGCAGGAAGACCTATTGACTCAAGTCGTAGCTTCTGGTATTGCGTCCATCTTAGTATCCCTGGTAGCTAAGTTCAGAGATGCTCTAGACGTCATTTTTCACGTTTCTTCACAGGGAACAAAGTTCGTCTAGTTAACACTTCTTTTCGCGAGTTTTCTGGTGCGTCAGTTAAAAACGCAGTAGAAAAGTGCAGGAAGCGTCCGCACTAAGCAGCCGCTAACTCCCCGTCAGATTGCGATCAATCGCGGCTCTTTACAAATCGTTACACTCAGCCGTAGCCTATAGTTTCTCCGGTAATTATTTGGTTTTCCATTTATGGGCCACAAAAGCTTTAAATTTCGCTCTTTTAGTGAAAACATAAGTGAGATTCATTCTTTATCGTCACCTCAATGATGTAAAGATGCTATGTTGTCACGCAGTGGTGACTGCATGCAGTCCGGAAAGCAGAAAGACAGCGGGAGTGGCTTTAAACAAAACTCTTTATTTGGGCTGACTTGGGCCCGCAAAGAACTGAATGAGTCGGCGGCGGCGTAGCAACAAATATGCTCGGCGGGCGTCGAACCGAATACCCGCCGCTCTGGGTCGTGCTCATTTTTAAAGCTGATAGCGAACTTTCGATATAAAGCGTGCAAAGCTACAAGAACATTCTGGAAGAACGTAGGCTCGGCTCCGCCTGGATGCGATCGATCGAGATAAATCTCGTCTCCTCTTGCATCACAAACAGCGGCGTGGCAGCAGCTTTGAGAAGAAAAAAAAAACACTACGAAGATTCGCGGCAATATCAAGTACTATACAAGATGCTATATACAAAGTTATAAAGATGCGTTTCAGTGCCACTACTGTGCGGCCCAGACTTCAAAAATTGGGGGGGACACTTACGCTCCGCCCATTGGATATGACGCGATGGCGTTAATGAGTTCATGCCCTTATATGCAAAATTAGTCATGCTCAACATTACACTCATAGGTCCCTGGGAGTGCTCACACCACTCCTTCGGCGATAGTGCAACCGTTAAGGGATGCGCTACTAACCTGCGATGAAAGGCGCGGCCACCGGTGGGGCTCGTGCCACTCAGGTTGCTCTTCCCAAGCAACCTCTCGCCATCAGTCACAAACAGCCACCTGCCACGGTGGTCATCTCAAAGCTGTAAGAAGCCGACACATCTCTGCCAGCTTCTGTACTCAGTCTACCCACATCTCAGATCAACACTCCCACGCAGAATCCCCTGGAAATCTGGGAACACTTTTATCACCGACTTCGCCTGAACGCTGCGTTTATAAACGGCTTGCGAACCATTCGTTCAAATGAACAATCCGCTTTGTGACAACTGCGACTCGATTGCAACCGGAGAACAAATCCCGTTTGAGTATCCTGCGCATGCTGACAAGCGTGCGTACTATGAACATTGCATGGAGAAGCCCTCCCCAGTGACTCTAACAATGGACAGCGTTTTAGGTCCCTTAGCCTGCCCTAGGCAATAGAGACATGCAATGAAATTTTGTTGGCGTATTTGAAGAATATTAGACATCTTGACAAGATCTCATTTCACTTTGAATGTTATCTTCAACCATTCTTCACGTAGTGAACTTTGTTAGCTCATATGGCGGACTTCATCTTTTCATGTGTAACATCATTACTCGCCGACACACCTTAGTACGCATTTAATGACCGCTTTTTATCTTCTCCTCTTTTGTTTTATTTTACCTCGTCCGCACCGCTCTCTTTCCGCCTTTATCTCCCAAATTCTCTTCCGAACAGAGAGGAGAATGCCAGCGATTTCTAGACGCCCGCTAAATTCTCTCTTTTTTCATTTCGAGCTTCTCTGTTTCTCTCTATATAGAGGACAAAAGTCTCCAGGACGCGTGAGCCGCATCGGGTCTGTTATCACCCGGTAGCTCGATACGGCATTTGTGTAGGTGATGTTTGTGCTCTTGTGTTGAAGTGTGAGGAAGTGGAAGGACGTGATCGTGGATTCAGCTGTCCCTTATACGCCGAGATCGCATTTCGTGCGTCCTGGAGACTTTTGAACCCGATAGTACCTCCTACGGACAAACTTTTCCAGCTGCATGGCTAGATGATATAAAGCGTCCACTCATTGTGTCACCATTTTCACTGCAGGCGGGAAGGCTTGCCCCTGCGCCCGAAAATCGATCAACTAATCGCGAGAAGGTAGCGGACCTATTGGGCGCTGTGGTAGGGTACGAGGTATACCGAACCCTGTCCACCAATCAGCGGGGCTGGACGCTGCCGGACGTGAACCTTAACTCGGAGCAGCTTTTCTTCGTGGGCCGCTGCATAACGACATGCAAATTCGACGACATCACTCCGACCATGCTTATGGAGGGCCCACGCTGCCGATGTAAAGTCATCATCATCATCAGCCTGACTACACACACTGCAGGGCAAAGGCCTCTTCTTTTTTAACCCTGTCCTTTGCCAGTTGCGGCCGCTGTATCCGCGGAAACTTCTTAATCTCATCCGCGCACCTAACTTTCTGCCGCCCCCTGCTACTCGTGCCTTCTCTTGGAATCCACTTCGTTATCTAGCCTTTGCATTACATGCCCTGCCAAAGCCCATTTCTTCCTCGCCATTTCAAATAGGATTTCACGATGTAACGTGCCCAATATGAACTTGCGGCACTTCTACGCGGCTTTCGACTGCCGCCACAGAGCACGCATGAACCCGGAGCAAAGGTGCTCCTTCTTGAACTGAGTGCAGGACTGGCAGTCTACTAGTGTCATGCGTCTGATATGTTTTCAAGTTGTAACGAAAATGTGGAGAGCGATAAGAAACGCTCGTTTGTACAAAGGGTGTTCTTCCGCACAGTCATGCAATCATCGTTCCCAGCTTTGACGGCTTACCGGCGAAGGCGATATCATCCTTAACACTAGAGCGAAGCCAGAGATTGAGGGGGAGAATAGCGTGATAGGGGAAAATAATGCACGATAAGTAATCCAGAACTGCATGCGCGTATTTACTATAAACGCTATATTTATGTCACTTCATTGCAATTTCTCGAAACGCGTGCTTCTTGCCCGCTAACACGAAGCACAAGTCGGGCCAGAAATAAAAACTAAACGGAACGGATCTTGTAAGTCAGACTTTCTGGAATTTAAGTGGCATATTGTTCCCATGTGGGTACGTTTCAGTACCACAGATAAGCGTCCTAGAATTTCAGTAATACGGAATAATGCGGGCGCTAGAGTACTTATACCGCTGGATGGTACTTTTTTTTTTTAAATGAGCCGTACAGATTACTGTCAGTCGAAGCGCTGGGACTTGCATGAAATCGGCTCAGAAAGAAAGCTTAAATTCAGTGTTTTAAACTTTACACTTTGTTTTAAATTTTTTAGGGCATCATGTGCAGTGCCATGTGCCATTAGAGCCTTAGCGGACGGTGTAGCAAGGTATGCACCAGGTCCATCTCGCTGTTGTGCTTATGCAGGGAGCGGCGTGGCAATAGAGGGAGGGGACTAACCCCTTTCATCTGCCACTCCCTACATTGTCATGCTAGCAGGCTCGTGAGAATCGGCCCACGCCACTGACTGGAAGAGGGTCCTCTGAGGAGAAAGATTTCCTCGTCCATTCGTCCATCGTTCTTTCCGTCCGTCAAGTGATATTATGTTCTGGCTTTGGCCATGCCGCCCGGCTTGGCCAATCTGCGTTAAGCACGCAAAACATTTTGCGCAGTATTGTAGTACGCCGCGGTTGGCCGGTTTCACAGCATAGGCTGAGTTTTCTTGAAGCATAATTTGTATTGACTGCTTTGGTGAGGCCTGAAGCCGTTTCAGTCTTGCCTACAGACCAGGTGTTTTAAAAAAATTGACTATGTATGACGTGCTCGCTGGACTCTTCAAAACCTGTGCTCGCTGGACTCTTCAAAACCGCGCTTCAAAACCTGTCAAGTCGTCTCAACAGCTGGTTTGCCACGGGTTCTTTTTCCTTTTTGCGTGAAATGTGCACTGCAATCAAATGGACATGACGCTGCGTTTTCGCTGGCAGCTTTGACGGCGATGATGTGAACGACGACCGAGCGATTTTTCGCTGAGAGCAAACGTGTTAAACTAGAGGCCGGTAAAGTACTTCGCGATAGACGGAGTCATCGGAAAACGGAAAGAGGTATGCGTTTTGATTTCGATGCGGATCTCTCAAGCAGCGTTACCAGTAGCTGTCGTGTGCAATCAGCTGGCCATTCTCTTCAGCCGACCTTTGATATCATGCACCTAGCAAGTGAACTTAGCAACGTTTAACGCAAGAACATTATCCAGTGAGGCTAGTTTAGCAGTGTTGTTGGAGGAATTAGCAGGTATTAATTCAGAAATCATAGGGCTTAGTGAGGTTAGGAGGACAGATGAGGCGTATACAGTACTAAAGGGCGGGCTTGTACGGCGCCATCGTAGATTAGCAGACGACGAGAACTAGGCGTGGGGTTGCTCATCAATCAGGATATGGCTGGCAACAAAGGGGAGGTTTACAGTATTAACGAGAGGGGGGCAGCTATTGTAATTAGGGTTAATAAAGGGTATAAGCTGAAGGTGGTGCAGGCCTACGCGCCTACATCAAGCCATGATGACCAGGTCATTGCAACCTTCTATGAAGACGTGGAATCGACGATGACCAAAGCAAAATCACAGTACACTGTACTGATGGGCGACTTCAATGCGAAGGTAGGCAAGAAGCAAGCTGGAGACCAGGCGGTAGGTGACTATGGGATAGGTTCTAAGAATAGCAGGGGAGAGTTATTAGTAGAGTTCGTAGATAGAAATGACTTACGGGTCATGAATGCCTTCTTCCGCAAACGACCCAACAGGAAGTGAACGTGGAAGAGCCCCTATGGTGAGACCAAAAATGAAATAGACTTCATACTGTGCGCTTACCCTGACATCGTAGATCATGTGGAGGTTCTCGGAAAGGTCCGTTGTAGCAACCACAGAATGGTAAGGTAAGGTCTCATATTAGTTTAGATTTGAAAAGAGAATAGAGGAAATTAGTGGAGCGGAAGTCTATTAACGAGTTAGCATTAACAGGGATATTAGAAGAATTCATAATTTTGGTGGAGAACAGATTTTCCGCTTTAACTGAAGATGACGACCGTAATCTTGAAACAATGAGCGATCATCTCAGAGATATCATTACGGAGTGCGCCGTAGAAGCAGGCGGTAGGATGGTTCGACAGGACACCGGGAAGCTATGTCAGGATACTAAAGATCTGATTAAGAAACGGCAAATCATGAGGCCGTCTCACTGTATAGACAGAATAGAACTAGTAGAGCTGTCGAAGTTAATAAATAAGCGCAAGGTAGCCGACATGAGGAAGTTTAACATGGAGAAAATCGAGCATGCTTTAAAGAGAGGAGGTAGCCTAAAAGCAGTGAAGAGAAAACTAGGCATAGGCAAAACCCAGATGTATGCGATAAAAGACAAATAGGGCAATGTCACTAGCAATATCGATAAGATAGTTAAAGTAGCCGAAGAGTTTTACACAAATCTTAGCGATTGCAACCAGAATGTTACTGAGAGAGGCAGCAGAGCACAGCAATGGGACATCCCCCCAGTAACGAAGAAGGAAGTAAAGAAAGCCTTAGGAGCAATGCAAAATATGAAAGCAGCTGATGAGGGTCACATAACAGCAGATTTGTTGAAGGAGAGAGGAGAGATTGTGCTCGAAAAACTACCCACAATGTATACGCAATGCCTTGTGACCTCGAGCGTACCTAGAGCTTGGAAAAACGCCAACATTATCTAAATTCATAAGAAAGGAGACCTCAAGGACTAGAGGAACAACAGACCAATCAGCTTATTGTGTGTTGCGTATAAGGTATTTACTAATGTAATCGTTAATAGGGTCAGGATGACCTTAGACTTCCATCAACCAAATGATCAGGCAGGCTTTCGTAAAGGATACTCGACAGTAAACCACATTCACGCTATCAATCAGGTGGTAGAGAAATGCGCAGAATATAACCAGCCCCTATATATAGCGTTCATTGATTACGAGAAAGCATTCGACTCTGTAGAGACCTCAGCAGTCATGCAGGCATTGCGGAATCAGGGTGTAGGAGAGTGTTATGTAAAGATAATCTAAGATATATATAACGATTGCACAGCTACCATAGTTCTCCATAAAGTCAGCAATAAAAGTCCAATAAGAAAAAGTGTCAGGCAGGGAGACACGATCTCGCTTATCCTATTCACTGCCGGTTTACAGGAGGTATTCCGGGGCCTGAAATGGGAACAGTTAGGGATAGAGTTAATGGAGAATACCTAAGTAATCTGCGATTCGCTGATGACATTGCCTTGCTAAGTCACTCAGGACATGAACTGGAAAACATGATCAATGAGTTAGACAGGCAGAGGAGAACGGTAGGGCTAAAAATTAACATGCAGAAAACCAAAGTAATATTCAACAGTCTAGCAAGAGAACAGCAGTTCGCAATTGGTGGTGAGCTGCTGGAAGTAATAAGAGAATATGCCTATTTAGGGCAGGCAGTGACAGCTGATCCAGATTATGAGAGGGAAATAAGTATGAGAACAAAAATGGGGTGGAGCACATACGGCAGGTTCTCTCAGATCATGAATGGCAGTTTACCAATATCCCAGGAGAGAAAAGTATGCAACAGCTGTATCTTACTGGTACTAACCATGGGGTAGAAACGTGGAGGCAAAGAGGGTTCAGCTTAAATTAAGGACAGCGCTGTAAGCTATGGAAATAAAAATGTTAGTTGTAACGTTGAGAGATCGGAAGAGAGCGGAGTGGGTGAAAGAACAAACACGGGTTAATGACATCCTAGTCAAAATCAAGAGGAAGAAGTGGGCTTGGGCTGGGCATGTAATGCGAAGACAAGATAACCGCCGGTCCTTAAGCGTAACGGAGCGGACTCCAGGAGAAGGCAAGCGTAGCAGGGGGCGGCAGAAAGTTAGGCGGGCGGGTGAGATTAAGAAATTTTTGGGAATACGGTGGCCGCAACTGGCGAAGGACAGGGTTAATTGGATAGACATGGGAGAGGCCTTTGCCCTGCAGTGGGTGTAGTCAGGCTGATGATGACGATGATCTGAATGCACAGATGGACGGCCTGAAAAAGTATGCGGCGACCGAGAGCCGTAGTTTTCCTAATTTTTGGGCCGCACTAGAGTGCAAAGGCATCTCGCATGTTGCACCTGTGCAAAATGCGAGCCACAGCAGAGTTCCTGCTGTTTGCCTTCGGTAACCAACCATTTGTTCAGTTTAGTTCTAGCCTGATTACTTTGTCGTCCACTTATTTTGCTTTTCGCTGGCACCTTACACTTTCATGAAAACCAGAGTAGTAGGTTTGTGGTGTTTTGTGACATGGCGTTTTGTGTAGTTAAGGTATGCAATTAGGGCAGTTTAATTTATGAGTTTCATTATTCAGTTTATGGCTTTTAAAGTGCCCAGTGCCAGCACAAAACCAGATTACCAGTCCAGAGATCAGAGCCAGAAATTTACCGAAGACACTTTGGAAATTCTAAAGTGTGCATGGCGAAAGCCTTATGTTCAACCCATTTTCGCTTGCCCGAACCGCTTGGCGCGGATTCACTGGGCCGCTTAGGAGCCATGCGTCTCGCTCACTCGACTGCAAGGAGCGTCTGGCGTAGCAGCGGCGGCGCAGCTGCAACCGCCGACGCGCGCGCGCTCATTCTACCCTACTGTGTGACGTCACGGTTGCTATGCGCAGCTGCGCCCCCCACCATCGCGCCGGTTGCCAAGAAGGAGAGGAGGTTGCGCCGCTGCGCGGAGGAGAGGCCGCAGTTGGCACGATTCCAGCGCACTGACGGACACCGCGAGCATGATCCATTAAATGCTTTCGCATTAAAACCGCAGTTACACACGAAATTACTGTGCAATGTCTGAGCTGTGATGATAAAAAAGAAAGAAAACTTACAGCCCTGATGCACAACCTTGTCAAAAATTTTTTAAGGAGCTGCGGGAGCATAAAAACATGTAAAGTGATAAGCTTTTGTCACTTTCTTCAACAGGAATTCTGTCATCCATCCATCTTTGCTGCACCTCCTTAGATATCATCCCATTTGCCTGTGCTGTAGGCTGCGCTGTGACTGAAGGCATGCAGCCCAACTTCCAACACCATCTTGAGCGGCAAGAATGAGATTTGTTTAGCTAGCAGTGGTGGTTAACTTGTGGGGCAGGAGTTGGGCCATTGGCCAATAGCTGCCTGTAGTTTGGGTTTGTTGTTCAAGGGGTCCAAAGGGCCTTTTGACAAGGACCCTGTTATGATGTTTTATGCAGAAATATAAAGGTGGGAACTTGATTTCGCACTTCTAAACGGTTAACAACAGCATAATAAAGTGCACTGTGCATGGACATATTTCTTGTAGCGATGTCTTTCCTGTGTGATAAGATTTCAGTGTTTCTTCAGACGCATGTTTGCCAATAGGCCCTTGCGTGCTTCGAAGAGCAACTGGAGTGGCTAAATCTACTTAAAAAAAATCACACACACAGCGTACTGTGTGTGCATTGAGAGTTTGGATCTGGAAAAAGTGTGCTTCCATTTTTAATTAAGTATAAGGGTAGTTTTTCTTCCTTACTGTTGTACCCGGCAATCGTCTGGATAATATTGGTCATGTGAATGGTAATGCGTCACCTTTTCTCCGGTAGCCTTGTTTAAAAAGCGCACTCCTGTACTCAGAGACAGCTTACCTTCGACACGTTTGCCCATATTTTACAAGGCGGCCACATTCTGCCCAACCGTCGACAATGAATTAAAACAAATTATGCATTTTTGGGGTCATAAATATCCGCGCTAAAACGGCAGGCACGCCAAGGCGCGCATTCGCTAACTGCGTAGTTTCGACACCGACCGGTGGGACCTACCTGCTCTGTCTAAGCTGCTGCAATATAGCGTATAGTTTGACAAAGGCAGTTTTTGTTTACGTTGCCGCTGCCAGAAACCATAAAAAACGTTGCGTACCAGTGTAAGAGTCAATGCGAAACCACTTCTTCACACATGCCGGCAGGTGATAATTAAATACGCAGTTCCTGACACCGGTCGAGGCGGCCACAGCGCTGAGCGGAACTGTTTGGTACGTAGTGCAGTTCGGAGAAAACATAACGTTTACGCCGTGTCGCCATCAGACACCGCAGGAGTGCCACGAATCGCGGTGCAACAGCCAGCAGGCGCCAAAGCGTGCGCGCCATTTCACGAACTGCGCAATTCAATTAAGACACCAGCCGGCATGGTCAGCCTAAACTGCTTGAAGTTCCGCAACCTTACTGCCGTGCTGCATCAGCTGGAAGTTTTGGAATGTGCCGATCTCCAAGCCTGCGGTCTACAACTGCGCGGTTGGACGGGCGGCAATTCCGGCCATCAGTGTCTTACGTTCAGACACCGTTCCCTCTCGCCGCATCCAAATCATCTGGGTGCCCGCTCACCCGGCCCATCCTGGCAACGAGGCGGCTAATTATATCGCTCAAGATTCGACCGACTGCGCAAGCCACCCCCCCCCCCCCCACCGGGAACAGAAACGCACGACGCGCTCCTCACGTAACATGATATAACTTTACCGCCTTTCTCGTTTCACTTTGCCGCTTTCGGAAAAATCCCTCTCCCAGCACCAGCAACGCTTGTGACGCCACCTTCAGGTCCCCTCCTTTCTCACCACTGCACGTCTTGCCCTCCTCCATCCCCGAGCGTACTCGCCGGTTTGCCGCTTATGTGACAGCCCAAGAGCAGACTGCGCTCATATCCTATTCTCCTGCCCAGCACACTCGCTCCCTGCCTCTTGGCACCTAAACAGTCCGCAGCAGTGGGAGGCTGATTTGTGCAGCACCGAGCCGAATCTCCAACTTCGGCTGGTGACGTGGGCAGAGGATGTCGCGACTAGGCACAGCCTGGACGCCACAACCGGCAGCCTGAAGGCCGCCCGCAATGCTGCTGCATAATCTTCGTTTCTCTTTAGGCCTTCAAATAAAAAGTTTTTCACCACCACCACCTGCCATATGGCTGCAAAGGAAAGTCAGAGCTTTCACAGAAACATCTTATTTAAAAAAAAAAATCCCTTCTGGTCAGAGGTTTAAAACCGGAAAACCGCCTGCTCGGGGCAGTCGTTAACCAACAGCGCTAACCACGAGGGCCAGCAGATGGTAGGGTAAAGGCTAATTCATCAACAACTCGAAGTGGGAGCAGTGTCGGTGCATTATTTAGGGGGATCCACCAAGGTCGAGTTCATATGTAATAACGGCATCAACCCAACGCAGCGAGCGGCTACATTAGCATCAACCCAAGTTTTTTGTACTTTCGCCCTTTTCGAAACGTACGCTTTGCACTTGCGTGCTTTCCCTTGGTGTATATAGACGGCGGCCTATGCACGCAGAGGGCATAGACCAGAAGCTCGGTTACCTTCGACTGCGCAAGTGTTTTCACGCCGGTATTGCGCTTTACGTATAGCGTTACGTAACGCTAAACGCTACTTAACGCCATACACATGGCGGCACCTCCGTCCATGTCTTCGTGTGCCTCTAAGCGCAAAACATCACCCTCCCCCCCCCCCCCCCCCCCCCGACAGGAAGGACGCGCGTGGGCGCATTCGCCATCACGAGAGCAAAGCTAAAAAATAATGGATCGTTTTTACGCTCGCTTGCTGGCGTATATACATGCAGTCACTAAAAGAAATGGCGCGCCAAAATAAAACTTAATAGCGGCCAGGGAGTCAGCCTGAAATTTTCATCGCCAGATGGGATTGTAAAGTAGCCAATTTGGTGCAATGTAGCCACCAGCGGCTACTTTGGTCCCGTCCTCCTTCGCCCGCCCCTTGCCTTGCCCGTCGCCAGCGCGCATGCGATACCCACGCGTGCGCCTGCTGTGGTAGCGCCACTAAACGGGTAGCATAAAAACACCCCATTACGCAGTTCCTGGGGCTAGATTTCGCTGTGTGTCTGCTATTTATCAACTTTTCGGCCCCGAGAAGCGCGCCCTACGACATCGGTGATGACAGTGACGCTCTCCGCACTTTTATTGGTTCTTGTCACTTGTCGATGCGATGAGGCGCGCTCGGTCCGTCGTTGCCATGTGCCGGGCTGGACACAGGCAGAGAGCTGCGATCGGTCGCTGCGGTGCCGTTCGCAACGGTGTGTCGCAGTGAATCGCATTCACTTTTCGCACACGTGTCGCCTCATCGAAAGAACCTCGGTCGGACCATTTTAACGGCGCTGGACAACTTTCCTATACCTCATGTTGCATGCGCTAAATGCTTTCATTAAACTTAGTGCTGCTTGTGTCTTCTATGCGATAGCGGTTAACTTGTCTTCGAGGCAAAAACCTGGCGTCCTCTGTCACGAATTCCAGTGACTGGTCGACAGAGTTGTGACATCATCAAGGCCATGTGACACCAAAGAACCAATCACAGGATAGAGCGAAATTTCAAAATCAGTCACCTCCGAAGGAGCTGGGATGCTGCGGCAGTGTCGACACCACTATCGGATACGATGAGCTTGGCGAGGGCGTCAGTGTGTCTGGTTTGGGGTGGACGTGGTGAACAGATAAAATGAACATTTCATGGCTGGGAATGAGTTCAGAACCGACGGGGGCACTGATAGTACAGCTTCAGCAGCCCCTGCACTAGACCAGGACGCCATCGCCGCATCTGCACACACTGCAAAAAAATTCCGTGAATGTTACGTACAAACTCTCCATAACAGAACAAACGCTTGCTCTGTTGCATCTGAAATGGAGGGTCCATCCGTAACACATTCGTGAAGGTGGCTGGCCGTATTATGCATTTTCTGAAACGTATTACTCGCCGTAACTGTTGGCCCCCGGACTAGGCACCACATGACGTCCCATTTCCGTTCTGTGTGGTCCACAAACTAGCATGGCGAAAATGAGATTAACCTCATGTGCAAAGGTGAAGATCCGAGGAGGGGTGATAATCAAATTAGACCCAAGTGACGCATAATGTTGCTTCAACGTTGAGGGATTGCTACAAATTGTGAGCAACATTAATTAGCAAAGGACTTACTTTGCTATAACTTTAAAAGAAGAACGTTGACTTCATAAAAAAATATTTTCACGATGTTGCTAACCACATGACAGGGTAACAATTAATAAATGCATTTAATAAATAATTTAGAAATGCAGCTTAATGAGGTCAAGAGATAAAATATTTAGACACAGACAATGGTTAGACAACTTCTCTAAATTGAAACTGAACACCAGCTGAAAATACATTACAAACATTACATACAAACATTACAAAACAAGGTGAAAGCCGAATTTCCGTCTGCCGTTTGACAAGGAAACGAACCACTGAGAAAGCCAAAAGCATGGGCAAACAAATTTGTGAATGAAGTGCAATGTAGCAGTCACATCTTTGCTACACAACCATCAATCAAAAACGCTAACTCCTTCACGGATAACAAAAGCACAGGCACAACAAAATATTGCTAATTGCAATGTTCAATTTATTAGGTACCTATAGCCGGCCATTCATGCCTGGTCTTCCTGCGAATAAATGAAACGCTGCAAAAAAGCAGTGAGCAGCCATAATTGCTGTAGTGACAAGGAGGATGTGCACCGTTGGGGCTGCTCCCTCATCCTGACTAGGAAATAATAGCTGTTTTTTTCTGGAATGTACTCTGGAAGCATAAATTTCCTATCCGCCTTTATTTAGCTTGCACTGACAGGACCCATCATGAACTCTGCAGCTTTGACAAACATGCGGGCCAGTCGACAGCCACAGAAGACTGTAGAACCCTGCTAAATTGCAAAAAACCAGTGCTCAGAAAGAAAAATTATAAAAAAATGAGGAGTTCCTTATACGCACTATGTTTTATATGGTACTAAGAATGCTGCTAAGACATGGCATGAATATTGTTTTCTTCTGCTCAGTTACAAACTTTCTCTCCTGTGCTAACATATTACTGCAATGTAAATAATGAAACATGCCAGCATTGCACAACATGCTGTAAGACTTACAAAATACACCCCCTGCAAGGCTACCACATGCCTCTTAGATGTGGTAATGTTTATATCTACCAAACTATCTAGACTAAAATGAGACACCAAGCCTCTGACATCTGGAGATGTGTACCTCCCATGCAATTAGAGTGATTGGAGATGCTCCTCATTGATGGCATTTCAGTTGCTAGGTGTGGAAGGACCGGATATGAAGGTGAACAACTAGACACCCATATTTTAAGCAACGTCCCAATGAGCAATGTGCCTTGGCTTTTCTTCCATCCAAAAAGTTTTATGTTCCATGTTTACGTAACTGCTTGCATGTGCTCATTTTGGCTTGCTGAGAGGTTCTTTTCTTTGTTAAACTAGCTTTAACTCTGACCTCAGTCTTCTGCACCTTCTTAATTTTTTGCTAGTGTTCACCTTAAGTCATGTGTAAGCTCACGCAGATCTCTACTTTTCTACGTTTCCAACTGTCACATCTTCTCTGCCTTCGTCATGTCCATCACTGCATCGGACGCCTTCAAGTATAGTATGCTGTGTATAATCACCTTAACTAATCTGCCTATTACACATGTATTTTTGTTAGCCACCCACTCCTCTATCTGGCGCTGATAGGCCCTGAGAGTAAATAAATGAATTGTAGTCTAAGCTAAGTCTCAGCAAGCATGCATTATGTTCAGTTTATTTTACCATGTTGACCAGTAAAGAGTGGGCATAAAAAAGCTGCAAAGTAGAGCTTGACATGCCTCTCGCCCCTACACTGGAAAGCAGCAGGCAAGGCATTTGGAACCACTAACGACAACGGAACATGCCAAGTGTGAAGTAAATCAGTAATGTTCCTCGCATTTATCACAAGGTATACTCTCTGCTCAGTAATTTATTACCCCCTTAGACATTCTGCAAGGAGTGCATACAGTGATGTGTCACCACAATACAATGAGAATCATTAACCCTGTGCCAATACAACAGCAAAGAAATTTATGCCCAATAAATGCATTGCTTACATGCAACCAAGAGGCAAGAATGGGCCAACCTGGCACATATATGGAAAATAAGCTCAAAATTATAAAGAATGACATTTGAGCAGCCGCTCATTCCCCCACCCCCTGCCATCAAAAAAATATGAAAAAGGGTCCCTTCACACGGCACGTTTGAAAGATGCGGTTGTAATATTTGCGAAAGTTGAACTACGTGTGAAATTCAGATATAAATAACGCCAACGCATGCGGTTGGAAGCGAGGCGCCAGGGCGCGGGCAAACAGTAATCGTCTTCAGGTATCGACTGGTTCCACCTCCTGAGGGCCGCTGCTCGACGAATACCACTCAAGGCCACGTTCACATCCAACAAGCTTGTAATAAACTTTAGACAGGTGTTTATCATGATGCAGCAGCAGCTCATCAGTGCTATTGGCCAGTGCTGAATTTTTTAGCTTGATAAACGCAATCATCCACCGAAACGTGTGTCGACTGTTCATCGCCAGATTCTTGCAGTCCCACGAGGGTGAGCAGCTTTTCCGCCGGCATCAAGTCTCCTCTTTCGTGCAGGACCACTGGCATTGTAACGCACATTCTGCACGGTCGTTTTACTATGCATCGATGCCGCATGGGACAGCAAGCGGTTGTACACTCCAATGCGGCGTACGGGCCGCACACATACACACACCGTAACGACAATACAGCGCGCAGGACGCACGCAGCGAACACGGAAGAACAAAAACCGTTCTAAAGCACCTATTCACTCAACACCACACACAATCCGCCCATGGTTCCGACTGCGGGCTTGGCTAGCGCTTCGACTCGTCACGGCCAAGCTGCATGCACTGCGCTCTTGTGGTAACAACGCTCATGAAACGAAAAGAAAATTTTAATATGTAAAACCATTCAAATTGTCAGCTAAAAAAGCTACGGTAAAATTAAATACATCTGATATGTTTTCAAGGTGGTGCGCTTTTGCGGCGTCAGCGATGTAAGCATGGATGCGAATACGCGAATGACGCTTCCCGTGCAACTCTGCTAGCCACCATAGCCTATGCCATAGCTCTGCAAATGGCATCGTGCTCGGCGTTTTGCGCGGCTGACTTGCCCGCGTAAATTTTGCTTCCTCCGTGCACACATGCTTGGTGAGGTGAACGGTGGTCGGTACGAACAGTTTGAAGTTTAATCGACTGAAAATTGCTCAAGGAAAGTCAGCGGAATTGCATTTTTATTGTTTCTGTGCATCGCGAGTGACTGGCGGCAGCCACACGGCATCGTCTCCGGTTTGGTGAACTTGTGAGAAGGTGAGCAATTTGTTCTCAGATTTTGAAAGCGGTTTTTTGTTTCTATAATAATCCTGTGTCTCGTCGCATGTTATGTTCACGGTAACATCAGCACAACGTGCATGCGCTTTCTGTCTCTATTTGAAGTAACATTGGTCGATCAGCGTAAACTTTTGGATTCAATTAAGCACAGGCTGTCCATGTTGGTAGTGCGTGTCGAATGTGCTTTGAGATCATTCTGCGCTCGAGATGGTCTTCTGATAATTTATTTATTACCAGGTATAGTCGAGATTTGGAACCGTTCATCCCACAGCAACAGTGCTGAAAAGCTGTTTTGTGTTCATGCATCTGCTGTCCTTAAACTTTTCGGTAATCATTCGTGTGGTTCCTTTGGATCTGGACAACCGGCTACTGTTGCTAGGGACGCCTCGCAGCAGAGCCCTTGGGGACGCCCAGTGGGTCAGCTGTTTGTCCAGGTGCAAAGTTACCTAAGGTACCATTCCAGACTTTTTTTCCTGTCCATCAATCTCATATTCCTTGCAAAAATTACAGTATGTAATTAGGCACTAAAAAAATTGGTAACTTATACACATTTCAGGACAGTTGAGAGAAATGAAATTGAAATTGGTTTTTGAGGAAAGGAAATGGGGCAGTAACTGTGTCTCGGTGGGCTCCTGAACCTAAGGGAAGGAATAAACGAGGGAGTCTAGAGAAAAATGCACATGCAGCATCAGTATTCTCTCTGTAGACTTTTCGAGACCTGGATTCATTCCTTCCAGGACAGTGCCAAGCAGTAGGTGAACTGCACACAAATTTATTTTCCTCTGGTGCAAAGTAAAGAGTGAAAATGTTCTAAGACAAGTCTCTAGTCTGTTTTATTCTCACTGCATTTGCTCAGAGCATAATATGAAATGCTGTATTTCTTATACCCTGGTTTCCTTTACTTTGAGCAGTAGGTATTGACAATGAACATCAAGGCAACTCCACTCTCATTGCTTATTGCTGCTTTTAGGTTCCCTCCATGATTTTCTGTTTGCTCAGTCCTGGCCTTAACATATTTTCTTCTGCTGCTTAGCTTCGAACTATTGGCTAGGTTACATGGTTCTACTACTTCTATGTTCACTATGAGGTTTGAGAGCTTGTTGCTTTGTTCTTTTTTTATAAGCATCTTTGTCTTCTCGAGGCTGATTGGCAGTCCGGAACAGAGACCACATGCATTGTTTATGTTAAGATGATGACATGATAGCCTAACACATCGTATCGTTGCCATTCGAGCCCCCTGTGTACTTGCTTTGTTGCACTGGGAGCAAAAAAGTTTAGTGGAAGTCGCAATGAGGCGCACTTTTGTTTAGACTAGTGCAAAGGTTTACTGTTGCGTCGCAGTATAGTGCTCCCACCTGTTGCGCACGAGCATTTAGATGGCTGTTAAATACTACTATCAAGGATTTAGCCATTGTAATGTCGCAGGTCTGTTGTGTAGGATTTCAGATCATTGTCTTGCACTGTCCCCGAAGCCTGTTGTGTGTCAGTTACGCCACTATGCTGTTGTATTTCTGTCCAGTGTAAAAAATATTTTCTGTGATTATGCTACACGCACAGGTTCATGGGGAAGTAAATATTTTGTGTCGCTTCAACCGGGTAATGCTTCAGAATGAACACATGCAAAAACCCATGCTGTTAAAAGCCTTGGCTTGTGTAACCCAAGTGTGAGGAGAATACTATTATGGCAGGGATTCTTGCATTGCAACCTTTTAAATTCCTTTTTTTGTAGAAAGAATGACGTGAGGTTTCATGAGTTACAGCTCTCTTTTATTGCTTGCTCAGAGAAAGCGTTTATTGTCAGTAAGCAGTAGTCGCTTTTTTCTATTGTTCAAGCAGCAGCATCAGCATGCCTCATCATTTTTGTCTTGAATGACTGAAGGTGCTTCCAGAGAATTGCCTTCTTTTTTTATTGTTGTTTATTCAGCATGCAATATTGTGTCTATAGATTGCTCTTTAGCATTATTTTGCGTTCTCCCAAGCAAATTTTAGGCGACCAAATTCAGAAGCACCTTGTATTGGCCTTACATGCTCGCTATTAATGCAGAAGTAATTATATGCCACACTAAACACCAAATCTACATCCTTCAGAGTGGGTCTAGAAGCTTGTCTCCAGACTCTTGCCTTCAAGGAGTTCTTACAGGTTTCACATATCTGCTTGGTGTTGGAAGTGACAGCCTTTTCTACTTTGCAGCGAGGTATACATTTAGAAAGGGTTCATATATATGTATTAGGTAGATCTCTTAACCAGAAACAGGAATCAGGCTAGCTGCATACTCAAGCTGAAATCACACAGGTGAAATATTTTGTCTTGTTCATAGGCGCTGTTTGCATTTCATTCCAGCCTGATTGTGCACTACTGCCATAGCAGGTACCCTATCTAAACGAGACACTATCTTGTGGCAAATCATGCGCATGTGTTTTAGACACGTGTATGAATAAATGTGCAGCTAGAAACATTGCATACTTGGTTATTCATAATGCTTTTTTTTCTCATGTGCATAGAACAATGTTCAGCTACATTGCTTGCCTTGTTGTTACTACTTCTATTTTTCCGCTAATATTAAACTACATATTAATCTCAGAGACCCGATGTTCGACTGAATGATCCTTCTGTGTCCCACTAGGAAGGCAAAAGCATCACGCCTAGGGCTCATTCACCGCCCTTCATCCCTGTTTTGGTTTCAGTCGGTCAGTTATGCTAATAATGAATGTAATCACTTTATAGCACAAGTATATATGAAAATATATTTTGGGCTAAATGAGGTTAACAAGTTATCCACTGTGCACAATGGTCTGGTTGGTCTTGTACATCTTTACTTGGGTGTTAATGTTTCTTTTGTGGTTGCTGTCTAAATAACTTTGCCTGCCTATTGTATCCTATGTCCTTTTGTGTTTTTTTTATGCCTGTCTTCCTTCCTACTGGCTCTCTCCCTTTTCAGTCATTCCTTTTTCCTTTAAACTGGCGATTGGTCACAAGCCTGCTGTGGGAATGGCAGCTAACACTAGGCCCCTTTTTTTTCATTGAACCTGCACTGCTAATATTAACACTAATAGTACTGTATCAATATTTATGTGATACTGCATTTTTTGTTATGCATAAATAGTTGGCTAAGCCAATGGTAGCAGTGTTGAATATCACAATATATCATGCATATATCTTGCATGCAATATCAGTATCAGTTTATTCACTTTGGATGAAGGTTATTCAAACGGGGTGATAAAAGCATCTGGGCCCTTAGCAAGCTGCTAGTTCGGGCCCATGCAATAAGTGCACAAAATAGTGTGCCTAGGTGTCAGCATAAGAAAAAAAAAGTGTACATTTTATATGAATAGAAGATGTTACACAAAACTATATCAGTATATTCACTATTATGCTACCCTCTATTTCTTTCAGCTCGGCCGTTTGGCTGTAGATATTTTGTGCTGCTTTCCTAGTCTAGTCCACTCAAACTAAAACTTTGTTTCTGTGTTGCAGGTAGAATCTACAATGAATGCCGCACTGTGTCTTGTAAGCAGGAGGCGGTGTTAATAGAGCCATGAACTTTTCTTGCGGATGACTGGTGTTGGCTTTATTATGCACTGAACCTCAAGTGTGAAGAGGAAAATGTCGTGTTGGATTTCTGCAGAGGTGAGACATCATGGTGAATCTACCAGTGCGAAAGACGAGACAAGAGACAAGACAGTCGATGAGTCGCGGCCATAGTTTATTGAAGTGAATAGGGAATAGATGAAGAAGCCAAGCAACACCACAAACCACACAATTACAGATAAGCATACATGACAACATAAGTCAATGGCCCTGAACATTCCCCTGATCGAGATAGTCCAGCTCATTGCGTGTTAGTGCGATAGACAACACACTTGCACATTAGTCACCGAGTCGTAAGGTGTGTCTAGCCTCAATAATCTACCATTTAATCTTCTCTGAATTTACCGCCAAAATGTGTGCTGCCAAAAGGAAAGGGTAGCAGCCTTCAAATCCCTTGCAATATACAGAAAAGTTAGAACCCCTACCCTCTTGTGCTCCTGTAATCTTACATTGATACACCTTCCAGTTTGACCTATATAGACCCGACCACAAGATAGAGTGTCTGATACCATGTTCATTTTACAAGGTACATATACATTTCACACCACATGTGTACTTTTCTCTAGCCACATTCACAGAATTATTCTTAACAATTTTACATCTTTTAAACAACTTATTAGGGGCCAAGAAAATCGCTTTTCCATCATACCTTCTGGCCGCATTTTTCAATTTGTACGACAATCTATGTGCGTACGGTAACACAACCGGTCTTTTGGCATCTCGCTGGCTGGCCCCGGCCTGATCGCGCCGGTCGCCGTGAAAAGCTTTCGGCTTCTTTAACAATTTATTGTATGCTCTTGCAATAACATGGTTAGGAAATCCTGCGTTCATTAACCTAAAATGTGCTCTTGGAAACTAGTTGTCATGCAAAGAAAGCATGACTTCATCAATTCTGAGCCCAGGCTTGACAGTCCAATGCTATCTTTCACTAGCTTGTAATAGCCAACCTGTGTCCAAGTAGCAGCTTAACACTCCTGGGTAAATATCACCAGCACACATGGTGTGTGCAGATCAAGGTAAGGTCCAGAAACCGCAGCTCTTTTTGTGGCGACATTTGCTCCAAGGTAAACCTAGGAATATGTTCACATCCCAAATTATCAGAACCTTTGTAAAAGACCAGAAAATCATCAACATAGCAAAAGATTTTTTCCCCCAGTCCATGTAAGTCCTTGACAATCATTCTATACACCCTACTTAAAATATCTCTTAGCACAAGGCCCATCTTCGAACCACTACATATACCAGATTTTTGAACACATACCACACTGCAGTACTCTACAGCCATGCTCTTAAAATAAAATGCTATTCACTAGCTTGCTCTTCAGATAAATTTCAGAAAAGGGTTCTTGCAAAATTTTGTCTGGTTATTTGCAGAAGCATTTGTCTACTTCGCATCTTGAAGATCCGTTTCTTGTACTCAATTCGCAGCGTGGTTGAGTATCTGAAGAATGGCAATCCAGCAGATTGTCTGGTGGTTAGTGTCGATGTAGAACTATTTTATTCCATCTCGTATGAGGACCTTATGAAAAGCTTGTGAATGTGTATATCGGAGCACAATGATGAGCTTGTGTTTAGGAACAGGTGCGTAATAGTCTTTTTTTTTTGGACTTACCTCCTTTTATTTGAAGAGCATGTTTCTGGAGTATGGCTGTGCGGCATATGTTCAAAAGTCTAGTATATGTATCGATTGAATGCCTCTGTGCTGAGTAATATTCTCTTAAGCAGGGTGGATGGAGTGATTGCCAAGAACTTGCATGGGCTGGGGGAAAATCTTTCACTGCGTCTGATTTTCTGGTCTTTTACAAAAGGTTGCGATAGTGTGGGACCTGTGCATATTGCCAAGTTGTTTAAGGAGCAAGGCCTTTCTTTAACTTAGCATTTCCTTAGAGGAAATGTCCCATCAAAAAGAGCTGCGGTTTCTGGGCTTCACCTTGATGTTCTGCACATGCCATGTATGCTGCCGATATTCACCCAGGAGGGTCAAGCAACTACTTGACTATTGGCCGAATCATTCTAAGCTAGTGAAAGATAGCATTGCGTCATCTAGGCTAGGCTCGGTATTGATGAAGTGATGCTTTCACAGCATGACAAGTGGTCTCCATGAGCAGATTTTAAGGCTTATGAAAGCATTATTCCCCAACCATGCAGGAGTGTGTGATAAATTGTTAAAGCTGAGCATATAAGATTGATCAAGTTGGTCAGACATGCTAAAGGTAAGAATGGCATAGCATCATGTAACGAGGACAGCAGGAGAGCACACACGCATTAGTGCCAACCTTGGAGCAGATACAGAATCCAAGAGCGTGTGCTTGACATTCAGCGTTGGCAGTCAAGGATCGGGCTCATTCAATCTTGAATGTTCAAATCAGTGTTTTCTCATTTCCTTGACTGTCAGTGCTGATTGTCAAGCTCGTGCTCTTGGATTCTGTACACACTCCAAGGTTGGCACTTGTGCGTGTGCTTGTTGTCCTGCTGTCCTTATTACTTGATGCTGCGCCATTCTTCCCTTTAGCATGTTAAAGCTAAAACCCCTTCACAGGGATTGGCAGGATACGGCCGGGGCCAGCCATCGAGATACCAAAAGATCGACTGTGTTACTGTACATACGTAGATTGTCGCACAATTTGAAAAATGTGGTCAGAAGGTATGACGCAGAAATGGTGCTCTTGGCCCCTAATAAGTTCTCTACAAACTGTAAAACTGTTAAGAATAATTTTGTGAATTTGGTCCTGGAAAAGCATATGTGCCTTGTAAAATGTATGTGGTGCATCGGATACTCTTATCTTGGGGTTGGGTTTATGTTGGTCAATCTCGAAAGTGTGTGAATGTAAGACTACGGGAGCACAAGAGATATTTGGATATTGGTAGGGGTTCTAACTTATCTGTACATCGCAAGGAATGTGAAGGCTGCTAGCCATTCCTTTTGGCAACACTCATTTTGGCGATACATTCGGAGCATATTAACCGGAAAATTATCGAGGCTAGACACATCTTATGACTCGGTGACAAATCTGTGAGTGTGCTGTCCATCGTATTAATATGCAACGAGTTGGACTATCTAGATGAGAGGAAAGTTAAGAGCGATCTTTTACTTATGTTGTGGTATAGCATATCTGTAACTGTATAACGCCATCTGTCGGGATAGTTGGTTGCGATCCATATGTATCAGCAGCGCGATACATATGGATCGCGCTGCTGATACATATGGATCTGTAACTGTGTGGTTTGTGGTGTTATTTGGCTTTTCTATGTACTCCCTGTTTACTTCAATAAACTTCAGTTGCGAGTCAGCGCCTGCTTTGTCTCCTTTCTTGTCATTGTCTCGTGCTGGTATGTTCACGTACTTGCAGAGTAGATTCACTGAATTGTATACTTGCAGAGGCTTGTGAAGAAAAACCAGATGAATTTTCTTTCCTTTGTCTGGAATGGAAGTTAAAAATTTTTTTTCGCGTAGCTAGATGTTTGCACCATGAAATTCCATTCTGGAAGGGTAAACCCACTAAATGGTACATTTTGTGTGCAAGGGTACTGATGCTTGCATGAAACTGAAAACATTCGTCCAGGCTATCTGGCTAGCTTCCTTCTTCCTTGTGCCCAGATTTTTTTTAAACAACACTTTGTCAGATTTATTTTGACCAGGATTTCTAACATGTTAATTACACCACATTTTGTGATCATATACAACAAAATTAAAACATGATGATCACTGGTGTATGGTTTAGTCTGGGGTAGAATGATGAGAAGTACCTAGTATATAGTAAAATTTAATATTACTAGTCTAACATAAACAAAATTGCTCTTTTTTTAGAGGAAAATTTTGCTTCCAGAGAGTCGGAGCGGCATGGCATGATGAAGACTTGGACAGTGTGCATTCCAAAGTACCTGTATTCATGTCGGCACGAGAACTTGCGCACAGTGCTTCAAACAGTTGGTGAGTACCTTGGTGCTGTGCTTCTGCTTAGATAGGTAAATATTTGATTTTAAATGTGCCTGAACAGCCAATTGGCCTAAACGAGTGCACACTAAGTCAATACAAACACCATGACGTGAACAGACATAATACAGAAAAATGTTCACAAATACGATGATAATAATAGTAAAGAAAAACAAGCATAATGAGTAAACAATGAAAACAGCAAATTAGGCAAATATTTCTGTGTCATAAAAAGTTGAATTGTGTTATTTGCAAATGAGTCATTGGTGAAATGGCATGCATGTCAGGATAAAATCTATCATAGCATTTGGTGGTTTTTCCCTGAGGCACACGAAATCGCAGTGACATCAATAACGGTTCACAGTGAATAGAGCCGAGCACAACTTTATGTAGAAAATCCATGTCATAAAGGGTAGACATACCAAGGTCTGCTAGAAGAAAGTCGTAGTCTTAGAAACGACAGCGCTCAATATATCTATCACAAAGGATGCATACAATCTTCTGCTGATTTTCGATTTCATCGCCAGAGGTAACAGAGGCACTATTCTAAGCTACTGATGCAAACTCAAGACGTGGTATCGCGAGAGCACAGTAGCCAAATTATGTTTTTAATCTGAATAAGAGTGTGTATCTGAAAATTTGAGCAAAAATTGAGTAGCATTTAGATATTCTTGCATGAAATACCACTGTTAAAATTGGTTATAAATGATATGTCTCACATGTACGCTTGTCTGCTGAATATAGTAAGCATGACTTGCGACCTGAGTGCCTCCGATGTATGAAAAAAAATGGCCAGGTTTCTGCATGACGCGTGGAGCAACCCAGTGTAGCACATTCAGGCTTCATGGAGTGGAGAATGAAGGCAGTAATAACTTTAAGAATAGAAAACACAGGACCAGGAAGCTGACAGAACACACTGACACTCGGTGCATGAAGGGCATTATGGAGTTGCCTGTCGTGTTGTGCAAGATGGAGGTCGCACAGACAGATGTTAAACATGAGTCGATGCAGATACCTTCTGTCATTACGTAGTACTCACTGCAGAACTCAACAAAAAAGAAGCAAAGGTAACAGGTGAGCATGGCCAGACTCTTGTGCTTTCCTCCGCAAGCAATCTGGAAGCGCAACTCTTCAAAGTCTTTTATGCTTTCGCTCGACATATACATCATCACTGCATGTGTCGAGGAAAAGTACATACCCTTAATGTCAAATGACATAGCACTTACAGGACTCAGTAACAGCTTACTTAGGTGTTCTGATGCATCTACAGGGCCCCTTATGAGAGATTCTTAGGCTTCAGAGCACTCAATCTACAGGGCGCCTCATGAGAAATTCTTAGGCTTCAGAACACTCAGCCCTTGCAGAAATTGTTTCAAAGTTTGTTGCCACATGGACCTCTTCATAATAATGACCCTAAAAGCGAGCCTTCCTTTAGTGTCACAAAAAAAGGCCTAGGACATGGGTCTTTTTTGCTCCTTCATTAGAACCAAAATGTTTGCGAGCGAGATCTTTCACAGATATGGAATGATTTCACGAAATGTCAAAGAGAAGACTGAAGCTGTGCGAAGCAATACCAGCAACAGCCCTGCCGTGGTGGCTCAGTGGTTATGGCGCTCGGCTGCTGACCCGAAAGGCACGGGTTCGATCCCGGCCGCGGCGGCCAAGTTTCGATGGAGGAGAAATTCTAGGGGCCCGTGTGCTGTGCGATGTCAGTGCACGTTAAAAAACCCCAGGTGGTCGAAATTTCCGGAGCCCTTCAACACGGCGTCCCTCATAGGCTGAGTTGCTTTGGGACGTTAAACCCTAATAACCAAACCAAGCGATACCAGTTACAAACACATCAGAGCTGTTGAAGAAGCTGAAAGATTAATGCCTTCATCCTTTTTCTACATCAGACACATGACTACACTTTGTCTTTCTGGGCCATCATTTTGAAAAGGTTAACATGGCAGCGGCCTTCGGTTAAATTTCTGCAAGGAGCCCTTTGTGGAAACTTAAGCATCTGTTCCTCGTGAGGCGCACTGCAGAGATATTTGAATACCTTAGTGAGCTGCAACCAGCACCTATGGCTGCATTTTCACTGACATCATAGATTAGCACATTTTCGTGCAGATGCTGAGATAATGGAAACTATGACGGAAAGCATAACGTTTCGGGGAAGTATGCTTCCTGATTGCTTGTGGGCAAGTGCTGTGTAACCACCAATCCAATGGGTACAAGCTTTCTCCTCACCTGGTGCTCGTCTTCTTTAGGGTTAAATGCCTGCCAAATGGTTCATTGCCCCACCTTGAGATGAAGAAAATACCTTGTGACATGGTGCTCTTTGTCCTCAGATTCCCTCGCGCCATCAAAAATCACAATCATCATCATGCTTGTGGACAAGTGTCTGGCCTTTTTCAGATGTTACCAATGTTCCTTGCTCACTAAGTTGTGCATTGAGTACTATGTAATGAAAGGCATCTGCATTGAATTGTATTTGGCACCCATCCTTAGCTACTTTCTATTTGCACAAAATTGCAGACAACCGTAAAGACTTTCATGCACACAGTGGTGTCCGAGTAAGCACATTTTGTCTGCTTCTTCCTGGCCCTGTGGTTTTTGCTGTTTACTGTTATGAGAAATGAATTTTAGGCAATGAATCATATTGGTTTGGTTCTCAGTAAATGGCTTTTACAAGCTTCTACGAAAGCCGATTGTTCAATAGCGGATGGTTCAAATGTATTTGTGAAATTTATAATAGGTGTTGTGTGGCTACTAAATGAGGATTTTTTTATCTTTTCAGATGGATCCGACAGCAATGTTTAGAGGTACAATGTGTGCAATTTGTCATGAAAATAAAACCTATGTACTTGTACTCAACCAAACACTTGCCACTCTTTCATTCTAAGTTGCATTCTTTGTACGTGTGCAATACACAAAATGCATGAAAGTCTTGTACATAATACTTATTTCCTCGGCCTCTGTACTGCTATATCTGCAGTGAACGTTCTGGGCAGGAGCTATACACAGATGCATGTGCATGTACTACTGAAAGTATTATCGAGAGCAAAAATAACAGACCCCTGCCAGCGCGTGCCGATCCGCGCCAAACTGCATGCAAGCGCCGCTTGACGAAGCACTCCAGATGCTGAGACGAGCGCAGTGGCACGCAATGCGTAGCGCCCCTCGAGATGGGCGCACGCCACTGCGCTGGTCTCGGCACTAGGAGCGCTTCGTCAGGCGGTGCTCGCATGCAGTTTGGCGCGGATCGGCACGCGCTGGCAGGGGTCTATTATTTTTGCTCTCGATTGTACATAATTACAATGCAGATTATTTCCGTTCTAGATCAGATGACTTCCAAGTGAACGGAGGAAGTATGCATACACATTACGGGACCTCTAATAAGAACACAACAGAAGCATTCGTTGCAAAGAAACGATTTCATTCTCGTTCATAGCATAGCGTAACTCTCCGTTACCAAGAATGTGACAACCGTCGGACGGAGTCGCTGTATTCATGTTGCGGAAAACCCTCCGGCAACGCATTACCAGCGGGTTTCTCTGTACTGAGGAGCATTTTTTTTTACAGTGCATCTCGCGTGTTTAACTGGCAGGCTCATGTGCTAGTCCGCACTGAACGGGTTTGCCAGTCGCTGTGCTTTGGATGTCGCCGTCTTCATGTACTTCTATTCGTGCACATTGGACCCAGAACACACCGCTATCGCATCGACCGCTTAAGTTGCGTTAAGCAGCCCCATAATTTCTTTTTATCGCCTTCACCCTCCGCTGCGCAGTGTCGAATGAGATTACGTTAGCTATTTGAAGAGTATTTACTTGTCCACAACGCCGTGTAGATTTGGCATGGGATCCACATACTAAAAGGTACGTTAGAAGTCTAAGGATTAAAACTGGGGTTAAAACAAAAACCACTGCGATTTATATGCCATGTCTACTGAAGACAGGTGTCGGTATCTAACCTTCTCAGCCGCTTTCGTTTGCCCACCTTTTAATCTCGACGAAAAATACGTCGCTTGATAATGTTCTTCGCCATCATCAATTACCATACAAAATAAAATAAACAATTTCAGTCTGGTATGCAGTATAGCAGAACAGGAAAGACCAGGGGTATGAACATGACAAAGCAATTGCAGTTCCTCAGTGCAGAACCAATACAACATGTCGTTCTTTCCAACTACGATAGCCTATTAGCATTGGTTACTCACGTGCGACCAACCTATCATCACCCGAAGCATTTTTATCTGCAGTCGGATCAAGCCAGTAAGTTTTGTGTGCTCAGTTTCATTTTCGGAAAAGAAGGTTTTGATGCTTCCTGCCATGCATGGAAAAGCGGCGTTTATTTATTTTTGTTTGTAGGCTGGTTTCTTGCGCAGAAATTTGACTGCATGCCCGTCTCCTTTCTTTTCTTGTTGTTATCTGTCATAGACGATTAATTTGTACACGTTGCATACCCGCTCCTGCCTTGGCTGCTAAAAGGTGGTGGGCAGAATTGAATAGCAAAAATAAGAAAATAAAAGACTGCTCAACTTTGTTCCTCGTGGCTGCCACATGATGGCGCCACAATAAAAACTTGAGGGAGCGGGGGCGTGGTTTGCAGACAAACAGTACGGGGTGCAACAGAGAACCAGAGAACTTTTTAAGACTTGTGAAGGTGTCGAGTTGCTACACTGGCTGCTTAGTGACGCAGTTGTAGCACGCTGCACAGTGTCCACTTTACACTGAATGACCAAGAAGGACATGAAGGCCGAAGTCCCAACTCTAGGGAAATCCAGTGTGAGTCTTTTGAGCATTGTGCGCCTCCTTTCTTTTGTGCCCGGGTAGCTATGTTTTCAGCGCAAATATCTGTTCCAGGTCATATGAAATAATTCAGAATCAGAATCAGAATCATGTTTATTCAACATCATGTCGATGTTGGGTGCGTCGACAAAAAGCCAGTGAAAGGCTTGACGAGGCCGACGCACCCCACAGAGGCATTGCAGTGGTACACAAACTTCAGAGCACTTTCGAAGAACAAACGAGCATACAAACAAACAAAATAAATAACAGATTTGGCATTAGCTATGCATCAATTCGGACTCCTTGTTTAATTGATGCGGGAGGGTGTAGCTCAGCATTTGATAGCCGTAATTGGTTCCCATCCTAGGCACATACCATTTAGGTGTCGCTCGTGTAGAGTACTTTGGCTCTTTGCATTGTAAACCTGACAGCTTTACAATTACCTGACAGCTTTACAACCTGACAGCTTTTGGTTTAGCTTAGTGTTGCTTATTTCCGCTCTCGCGACTTGTTTATACGCTCCACAGGCAGCCAACTCAAGCTATTCTACCTCGCTGTGCCGCGCCCGCTCTACCTTGAACGACCAAGTAGGACAGGGACGCCGACGACGCAACTGCAGGGAGAACCTACGTGAGTACATGTGTTCTCTTGCACATCGCTCGGTTGCTGTTTTTTGGGCGCGTGTCGCGGAAAGCCGCACGCTTTCCTACCGGCCCCATACTAGCAGCACACGTTTTGTATACAGCCACAGAGCCTTCATAAAATATCGCATTCCCTGCACAGAATATTCCCGAGGAGTTCGATGAGATAATAGGTGTGGAACGTTCCTGAAATATGCATTATCTCACCTAAAATTGATGCATCAGCAGGCAGTCAGCGCACCATTTCGGGTGATGCGAATTCGGCGTGTATTTTTAGCTGCGGCTGGTCGAATTCTAGAGCGCGAAGTGAAGGGATGAAAGAAGATGCACCGTTGTTAGCGCATCGGTTATATTACCATGAAGTTCTGTAATGTTTATTAGTTCATAACCAAGGTGCTGGGATTCATGACTTCATGACGCGCAGCGCCACCATATTTCACTTGAAACTGTTTATGGGTTTAAGGTCCCAAGGCGAGTCAGGCTATGGCGACTACGTTACGAATTATCACAGTTACGCGCTGCCGCTTCAACGTCGTGCGAGATAACAGCCATATCATTTGGACCTAGCCTCGAAAGTTAATTTGCCAGCTTTAAATTCAGCGCGACTGAGAGCAGCGGTCGGTTGTGTTCGTCGACGACCGTAAAATGTGCTAGTTGCTATCGCTTCCGCCAGAATGTTAAGTATAGCAATGAAGTTTGAGTGTCAAAACGGGAGCGTGTGGTAGATAGCAGTTATTAGTAGCGCTTGTCCTTGTCTTCTTTCTCTGTTCTTGTTCCTAGTCGCAGCGCTGGTGAAATTTGGTAGATAGCCTCGAGCGCTACTTGTAGCAATAGGCGACGGCTGCTTTTAGCAACGTGGCGGAAAGGGTTATGCCGCCATGCGTACTCCCGGCAAGCCGAAGGGCACAACTCTCTTTCCAGTTTGTTTACGAAAGCGGCCGCCGCGTATTGTCACGAGTAGAGTTCGAGGCTATCGGGCACGCGCTACTGTGTTCACGCTCATAAATTTAATGACTGTACTGTAGCGAACACACTTGTTTAGAGCGGACCTGCGGGCTCTCCAAATAGTTTGTTTAGCCCCGAACTGCGCGTGCAACGTCTTGCGGCAGTGATTCGGTTCGAATTCGCCTGGTAAAATGCGTTACGAGAGTGAATGCTACGGCATTCTCGGCGGACCGAGATACAGGCTTGTCTCATTTGCGGGTCCCGAGGCAGGCAGGTTCCAAGATTCTTCACAGAGGAAAACGCATGACGACATCGCACTTCGCTGCGACGACTCCACACACGAAGTTGAGCCCGAAATTGACGCGATGAAAGTCTCAAATGACGCGAACGATAAAAACTACGACATGCCCGAGTCATATCTTGATACGCGAAAGAGCACGGACCCTACTCGGAGGCCAACGTGCATTTCTAAGGCAACCATCGACAATCGATAGCTGGCCTTTAGCGCCACATTAAGTGACAAATAAAGCGTGCCGAGCATATTTCATTGCACATAAAAACTTATCGACAGAATTGATTGAGCGCTGAAACAACTGAAACATTAAGAGGTTGTTCATGGCAGTGAAGTTACCGCCCTGGTAGATAAGAGAGGCGGCACTGCCATCAGCGGACTCTCTGCAGCCGTCATGATTAAAGTCATCTTTATTCACGACGGACCCCGAATCCAGAAAGCTGGAAGGCCCCTTATTACGCATTAAATGGCAAATGCATCACTTTTTGAGAATTCCACGATATTCAAGAATTCAAGTCCGTATAGGCCGTAGGTGAAACGTGCCAAGTGTTTTTTGCGCTTGTATTAAATTAGGGATGTGATCGGCGATTGAATTTTGGGCTTCTCCTCACATCGCCGGCGAAGTGCGGGCAAGGTCGGTGCGACGCATGTCGGGTCCCTAGTCCGCGACGCCTTTGGGAAGAGCCGCTGCCCGTGCTCTGGCGACGATGGCTCGTTGTTTCTCGAGGTCCGAGCTGGACAGGGCCGCCTCCCAGCCCTCCCGCGTTGGCTGATTTATGATGTCAATGCTGTCATTTTTCTGACAAGCCCATACCATATGGTACAAGTTTGCCTTCTGGCCACGAAATTTGCACTGTGCCGTAAAGGACTCGAAAAGGACTGTCCAGAGAAAAATTTTGCAGAACGAAATTTTTGTCGATGTTAAATATGCAATATTAGCTATTATACAAGTACATTTTTGCAGAAATATCATCTAATTATGAGAGCACACCTGTACAGTTACCATATCCCTGTCGGACTGACCGAAGACGCTGCCAGGGAACAAGACCTGGCCAACGTCTAGGTTTGGTGGTGGTGGTAAAGGCGGCGCCCCCTGCCTCCTTGGCCTCAGTGCCGGGAAGCCTTTTGTGTTGTACAATAAAAGTTTATTTACATCATTCTCACGTCATGACAAAAGTAAACAAAAGACTTCGAAGACCTTCCCCGAGAGAAAAGGCATCAAATTTTTTAGTCGCGCATCGATTATCATAAAATAAAATAAAAAATAATGAGAGAGGCCTGCCTCCCTCCTACATGAAGGTGATAGCGGGAGCGGAAAAAGAGAACAATATAAGGAAAAAGAAATAGTTATAGCATCATTCCCGTGATAAGTGATTGTTTCTTTTCCGTGTTCAGTTCAAGTTCAGTGTTCAGTTCAGTGTTCAGTCAAGCTGCTGACGCCACAGTTTCCTGAATCCACACTGACTTCCTCCCCTGTGTACCACCAGCATCTTCTTTTTTCTTCGAGCAACAAACCGAGGCTATATCCCCGGTCTGAGTTTTCTCTAACGAATATGCTTCACTACCACTAATCAACTAAGCCGTAACAGAACCATGTGTTTATCTATATGTTAATATTTTCGTCTCCTTAATTTTTGATCGCAAAATAAATGGATGAATCCTCGCTTGGTTTTCGTGTGACGGAAGAAGAGGCAGGCTGCAAACGCAGCACAGGGTTCATTGCTGCTTCCAGCGCCGACGTCGCTGAAAGCACTTCGGGGTTCTAAGACCAATGCGTAACAAACAGTCCAGAGTGAGTGGGACGTGCTCATGACGCTCCTTGGGTTACCTTACTGTAGCAGGCTTTCCCGTCCTAGTGCTTTCACAACGTAAATGTTTTCTCGACTTCGCGGGTAAATCAAATTTCGAACTCACATATTTTTTTTGTCGCATTTATACTGCTTCGACCTAGTGTCTTTAGGCATTTAGGTATTAGTACCTGTGATTCAACGCGCAATTTGGAATACCGCACCTGTTGTGGCAGTCCTTTTGAGGTGTCGGTCTTGTTCCGCTGTTAGCGGCAGATTATGTTCGGATCTCGTTACTTCTGTTCTCGTGCACTGCGAATATTGGCCGCGTAATGTGGATGTTCGAGCGGCTACAATCCTCGTTGCGATGCATTGTATTTTGATCGCAGCGGCGCAACAACATCTAGCGAATAGATCCTCACATCCTTCTCGTTCATCGACAGGGTCAGTGCTTCAGAGCGGAGAGCTGGTGGGCGCTGGGTTTCGTTTTGTTTTGCATGCTTCACCCCCATGCGAACCGTGTAGCAATAATCGACTAAACAAGCGTTATCGTGTATCCCTTGCGCTGCCTTTGCTAATCCATGATTTCCCAAATTTTCCAGGATCTAAACTAAGCGATCTGAAAGAAGAGCGATTATGAAGTCGAATACAGAGCTTTAGGCGGCGTATTACGGGGTAAGAGTAAAGACATGTAATCTTTAGAAACTGCACGGTAACGGACGTGGTCGCCAGGTAGCGGGGCATGCCAGCGTTAAAACGATATCTGTACATTCTTTGAAATTTCCACCCTGCTGAGAGTTATGAAAGTATGCGCAGTCTGTAAGGTAAAATTGCGGTGAACGAGTAAGCTGTTTTAAAACACCAATAAAATATGCTTCAAAGCAAGACTATACTTGTAGTTTTCAATAATATTTCAACTCTGCGCACTCGCATATAATGCAGCTGATAGTTTCCCTATATCGGTGTTCCAAAGCATCGCTATTGCGTTAATACCAGCTACGCTGCTTTCGCATACCTCCAATAAAAGACGCCGCTCGGTTATTTTCATGTCAGATGTTCCATTACAGCCGTCGATTAGAGACTCTCCTTATAGTAAACTTGCGCATGCCGGTTTGTATAAAAATGCCAGCTTACCTCGCTGTTACCTTAAAGAAAATATTAAGCAGCGCTGGACCATCCCGTCCCGCTTCAATTAGTGTCGGCGTCGAATTACGGTACAGCACAACCGAACTCAAAATAAGCGGCACTCTGCTGTACCGAAATATCGGTTTGCCCTGACGACCCCTCAATCAAGCTTTTCTGCTCAAAGCGCAATGATGTGTTTCTTTTCCTCTGCGGCCCATAAGGACACTTTTCTCTGCGCATGTGACTTGCCTCCAGACACTTATGCTTTGTAAGCTTGGATGAGTTACTATGCCAGCCGGCATGTCGGGCGATTGTTTACACCCTGTCACGAGGAATGTTCAAAAAGCCATCCCTCATTATAGGCAGCTTTTTGTTATATTACTGTTGAAAAACACAGCAGAATATTTTCTGTGGTCACAACACGTTTTGCTTTAGTATTCTGGGACCTGACAACATAAATTACTGGAGTAACAACAAGATTTTCTATGGTATTGAGCAGTCTCCTGTCTTAATGACAGAGCCAGTTCTGTCGCAATAACAGAATTTCGCAACACTACCTGTCATAACGGCAGAACAACCAAAGTTTGTTGTATTTTGGGACCGGCTCGGTCGAAAAATGATGAAAGTTTAGAAATTCAGTTTTTTTGCAGCAGCAGCGCATCACATTTTGCTAAAGTTCAGAGTAGTTGAGTGGTGGGCGTCTGCTGCCAGCGGACTGTGCCTGTCGCCACAGTCTGCTGGCACTCACGTGTGTTTCGGTGCTGCGGGGGGGGGGGGGGGGGGAAGTGAGGTGCTTTTGGGTGTGGCCTTGCATCCCGCTTCCTTTTCGCACCACAAGCTCGAGAAAAAAAGCAGAGCAGAAATGTTTTCGAAATACAGCCCAAGCAAGAAAAAAAGGAAAAAGAAATCAAGTCCGTCCAGGTTCTAAGAAAAAAGTGTGCGCACGAAAACAGACAAGCAAGAAGTTGGTGGTGGAGTGTAGAAGCGACAAAATAATTTGTCGCCAGGTGGAGCCACAGTGCACTACTCCTCCTGAGGCCCTAGGGTTTAAAGATAACAATGGTCATGTAAATAAATCTGCAGTGGAAGTTAGCAAAAAGCGATTGGAGGATTGGTGGCTGCAAAGCAGAGATGTGGCATAAGGTTAGAATTTAAGAAACTGTAGGCAAAGATGATGGCAATTCATAATGAGAATTGCCAACACAGTAAACAAAAAAATAAGAAATAAAGAAAAGCTGAGCATGGTGGCAATTGCCACCACCCCGTTTCAAAGGGGGCGCTCCTATCCATCCATCCATCCATCCATCCGTCCATCCGTCCGTCCATCCGTTCGTTCTTCATTCATTCATTCATTCATTCATTCTTCATTCATTCTTCATTCATTCATTCATTCATTCATTCATTCATTCATTCGCACGCACGCACGCACGCACGCACATACATCCTAGGGTGCCTACTCCGACCACAAAACTTCCTTCATGACAATCCAGAACAGTTAGTGGAGTGTTTCGTGAAGAAGGAATATGTGTGAAAAATAACAAGTTGTCGGCAATTGTACATACATGTCTTGCTCGAATTCCTTGCCTCAATCTACCGAAAAGCTTAAACAGCTGATGAGGTGCGCTCAGATCTCGCATTAGGAAGTAACGTAATCGTCAGCAATTTTTTTTGCAATTATCTACAATTGTAAGGTATATCGTACATGCATTAAATTGCATGCACTCACTGTGCACAGACAGATCCTTCTGTATTGCGCAAGGGCGTCCGCGGAACCTTTTCCGGGGGGGGGGGGGGGGGGGCACCCGACGTCCGGGGGGGGGGGGGGGGCACCCGACGTCCGGAGATGGGGGCGGCGGTAGGTTGGCACCAAAAAGGAACCAGCGCATAAATAATATCCGTAATTCCAGGGGGGGGGGGCAACCGCCCTTCCTGCCCCCCCCCCCCTTCTGGACCCCCATGATATTGCGTGAACAATATGCAGGAATGATCACGCATGTACTGCGTGAATGGTGCACGTAATGAAAATGTCATCTGCGCCGTTTGAGGTAAACTTAACACCTCCGGTGCGTCGACACACATCATTCGTATTGTACGGAATGCTGTAACGCAGAAATTTAGTGTAGTTTCAGAAATGTCAATTTTATACTTAAAGGGACGGGAAGGATATATGGATATTACAACCATTACCAAACCTGTTCAATGCACTTCTGTTAAAACGTCATCATGCCTTTCATCTAAATAATGACCCTTTCCTTGAAAACCTTGCGACCCTGTCTCCGTTTGCGAAAGCATATAGCACACGAAGCAGTCAGACATGGAAGATTCCTCACACCCGTACTAATTATGGCCGCCAAATGCTGATGTACACACTACCACATGCTCTTAACTCTTCTGATAACACCTCCAAGTCACCTCCAAGACATTAACACTTACAATTATGAACCCGCAATGTTAGCCCTATCACTTAACATGTTTTTATGATTATGTAAAGCCGTCGCCATATATATATTGCTTTTCTTTGTATCGCTATCACTTTTTGTCCCCTGCTGTATTGCTTTGTGAACGGGGTGCTAGCCTTTGTCAAGCCGTTACAGGCTTTTTGCTAGCACCCCGTTGCATCACGAGTTCTGTAAGATCATTGTTGATGCTAAATAAATTTGAATTTGAATTTGAATTTGAATAAAACCATAACCATGAAAAGTATGCAGTAGCACAGAGGTGGTCGGGAGCAGGTTCACCAGTGGGTGGAATAACGACACTTAAATTGGTGTTTCCAAGTTTTATTATGTTGCAGAAGTGTTTTGGATTAATCTTCAGAATGTTCAGGAGGGTTACATTAAGGAAGGTGGATTTAGTGGACTTCAGTGCATATTAATACGCTGAAGCAGCTGTCCTTTGTGCCGTCCAATGGGCAGGTTTTAGTGAATACTGAGCAGTTCGAAAAAGTCTCTCCTTCTTCTTAGAAAGTCATTTTAAATATCTTTTATACCATGGAGCACGGCCATTGGAGTGCACATGCCTAAGAGGGATAAGACAATGAATCATTTAAGACACTTTTGTTTCTACTGAGCGCTCCAGATAACCTGGTGAGGAAATATCCAAAAAGGAGCCCAGTTATTAAGGGCTACAAAATAAGCCTTGCTATATTCGCTTATGGTCTTGGAGCGTTTTGACTATGGTGCATGCGATAAATCGAACGTTAAATGCACGATATCTGGATTGCTCAGGCCGGGCATATGCATTACGTGTGACATGGTATCTTCGAATTATGTTAGTGCAAGATGTACAAAGGCGGATAGGCTATATACTGAAGGCCCCACCTTCTAAAGAAAGGGTCCACGAGCCATGGTCTCGCCCGGCGAGTGACAAATCCAGTCTTCTAAAAACACCGGTTTATTTCGGATACACAAACAGCCCTTTGCAAGGACACAACATTGGACGACAACATTACAATTTCAATATAAACACATTTTAAACTCTTCGCGTCTAGGAAACAATGGACTCCCCGTCGCCCGTGTGAATGTGTCAATCTGTAGCAGAAGATATGCTGCCCCCTGAACCCACCGCTCAATCTCGGGGGCGGGGGGCGGGGGGGCGAGGCACTACCGCTGCCATGTGCAGATAGAGAGCTAAAAGATAAGAGGAAAGAGTGAAAGAAAAGACGTGCGTCGCAACAACCGCGTCCGCCGAAGCAAAGACGCTAGCTGAAACAACAGATACCCCTATAGTACCCTTCCAAGATGGGTTTCATGTAATGGCTTGCGCCGTAAAAGCAGCTAAGACAGCAGGGCGGACAAGGAAAAGTTTAAATATAACCACACGATATATATTGAAAGCTTTCTGGAGTCGTTGTGCACACAAGAGCTTTTACAAATGTGAGGCACGAAGCAAGTATAGTATATCGAATGACCTATTCATGACGCTAGCTAGTGCATTTACTTTATTTGAAAAAGACGTTTTTTGTGTGCCCTTTAGGACCACTTCGCGCATGGCTCCACCCCCTGGCCGCGGCGGCCACGTTCTCATAGAGGCGGAACGCAAAAGGCGCCCGTGTGCTGTGCGATGTCAGTGCACGTCAAAGATCCCCAGGTGGTCGAAATTATTCACGTGTCTTCGGCACCTCTTTCTCTCTTTCTTCTTTCACTTCCGCCTTCCTTCCTTTCCTTACGGCGCGATTCAGGTGTCCACCGAGATATGTGAGACAGATACTGCTCTATTTCCTTTCCTCAAAAAACAATTTACCAATTTTAGCTCCACCGCATTCACGGTGGCCGAATCTGGTGCTTCTTTGGGCGCCGACGACTAAGCATATTACCCGGCGATTCAGAAACGTTCCTCCCATTCCCCGCTGATGTGTCGAGGCCGTACGGCGTCGCTTCTTTGCCATTTCTTTGAAGGTCGAGGGGTCCAGCAGGCTGTTGTCTGCGTCCGGTAACGTGACAGAGACACGTACCCGCAAACAACTGCAAAACTCGCGCCAAAAGGCCCCTGCGACAGTCGTCCCCCTGGCGATAGTCGCAGTCACCATTCCCTCTTTTGTGAATCACGTTATATACCCGTGGACATACGTGTGCTTGAATATATTTTTCCAGAAAGCAGCACTCTCATGGGTAGCTTTAGTTAAAATTAACAGCCAAATACCACCTCTTGTGAAGTTGCCATGTGATTTGGGCGTGAGTTTAGCCTACCAGAAAAGCTTTTAAATACTTCCCCAAGCGGTTGTAATACGGCCCACTGCTGGATGTTTCAGAGCATCGGCCTTTGTCGACATACGTTTGAAACGTTTGAAAACAATCACAAAATAACTGTGAGTGTGCACGATGCACAAAACATGCTCGCAAAAGTTTCGGTTTCGATTTCATAGACACGCAAGCGACGCTTAGCGGGCGTCAGTGCGTTTGTTGCTGTCATGGCGGCTTGGAGGAAGGAAAATTTAGAGGAGAGGCCATCACATGACATTTTGTGAAGCCGGAAACGGGGTCGGCGCCATCTTACTCCGGCGGGCTCTTCTGTTTACATTTCGCCGCCGCGCCGTTGCGCGCGCGTTTCAAATCCAACGAAGGAGCGTGCTACCGCATGGGAACAGACCCCCGCGTGAGTGGCGCTTGGCTGCTTGCCGGTTTAAGGTGCCGTATGCTGGTGTTCGTCAGCGGAAAAGTCAATAAAGCGGAAATACCCGTGTGAGACAGGCAGCTACTTCCAGTTACTGCGTCGTGTTCGTGCTGTCTCCCACTGCTCGGCCCTGGTCACAATTAGTAGCAGCTGGGGAAAATGCTTATCTCAACTCCTGCGAGCGCGGGAAGTGACCTTCGCTTTCAATTACTGCGGTGGCCCATCTTGACATGCAGTACCCATCGCCACTTTTAACTACGTTTTTTTTCTGACGGCGGAGATTATAAGCTTCCCTGGCAGTGGCGTAGCCAGCAATTTTGTTTGGGGTGGGGCTCGGGTTGCAGCGTGGCCTCCCCATAGAATTTGCGGAGGGATCAAACGCAAAAATAACTGCATTGCCATTGAGAATGCCATTGTGCGTTAGATAAAGCTCAGTGTCTAGAAAAGTGAAATATGTATTCTTTAAAATAAAAGAATGTATATTTGTATGTCTTAAAAATCGTGTTACCTGATACCAACGCTTCCATGTTTTTGCGTATTTACTAAGTAAACAAAATATCACGCGAAGTCTACAACTACATCAGTCCGAAACCAGCAAAGCAGTGCATGCCACTGATATGAAAAACGTAAAGGCCGTGAAATGAGCTAGTAGCCAAGACAAATATTTTAATGATTCTTTGTCACTCAAGTGTGCACGTGTCTGCTTTCGTCTGAGTCGTGAACAATGCTGCCATGCATGACCACACCCCACCTTAGAGTTCAACCTGCCTTTTATTGAAGCTCTTGTCGCTGAATGTTGCAATCTGCCTCCAGTGCGTATGTTTTGTAAGCTGGCAGTGTCAACAGTGTCTTCTGTTGCAGCAGTGAGGATTAGAAAAATTCTGCAGTATTTTTTTGTTGGTGTTGAATACCATACTTACCTTCATTGCATGTTTTCGTGCGGCTGGCCATGCAAGGAATGCTTTCTCATACAGCAGTGAGGATGGGCAAATATACTAATAAGTTTGACTTCTTGACCCTGAACACAAAATGTAGTATCATAACGTGTTGTAATGGTGGCCGTGCCAACAATGACTTTTGATTCACAACTCCAAAAGCCATTCAAAGAGGCGAAAGAAACGGAGAGGGCCAAAGTGCATATAGTAGACGGCAGGGGAGGATTGATGTATGGGGGTGGGGGGGGGGGGGGGCGTCGCTTTCCTCCAGAAGACTGAAATTTTACATAGGACAACCATTCTGAACACCTTTTTCTCAATTAAAAATTTTAGAAAATCTCCGTTTAAAATGTGACTGCCCCCTCCGTAAATCCACCCTTTGTAGCATGGCAACATCGCATATGTTTCACATCCACAGATCTAGTATTGCGCATAATATATATGACCGTAGCTGTTCGGACTTCTAGAAGTTTAGGAGACCCCAGTGGCTGCAGTATAAGTTTCATGGTGTTGTGCCTCATTTCAATGCTGTGTTTCATATTTAATGTCCAGAGCTGCAGCTGTACGCTCCGCTTTCTCTATTTGGTGAAATACTAGCTTGTAATGTCACTGCATAGTAGCACACTTTACTTGTGATCGACAATACAGGCAATGAAAGTCGATCTGTTGTACGTAATGAATGCATCAAATTATTTTTCTTCAACATAACCACAGGCCCTTTTGCTGGGCTAGTTGGTGTGACATTATGTTCAGGAAAGTAAAAACACCATAAATTTTACAGAAACCACACAAAGATGGACAGGACGGGCGCTGTCCGTCTTTCTGTGTGGTTTGTGTAAAATTTAGCGCTGTTTTTACTTTCCTGAACACAATAACCACCACAAGCATCAATGAAATTCAGCGCATATGCGGATCCTCATTTCACCACGTACTTTTTACGACAAATAACACTATCATAGGACATGGGCACAATAAACACATGTGAGAAAAGGCCTCCAAATTCAGTTAAGAGCTTCGCCTTTTTCGCACTTCTTGACCATGACATCGGCTAGAAAAGCAATTGCAAACCTGCTACAGGAAACCGGTCTAAACATAGCGCGTGACCAAAAGCACAGAATTGGCCACGATAGTGATACATGCATTCGAAGAGACAGAAGTAGTGCATGCACTAGAACAGAAAGAAGTTAGTTGGCTCTCGCTCGCGCGCTCGGACCACTGAGGGGCCGCCGTAGTTTTTCGTGCTCCGGTGTTCGATTTCGCGTTGCACGCTACAATATGAACGATTACACTTGAGCCCGGCACGTCCCAGAGGCAAATAGCTCGCTAGACGCTTCAAACGTTACACGCTTCAAGCGGGCATGTAACAAAGTTTCTGTATACTAAGAGCAAAGCGAGCTCAGCTGCTTCCTTTACAATATCGCTCTCCGCCCATGTCATGGCCCCCGCCGCTCAAACAAGCGCAATCGTTGAAAAACGAAAATGACAGTTCTACCGACGTCAGTGACAATCGCTGGAGCGTTGCAAGAAGGAGGTAGCAACGAGGTTTCACTGCCGATGTAAACGGGAGCACGAATGGCACACACACACACTGCACGTACACGACGCGAAACGTCCGCACAATGCGCCGATGACCGCTCTAGCGCACGCCGTATTGAATCACTGGTGAACGAACAGCGCGAATGCAGCGGCGGTCTCCCGACGGCTCCGAGCAGTGGCGCAGTAGACGAAATGCCCGTGCGATCGTGGTCGCCGAGCACGTTGAAATCAATGCACGCAACAACGAGTTTTGCAGCGAATTCCACCTGAGATATGAGTGAACGGCGCCAACGTCAGCCTGTGAGCACGATCAAAAACAAACTCGAGCAGTTGAGGAAAGCACGCCTACGCCGCACCTCAAATGCTACGCCGCGGCCGTCTGCTATCGCCCGGTTTGTAAACAGCAACTACGACGCCGTTGCTAAGCTGCCGGAGTAAGCTGGCCTCCCAATCGAGAAAAAACCACGTGATTTCCTCCACACTTTTCTCCCAGGGTGCTGTGTGCAAAGGGCCTCTCCTCTTTGCATGGCGGTCATCAGCTGGAAAAGTCTAAATGGGAAACGTATGCACGTAGGCTCAGTCCTCGTTGGCGTCGCAGAACCCTCCTCGCAGCGCCGCCCTTCCTCCCTCGCTTCACTCTTCTTCATCCTCTTGTTTTCTTTCACGGCTGTTCCGCTCTTCGGTCTATTGCTCTGGAGAGCAGCACGTGGCCCCTCTCCGCGCCCCGCCGCCGCGGTTTTTGCGGTTCTCTCGTGGAAAGCCGCGATTCTGCGCGTCTCGTCTCTGTTCTTTTATATTTTTCGCGTTGTACAGTTTAATTCGTTTACATTTTTTTCTTTTCATATTTGAATTTTTTTTTGTTTTATTTCACTCATAAAACCCGTGCGTTCACTAGATGTGCCTTTATTATGCTCAAACCGTGAACCTTCGTGGCGGAATAGCAGTGATAACCCTGGAAGTGCCAAAAGCCCTGGTTCGATTCCCAGTCTCAATAAAGTTTTTAAGGCGAAAGCCTTTAATGTCTCAAACTTTCGTTAGCAGCCGTGTCGGCAGATGTGTCCGCGTTTTGACGGGTGTCCACCGCTGCCTGGCAGCGCTAAAACACGCGGTCGTGTTCCACTCCGAAAGGCGAAGCTTAAGGGTCATTAATTAGCAGCTAATTAGTATTTGGTCATTAATAAGTAATTAACACTAATTAGTGATTTTTCATTACTTCGTCATCTATTATATGTGACGTCATCCGGTGGTGTCGTCACCAGTGTCACATAGGCACAGTGGTGCGGAAAGCGCTTTCGCCAGTCAAAGTGCCCTCTGAATTTTTTTTTTCTTCGCTGAACCTCGAACACACTTACTAACATTCCTTGCTCACGACAGTATGAGGCATTAAAGGCTTTCGCCTTAATAAAGCGATTCTGCTCGCATTTTCTTTCACAGCTGTTCTGCTCCTGGCGAGCTTCTAGGGCGGCCGGCTCGCCATTTTCGCGTTGCCCTTCGAGCCATTTGTGTGGCCGGCGTGTTCCTCGCGCAAAGAAGGCGACTGCGCACGTACTTAAAATGGCGTTAAAGGGCGATTCACACGACGGTCCGTTCGCCCGCGGCCCGCGCACTACGTGTTCGTCACCACATTCAGAGGCGCACTGTCGGCCCGCGGCCAGGTCAGCGCGCCTCTCAATGTGCAGAATACGAACAGAATCGCTTTATTAAGGCGAAAGCCTTTAATGCCTCATACTGTCGTGAGCAAGGAATGTTAGCAAGTGTGTTCGAGTTTCGGCGAGGAAAAATAAAATTCAGGGGGCACCTTGACTGGCGAAAGCCGTTTCCGCACCACTGTGCCTATGTGACACTGCTGACGACACCACCGGATGACGTCACATATAATGGATGACGAAATAATGAAAAATTATTATTTATTGGTTAATTACTTATTAATGACGAAATGCTAATTAACTGCTAATTAATGACGCTTAAGCTTCGCCTTTAGGAGTGGAACGCGACAGCGTGTTTTAGCGCTGCCAGGCAGCGGTGGACACCCGTCAAAACGCGGAAACATCCGCCGACACGGTTGCTAACGACGGTATGATACATTAAAAGCTTTCACCTAAAAAACTTTATTGAGACTGGGAATCGAACCAGGGCCTTTGGCACTTCAAGGGTAGTCGCTGCCATTCCGCCACGAAGGTTCACGGTTTGAGCATTAATAAAGGCACATCTAGTGAACGCACGGGTTTCATGAGTGAAATGAAACAAATAAAAAAATGCAAATATGAAAAGAAACAAAAAAATAAACAAATTAAACCGTACAACACGAAAAATATAAAAGAACAGAGACGAGACGCGCAGAATCGCGGCTTTCCACGAGAGAACCGCAGAAAACCGCGGCGGCGGGGCGCGGAGGGAGGCCACGTGCGGCTCGCCAGAGGAATAGACCGAAGAGCAGAACAGCCGTGAAAGAAAAAAACAGGAAGAGGAGGAGGGAAGCGGGGTTACTTATCCTTGCAGACTGCCTTTCAGTTTTAGTCTCTCTCCAAACTTCCGGCACCTCTCTATTGATGCGTTCCCTTAGGTTTTTTGTTCCGCGCACAGTAAGGGAGGTCCGCTTTGTCTGGGTACCTCGTCATTCGGGAATCTATTTCAACGAGGTGGCTGATTTATTGGCAAGGTCAGCTCTCACTGCCCCTGTAATATATCCCTTACCGCACCTTATTATGTTGGAGACCTCCCGTTTCCAGCGATTCCAACATATATCAGCCAGCTTGGTGATCCGTTGCTGAATACCGTGGACTTTCAACATTTAAAGTTCCCATGCAATGTCCGTTCATGTAAGAGAAGGCGGTGTGAAGTGTCCATGACGCTTTTGAGATGCAGAATCCCCCACCTCAACTTGTGTTTATGCAGATGCGGGTTCGTTACAATAAACCTTTTTAACACATGCTGAGAAGTTGAAACAATTGACCATTATCTCCTCTCTTGCCGGCAGTTCGCATTTCAGAGAAAACAGTATTTGGAAGTCCCTGTTTCGAGGTTAGGACTCCCTTTGTCTCTACCCGTTCCGCTCTCGTTTGGTGCGAGCGCCACGGGATTCTTGTTAAGCACTATTTGCGGCTACCTTCATTATTACATCATTGCAACTGGTCGCTTACCCTGTTAAATCCATATAAAATTCCACCGAATGTCCAAAAAGCGTATTTTATTTTATTCCTGAAATATCTAATTTGTTTATTTGTTAAAGATTTTTAGCAATTCATACATATTTCCTAATGTCAAACATTCTACTATATTTCTTAGCTTTTTTTTCCCGCTTTTTTTTCCTTGGCATTCACCACCATACCTTGGCCAATCCCCCCGCGTGGGTGTGTGCCATTTTCATATGGTGAAGAAGAAGAGGAAGGGCGGCGATGCGAGGACTGTGCCTGCACGTAGACGCTAAGATCGTTTCCGCGCAGTTGTGTACGCTGGAAGAAAACCGTCCAGGTGTCAAAGGCGGCGAAAGCAAAGGCGATGGCTCACGTAAGAAAACTGAGCGTTAGCGGGTCCCGCTCAGCCGAAGACCGCACTGATGCAAGCACTGTATCCTACAAGTTCGCTTGGCCTGGCGAGTCGACATCCAGCAGCGAACTAGTGACGCCACGGTTCTTCAGCGACCCGTTGCGTCTTGCGCATCTGGAATCGCTCACCCGAGGTGACCTGTACTGCTCTAGAAGGACGTCGCGCAATTTCGGCGACTACGTGCAGTGTCGTGAGCTCGGACTTCAGTACCGACAACGTCTCCGCGTGGACAAGACCTATGGCACTCGACACCTGCTCCAGAATGACCTGTTCCACGAGCGCGAGATTAGCCTGGGCCGCATCGACAAGATATTCTGCTCGGCCTGGCTCTCGGAGCGCCAGATAGTGTTCGGCACCAAGTGCAACAAGCTCATGGTGCACGACACGGAGGACGGCAAGCTCGGCCAGATCCCGAGCCTGCAGAGCTCGCTCGCGAGCCCGCTGCCCGAGAACCACTGCGGGATCCACGCGCTGCAGATGAACCCGTCGCGAACTCTGCTCGCCACGGGGGCGCGCCACTCGAACGACACGGCCGTGTACAGGCTGCCGACGTTGGACCCCGTCTGTGTCGGTGAACGGGCTCACACGGACTGCATCTTCGACCTGGCATGGCTCGACGACGAGTTTTACGTGACTGGCTCGTGGGACGCCACGCTCGCCCTGTGGAGAGTGCAGGAGACTAGAGGCTTCTCCTGGCCCGAGTCCGCGCTGACGCCGAGGCAGATGCGACCGCTGGCCGTGCGTGGCTGCAAGGACGCCGACAAGGTGCGCACCCTGCTCTTCAGCCGTCAACACAGCGAGATCGTCGCACTGTCGCTAAACGCGTACATCCACCAGTGGGATGCGTGCACGCTGCGCTGGAAGGCGTCCTACAAGATCCCCAATTGCCAGGAGAACGCCTGCCTGGCGCAGCAACCCGAGCGGAGGGTCTACGCCGTTGGTTCTAAGTCGTTTTTGACATTCCTGGACTCGCGGACACTGCAGCAGACGCACAAGGTGCCTTCCAAGTGCAGCGACTGTGGAATCTGCTCGCTGAGCTTCATGGACGATTTGCTGACCATCGGGACGGGCATTGGCGTGATACTGTTCTTCGACCTGCGCGCCTCCAAGTACCTGGAGGGCGCCGACCGTTCGCGTTACAGCATGCTCAAGGCCAACAGGGGCTGGGTCCACTCGGCCGAACTGTTCCGCGAGGTTTTCTGGAACGCCGAGTACGACCCGGCCATCTACACGCACTGCTATGACCCGTCGGGACTGCGGCTCTTTGCGGCCGGCGGGCCGCTGCCTGCTCTCCTCCAGGGCAACTATGCCGGTTTGTGGTACTGACGAGGGAGTAACCTACGGCACTGGACACCTAGTAGAGGCACCGGCCGGTGTACTGAAGATACTTAGATATGTGGACGATTACCTCGTCGTTGTTAGGAACGATAGCTTTACTCAGCCTGTGCTGGACACCTTTGTCAGGAATGGCCATGGTCTTACCTTTACCATAGAGTCTATTCAACATGGCAGGATTCAGATTCTGGATCTAGAACTGAGGCGTGAGCCGGGGCATGTTTGCTGGTTGTATTCACCACGCTCTGTCAAGAGGTTACTAAGCTTCCATTCAGGACATTCCAAGTTGGTGAAAGACGGCGTTGCCACTTAATGTATTCGAGGCACTCTAAATAAGTCGTGCCTCCATTCGAATAAGGAAAGTGTGAAAAGCCAAATTGCCAGGCTCAGGGAGGCAGGTTTCCCTGAAGTTGCGATTGGAAGGCTGTGCGAAAGAATGGTGTCAAATGAAATCCAACCACATCCGTGAAGCAGCCAAGCGCCAGAGGGTCGCGGTTATTCCGTATGTCCACTCGGTCTCTCACCGTCTGAAGAAAGTGGGTCGTAAATATGAGGTAGACGTTTTATTTTCATCCCGTAGAAAATTGAGTAATATTTTTCCTGCTGTACAAAGAAGGCGTGAGTCCCTACTTGGTAGGAGGACCGAAAGTGAATGCACCACTAATCATGCTGAAAGGAGGGTCGATTGCGTGAAAGGGATAGTATACAGAATTCGCCTGTCTTGCGGCTCATGGTATGTAGGGCAGACAGGACGCTGTTTAAACGACCGCCTGAGGGAACATTTTAATTCATTGGACAAAGCAGGCGGATCAGACTTAGCTCTGCATTGCAGACAACGTGAACACACCTGTACCCCTCTGCTTCAAGACACGTCTGTAGTTTTCGAACACAAAGATCAGACGGTAAGAGAATTAGTAGAGGCCTATCACATTGATAAGGGGGGTTCTGCGTGTGTCGCTAAACCGTCATTGTCATTGATGAATCGTGAATTTGCCCTTCTTGAGAAGTCGTTGCCGGATGTTTAAGATAAGTTAAGTGGGTTTTTTGTGTGTTTGTTTGGCGCGATTATGTATATATGTCTTTTGTGTTAATACATTTTCAGTTGAAAGTCAGCGCTCGTGTTGTTGTGTGTGTAAATGTCGTCGTCTTTTCGCGCTGTTAAAAAATGGATAACCATAGCCTTTCGCGAGAATGCCAAACCCTGGTGGCAAGCCGCAGATTGCGGTTGCAGTCAGATGCATGCATTTTCTGCTGACTGCGTGTCACAAAATTCGGCGCATTTATCAAACAAACAAAGAGAAACACCGCCGCGCGCACGGCGTCTCGCCGGCGCGAGCCGAATGGGGGAGAAGGAAAACCCCCCCCGCTGAGCGCGTGGCTCTTTAACCTCCACCACGGCCCACCGACACGGCGTGCGCCCAGGGCATGAGTCATCAACGCCGATTTCTCTAGAACGTGCGAATCGTTTCTACTGTTTAACCGGGGGAAGAGGGCGTAGCCTTGCGTGCACTAAAACACGTCCCCCTCCTTTGCACTCGGACGTCGGCGACGGCGCCACGCCAGAACACGCTCGAAACTTCGAGATGCGACCCCCGTACTCTGACCAATGAGGATGCGCGGCTGGCGAGAGAAAGGAAGGGAAACTATACGGGAGATACTGCGTGTATGTGCGCGCCTACTTTGGCGCGTACAACAAACAGACGGGAGAGCGAGCCTATAAAAGAAGTACGTGTACCGCTGTCAAGTCAGTCCGGACCGCCGTTTAAGCTTCATCTGTATCGACGTCATGGTACACCGAATGCCAGGGGGAAAAGAGCGCAGCTTTATTTGAGCAACGCGTATTTATACAAATGGCTTGGACAGCAGCGTATCGGCTGTTGCGTATCAGTTGTACATTTCAAGGCCGCACTGCGCATGCTGTCCCTCACGCATACGATACATCTTCCTTCTTTTGGAAAGAAAACTAAAACAACAACAAAGCAAAGTTGCAAGCACAACATGGGCTCAGTGCACAAAAGAATAACTTAAGACATTTGCTGAAAGTCTCTCCCGTATTCCAAGCGTCGCGGGGGTGCACGTTGTCTCTGCGATCGTCTTAACCCAGGAGCGCTTGACACTGCATCACCATCAGATGTCACTGGTCGCGGCTGCTGCTGCGGCGTTCTGTCCTCAATGGTGTCATCGCCGTCGTCGTCAAGTTCACTCAGAAATGTTTCTTTCGTAGACATGAGATGTTTTCGATTGCGACGCAGAAGTCTGCCGTCTTCTGTTAGAACATTGTAGGACCTTGGTTCACCGCAGCGCTGCACGACCTTTGCTTTTTTGTCCCAGACAACTTTCTTCACGCGCACAACGTCACCTTGTCTCAGGGGTGGTAGGGGTTGCCGGTCTCTCTTACTCTGGCGATGCTTGGCAATATGCAAACTGGGACCTTCTTGAGTGTCTGGTAGCGTTGTTCGTAGCTTTCTGGCCTGAAGAATCTCTGCGGGTGCCGCAGAACCTTCCAGTGGGGTTGTCCTGTAAGCGAGCAAACCAAGCCAGAAATCTTGATTGGCTTCAGCAGTTTTCTTTAATATTCGCTTCACCACCTGTACCCCCTTTTCTGCCAGGCCATTCGACTGTGGGTATCTAGGGCTAGAAGTAATGTGCTGGAAATCATATTCTCTTGCAAATGGAGCGAACTGGTAGCTTGAAAAAGGGGGTCCGTTGTCTGAGCATACCTCCATTGGTATGCCATATCTAGCGAAGATAGCGCTTGTTGCTTGAATGACAGTCCTGGCCGATGTATCCTGAAGTAATTCCACCTCCGGAAAGTTTGAGAGCGCATCGTAAACACAAAAATAAGGTCTACCCCCATAGTAAAAAATGTCGATTCCTACTCGGTACCACGCTTGCGTGGGCACTGAGCGCATCTGCAGCGGCTCACGCGGCTAGCTGTATGCATATTTCCGGCAGACTGCGCATTTCTGGACAAAGGCTTCAATGTCACTATTCATGCCTGGCCAGAATATCGCTTCCCGGGCTCTGGATTTGCATTTGCTTATACCCAAGTGGCCTTGGTGAATTTTTTCCAGAATTTCGTGCTTCATGCTAGTGGGAATCACCACTTTGGAACCCTTTAACAAAACGCCCTGAACTTGCGAGAGCTCGCCAGTAAATGGCTTCAGCTGGCCTTCAACCGGTGCACCTTCTCTCAGACTTTTGAGTACACTGCACAGATATTCATCTTTGTTTGTCTCGGCGGCCAGTCGAGTTAAAGTTCTATGGCTCACGCGAGACGAAACTACACTCACGGCGTGTACTTCTGCATCTTGGCTGTCGATGTCGGTCTTGTCGCAGTTGAGTGAAGCCCGGGACAGCATATCGGCCAGGAAGAGGTGCTTTCCTGGAACAAAAACAATCTTGATATCGTAACGAAGCAGTCGCAGAAAGAAGCGTTGCAGCCTTGGCGGCATGTCACCAATCGCTTTTTGAGATATCGCTATCAAAGGTCGATGATCGGTTTCCACGATAATGTGACGACCGTATGTGAAATGATTGAATCTTTCACAACCGTACACAATCGCCATGGCTTCTTTTTCTATCTGCGAGTATCGCTGCTGGGTTTCCGTCAGGGCTTTAGACGCGTATGCGACCGGCTTCCACTCATTATCGTGAAGCTGTAATAATGCAGCACCTAAGCCGTTTTGCGATGCATCGCATGAAATTTTAGTTTCTTTTGCAGGGTCGAAAAGCGATAGGAGTGGTTGTTTACTCATGCTGTCGCAAAGCTGGTTCCACTCTTTGGCGTGGTTCGCCGTCCATTCAAACACAGTTCCCTGCTTTAGCAAACCTCGTAGTAGTGCTGTCCTGCGCGCCAACGATGGCAGAAATTTGCTGAAGTAGTTTGCTACGCCGAGCATTCTTTGCACTGCTTGTTTGTCCTTCGGCTCAGGCATTTGCGTCATGCATTGTATCAATGAGTGGCTAGGTCTTACTCCCTCACTGCTGATTGTGTCACCTAGGAATTCTATTTCTGTCACGCCAACTGTGCATTTTGTCGGGTTGAAAGTCAAGCCAGCTCGTTCTGCCGCTTCTAACGCTAGTCTCAGCCGGTCATCGTGCTCTTTCATCGATTTGCCCCAGACTAATACGTCGTCAACGTACACTCTAACACCTTGTAGTCCATCGAAGATTTCATTCAGAATCTTTTGGAAAACCTCTGAAGCAGATGAAATCCCAAAAGGTAACCTAAGAAAACGGTACCGCCCGAAAGGCGTTGCAAATGTGCACAGTTTTGACGTTTCCTCGTCCAGGGGTATCTGGTGGAACCCGGCGTTCGCATCGAGGCGCGAAAAAACAGTTGCCCCGGTCAGCTCCGCCTCTTTGTCTTCTCGCGTTGGCATCTGGTAATGTTCTCTTTTAATACATTCATTAATCTTCCTGGGGTCCATGCATACCCGAAGTTTTCCATCCTTTTTTCGTACTATCACAAGAGGGCTTACCCAGTCAGTGGGCTCCGACACCTTGGAAATGATTCCACCCTGTTCCATGCGTTGCAGCTCTTCCCGTAGTGGCTCCCGCAAGGCTAGTGGCACTCGTCGCGCTGGCTGCACTACCGGCACGGCGTCATCGCGGAGTACCATATGGTATCGACGCTCAACGCAACCTGTGCCGCTGAACAGATGACGGAATTCGTCCACCACTGTTTGTGTTGTATCTTGAGACACGGCGTGCACTTGCCGCGAAAGGAGTCTAAGGCGTTCGCAGGCTTGAAGGCCTAGTATCGCTTGCCCTTTTCGCACAATGAAAAACTGTAGAACGGCGTTGTGACCATTAAGCTTCACTTCCGTAGTGATCGTGCCAAAGTGCCATCGAAGCGCGCCCGTTCGACTCCCGGGATCACACCACTCGGCCAGCATCGGACCAACGAGGCAACGTTCGCCAGTCTGCGGGACGGCATCGTAGTGGAACTCTGGTCGTCGAACTGCCGCAGTGCCCGGTGAACAAATTGTGTTTTGTTTGTTTACCTCTTTCTCTTGTCCCGCAGGGGCACCTTGTGTAACGAGGTGTTGGTGCTTGGCGCCACCACGGACCCTTAGCCCCCATACCGAAGCTGTCATCCGTACAGTGGCGATAGGTTGAAAGGTGGAGGGAAGAAACCTTGAACGGTGGCGGTCGAGGAAGTGGTCAATCCTCGGCCGATGGGCTCCTCGTCTGTCTACCAGGCGGGGAGTCCCGGGACCTTCCTCTGTGTATAAGGGTGAATCAGAGGCGACAAAGTATGAGGAACCCTTAGCCAGTACATGCCGTATGGAAAAATTTGCAAAAAAATCTGATCGGCCCCCAGAAAGGGGTCGCACCGATGCGAAAAAATTGATGCCACAGAAAGCAGAAACGTTTCCAAAGTTTTTCATGGTTCACTCAAATACAGATGAACCTGTAGCAAACTTGTGTGCATTTGTGATCGCCAACACCCTACAAAGGTGTGTAGGCAAAGACTACAAAGCAAAAAAGCAGCGAACCGGAGATCTCCTTGTAGAAATTAACACAAAAGAACAGAGCACCAAACTGATGTCGCTACAGAATCTTGGAGAAACAAGTGTACAGGTAACCCCGCACCACACCCTGAACCACTCAAAGGACGTCATATCTGAATATGAACTCCTACAGAGTACCGATGCGGAAATGGAAGAACTATCTGAACAAAGAGTTATAGCAGCCAGACGAATAACCACCAGGACAAACAATGTTGAAATCAAGACAAAACACATTGTCTTAACCTTCAATACCACAACTCTGCCTGACTCAATCCCCGCCGCATACCTCCATTGTAAAGTCCGCCCATACATACCGAACCCGAGACGATGTTTCAAGTGCCAGCGCTTTGGACGCAGCATGTTGGCTTGTCGCGGTAAACCAACTTGTGTCACATGCGCAGAAGACGCACATACAGAGGAAAGATGCGAACGCACACCAAAATGCATCAACTGCAATGGCGCACATGGCGCGTACTCCAGGTCGTGCCCAGTCTGGAAAACAGAAAAACAAATCATAACTTTGAAGACCACAGAAAACCTGTCCTACCTTGAAGCAAAAAAAGGCGTCTCTTTCCAACAGAAAGGGACATACTCTGAAGCGGTGACGCGGGGACCGTCGCCGCCTTCAGTTTCTGTCGGCACACAGGTCGATCCGAAGGACCTGGGGTCGACAACCAAGTCCCCACCACAGAAGTCGGTGACACAGTCCACAGGGCTGAAAATTTCGCGGGAAGACCACGGGATCCTCGCCGGAGGCCATCAGGCCCCACTTTCAGCAGCGGCATCCTCGGCGAGAGACACCCAGAACAGCTCTGCTGAACTGGACCTGTCGCCCCACCCCTCTAAGAAGGCAACTGCTGGCCCAAGAGACTCTGCCCCTGGAGCAGAGCCTGGTTCAGTGGTGCCAACAAAAAAGACGAATGCGAAGGCCACGGGCCATCGTAAACAAGAAGCATCCTCCACGTCCACCGTGGAGGAGATGGATGTCAGCGAAAGTCCGCTGACATCTAAAACACACGCATCCGCGGATTCTCCGCGGAAATCCGGCGCCACGAAAGAGAAAAAAGCCACTCCCTAGAGAAAAAAGGGAAACCACGAATCACTGCTCCTGAGAATAAGTAACTTTCCCCAATCCCCAACTTATCACAATGGCGTATCTAATACAATGGAACTGTAGAGGTCTGCACAGAATCTACACAGACATAACCGATATGCTCAAAACAATGGCACCTACAGCTGTGTGCCTGCAAGAAACGAACCTTGGGCCACAGCACACAAACATCTTAAAAAAATATAATATGTTCCGGAAAGACCGAGTACAAGCTAGCGGACTCTCAGGAGGCGTCGCTATCATTACGCAAAGCAATGTCCCTGCAAGAGAGGTATCATTAAAGACGAACTTAGAAGCGGTCGCAGTAAACATCATTAGCCATAAAACAATAACAATATGCTCTGTGTACATACCACCACACAACACAATAGCCATGCATGACCTAGAAGAACTTCTGGAACAGTTGCCAGAGCCATATGTGATAATTGGGGATTTTAACGCACACTCCTCATTCTGGGGAAGTGAGCATACTGATTCCAGGGGTCAGCTCATCGAGGATTTTATTCTTTCAAATAACATATGTTTAATGAATACGGGAAAAGCAACTTACTGCTGCCCCAGCTCTGGAAACATGACCTGCCTAGATTTAGCGTTTGCATCACCATCGGTTTTGAATGATTTTATTTGGGATGTTTTAGACGACCCTCGGGGAAGTGATCACATACCTACGGTTTTAAAGCTAACATCAGCGATATCCATCCTCCCTACGAAGCCACGGCGATGGAAAATTCACCTCGCCGATTGGGCACTTTTCAGAACGAAGGCCACACTTTAAAAAGAATATGCCGAAACCCTTACGATAGAACAACTAAATGAAAAATTTGTCACATGCTTAATATCTGCAGCAATAGAAGCCATCCCACAAACGTCTGAAATTGCACGAAAAACACAAAGTCTGGTGGTCAAATGAATGCACATTAGCTAAAAAGCAGTAAAACAAGGCTTGGGGCAACCTTCGCAGGTATCCCACTGCAGGGAACTTGCTCACCTTCAAAAGGGCTAGAGCCAAAGCACGATACATTAGACGCAACGCAGAAAGGGCATCATGGCAACAGTACATATCCTCCATAAACAGCTCAATATCATCAAAGAAAATATGGGAGCAGGTACGGAAATTCACTGGAAATTTTACTCCTTTTACATTTCCAATGCTAACAACACCCGGTACTCAAACAACATTAGAAGATCAGGCCACCATATTGGGTGAGCATTTTTCCACAGTTTCAAGCGCATCCAACTACACACACACATTTCAAAAGCACAAAACAATAGTAGAAAAACAAAAACTTCCCTTCAGAACATGCATACATGAAGACTACAATCAGCTTATTACAATGCAGGAACTAAACACAGTACTAACATCCGGTAAAAAGACAGCACCAGGCCCAGACAATATACATTATGCCATGATTGCTCGCCTCTCTGAGACTGCCATAGAGGCTCTCCTAAAATTTTTCAATAAAATATGGATGAGTGGAGAAATCCCCCATGCATGGAAAGAAGCCATCATAGTACCCTTCCTAAAACCTGGCAAACCACCAACTCGTCCCACCAGTTACAGGCCAATAGCACTCACTAGCTGCATACAAAATCATTCGAAAGCATTCTAAACATCAGACTAACCTTCATACTTCAGTCTCGGCAACTTTTAGATATCTACAATGCGGGTTTAAAAAGACATGTTCCACAACCGATCACCTCGTTCGCTTTGAGAACACAGTTCGGGAAGCGTTCATCCACAACCAACACTGTATCGGGGTCTTCTTCGACCTGGAGAAGGCTTACGATACCACGTGGATGTTCGGCATCCTCCGTGACCTAGCGGACCTAGGTATCCGCGGCAGGATGCTGAGCTATTTGAGCGACTTCCTGACCAATCGCACGTTCAGAGTCCGCCTAGGCGCAACCTTCTCCAAGACTTTTTACCAAGAAACTGGTATACCCCAAGGGTGCATCCTCAGCACGACCTTATGTGTCATCAAAATGAACTCCATAGGAAAAGTAATCCCAAAATCCATCATGTACTCAGTTTACGTAGACGACCTCCAAATAGCATGCACGTCATCCAGCATACCTACCTGTGAGCGGCAAATACAAATAACAATAAACTGGCTACCTGGGCAGATAGAAACGGATTTAGATTTTCCCCTCAGAAAACAGTAGCGGTTCTGTTCTCTTTGAGACGAGGCCTACAGGCCGACCCCACACTATATTTAAACCAAACCCCATTACCGTTCAAACAAGAGCACAAATTTCTCGGGATAACTTTCGATAAAAAACTCACTTTCTTGCCACATATAAACAGCTTAAAGAAAAAAGCTTCCCAGGCCCTCAATGTGCTGAAAATACTATCAAGAAAACGCTGGGGGTCTGATAGAGCTTCCCTGTTACATATATATCGTTCTCTGGTTCGCTCTAAGTTAGACTATGGGTCCATAGTATATGGCTCAGCAAGACCGTCCTACATAAAACGACTCGATCCTGTCCACAATCTTGGTTTAAGGCTGTCTTCCGGTGCTTACAGAACTTCCCCAATAGAAAGTCTGTATGTGGAAACTAATGAACCTTCCTTAGAAGATCGAAGAACTGTACTAACTTGTGCATACATCCTAAAAATCCTTTCACAGCCCAAACATCTCTGTTACCCAATTGTCACGAAATGTCCATCCCGAATGCTCTTCAACAACAAGCCCCATGCGATTAAGCCGTTGCTCTTGCGCTTCGAAGAAAAATGTCAGTCTCTGAACATACTAAATGAAATCAAAGATATTGCCCCAAGACACGAAGCACTACCACCGTGGTACACTCTCCCCACAGTGTGTGACGTCAGACTAACACGCCTTAGTAAAACCTGTACGCCACACGACCATATAATACAAGAATATCTAGCACTACAAGAAAAATACAGAAATTACACGTCATTTTATACTGACGGGTCAAAAACTCATGCACATGTAGGAAGCGCAGTAATACAAGGAGAAAATAAAAATGCAGTACCACTGCCGTCTTGTGCTACAGTTTTCACCGCTGAGTGTTATGCCATTTGTGTTGCGGTACAGAAAATAACAAATGAAGACATCAAAAACAGCATCATTTATACAGATTCACTCAGCGTCCTTACAGCATTAAACTCCAAAAATGCCACGGAGCCACTGATAGGAAGCATCATACACAACATAGTAAAGATCACAACACAAAAACATGTTATAAAATTCTGCTGAGTTCCCAGTCACGTTGGCATTAGGGATAATGAGAGAGCCGACATGTGTGCTGCACAAGCCAGAACCATGGAAATAAAACATGTGAATTTGCCTCCTAGGGATTACATGAAGTTAGTACGTAGCAAACTAAAAGCCAAATTGCAAGCCTATTGGGAAAATGAAGGAAACAACAAGCTGCATACTGTAAAGCCCATTTTAAAAGAATGGAAATCATGCCGCCATAAAGAGCGTTTTATCGAAGTAATTTTATGTCGTTTACGCATAGGTCACACACATATCACCCATAACTTCTTATTAACAAAAAAAGACAAACCTCTGTGTGAAATGGGTGGTGAGGAGCTCACAGTAAATCGCATTTTAATTTCTTGTTCGCATCTCGAAGTACTTAGAAAAGGTTTTTTACGGTATTTTACAATGAACGCATTCCATTTCATCCCGCATTGCTTTTAGGAGAGCAAACACTTGTCGAGTTTTCACGTGTTTTTAAGTTTCTAAAGAAAGCCAATGTTTTAAATCTATTATAATGTAACCTCTGTACACTTGACATAACATCATCTAACCTTGAGTTTGGCGCATGATAGCCATAGTTGCTTATGCGCCATAAAATCCCATACAACTAACTAACTAACACACATTTCAAAAGCACAAAACAATAGTAGAACAACAAAAACTGCCCTTTGGAACATGCATACATGAAGACTACAATCAGCTTATTACAGTGCAGGAACTAAACACAGTACTAACATCCGGTAAAATGACAGCACCAGGCCCAGACAGTATACATTATGCCATGCTTGCTCACCTCTCTGAGACTGCCATAGAGGCTCTCCTAAAATTTTTCAATAAAATATGGATGACTGGAGAAATCCCCCAAGCATGGAAAGAAGCAATCATAGTACCCTTCCTAAAACCAGGGAAACCACAAACTAGTCCCACCAGTTACAGGCCAATAGCACTCACTAGCTGTATGGCAAAATCATTCGAAAGCATTCTAAACATCAGACTAACCTTCATACTTCAGTCCGAGCAACTTTTAGATATACACCAGTGCGGTTTTAAAAAGACATGTTCCACAACTGATCACCTTGTACGCTTTGAGAACACAGTCCGGGAAGCGTTCATCCACAACCAACACTGTATCGGGGTCTTCTTCGACCTGGAGAGGGCTTACGATACCACGAGGAGGTTCTTTATCCTCCGTGACCTAGCGGACCTAGGTATCCGCGGCAGGATGCTGAGCTGTTTGGGCGACTTCCTGACCAATCGAACGTTCAGAGTCCGCCTAGGCGCAATCTTCTCCGAGACTTTTTTCCAAGAAACTGGTGTGCCCCAAGGGTGCATCCTCAGCACGACCTTATTTGTCATCAAAATGAACTCCATAGGAAAAGTAATCCCAAAATCCATAATGTACTCAATTTACGTAGACGACCTCCAAATAGCATGCACGTCTTCCAGCATACCTACCTGTGAGCGGCAAATACAAATAACAATAAATAAACTGGCTACCTGGGAAGATAGAAAGGGATTCAGATTTTCCCCTCAGAAAACAGTAGCGGTTCTGTTCTCTTTGAGACGAGGCCTATAGGCCGACCCCTCACTATATTTAAACCAAACTCCACTACCTGTCAAATAAGAGCATAAATTCCTAGGGATAACTTTCGATAAAAAGCTCACTTTCTTGCCACATATAAACAGCTTAAAGAAAAAAGCTTCCCAGGCCCTCAATGTGCTGAAAATACTATCAAAAAAACGCTGGGGGTCTGATAGAGCTTCCCTGTTACATATATATCGTTCTCTGGTTCGCTCCAAGTTAGACTATGGGTCCATAGTAAATGGCTCAGCAAGACCGTCCTACATAAAACCACTGGATCCTGTCCACAATCTTCGTTTAAGGTTGTCTTCCGGTGCTTACAGAACTTCACCAATAGCAAGTCTGTATGTGGAAACTAATGAACCTTCCTTACAAGATCGAAGAACAGCACTAACTTGTATATACATCCTCAAAATCATTTCTCAGCCCAAACATCTGTTACCCAATTGTCACGAAATGCCCATCCCGAATACCCTTCAACACCAAGCCACATGCGATTAAGCCGTTGCTCTTGCGCTTCGAAGAAAAATGTCAAACTCTATACATACTAAACGGAATCAATAATATTGCCCCAAGACACGAAGCGCTACCACCGTGGTACACTCTCCCCACAGTGTGTGACGTCACACTAACACGCCTCAGGAAACCCTGTACACCGCACGACCATATAATACAAGAATATCTAGCACTACGAGAAAAATACAGAAATTACACGTCATTTTATACTGACGGGTCAAAAACTCATGCTCATGTAGGAAGCGCAGTAATACAAGGAGAAAATAAAAATGCAGTACGACTGCCGTCTTGTGCTACAGTTTTCACCGCTGAGTGTTATGCCATTTGTGTTGCGGTACAGAAAATTACAAATGAAGACATCAAAAACAGCATCATTTATACAGATTCACTGAGCGTCCTTACAGCATTAAAGTCCAAAAATGCCACGGAGCCACTGATAGGAAGCATCATACACAACATAGTAAAGATCACAACACAAAAACATGTTATAAAATTCTGCTGAGTTCCCAGTCACGTTGGCATTAGGGATAATGAGAGAGCCGACATGTGTGCTGCACAAGCCAGAACCATGGAAATAAAACATGTGAATTTGCCTCCTAGGGATTACATGAAGTTAGTACGTAGCAAACTAAAAGCCAAATTGCAAGCCTCTTGGGAAAATGAAGGAAACAACAAGCTGCATACTGTAAAGCCCATTTTAAAAGAATGGAAATCATGCCGCCATAAAGAGCGTTTTATCGAAGTAATTTTATGTCGTTTACGCATAGGTCACACACACGTCACCCATAACTTCTTATTAACAAAAAAAGACAAACCTCTCTGTGAAATGTGTGGTGAGGAGCTCACAGTAAATCACATTTTAATTTCTTGTTCGCATCTCGAAGTACTTAGAAAAAGTTTTTTACGGTATTTTACAATGAACACATTCCATTTCATCCCGCATTGCTTTTAGGTGAGCAAACACTTGTCGAGTTTTCACTTGTTTGTAAGTTTCTAAAGAAAGCCAATGTTTTAAATCTATTATAGTGTAACCTCTGTACACTTGACATAACATCTTCTAACTTTGTGTTTGGCGCATGATAGCCATAGTTGCTTATGCGCCATAAAACCCCATATAACTAACACCTCCCAAGCAAGAGCCGGAGAAGAACGCCGAGAGCCTCCTGCACCGAGACCTCCGCGTCTACAGTCTCAGGAATTTTCCATACAAAGTCATCATCCGACCTAAAACCACGGTGGATCTACAATCTGTGGCTCCACGATCCTACGATCTCGAATTAGGGATCCAAGCAGCCCTCAACACCCCTCCACAAGAAAGGCCAACGCTGCGCGTTGTTAGCCACCAGAACATTATAATGGTGCGTACTCACTGTGAGGAAGACGCGTTCCGTCTCGCCAAGCTTAATTGTCTGCACCTCGCCGGCAAGAGTACAACGGTCACCGCCTACGTTGCCTTGCCAGAGGATGTTTGCAGGGGTGTAATACATAATATGAAGCCTGAAGTGAGTGATGACTCTATCTTCCAAGACGTCTCCTCACCCAGCCATACAATCCTGGGAGCGCGCCGACTGGGCAAGACTACGTCGGCAGTCATCGTCTTCGCCGGGCAGAAGGTTCCTTTCACGGTCAACTACGGGTGGTCAGAGCGCCGCTGCTACATCTACCGTAAAACGAGGGCTGCTTGTATCAACTGTGGAACGCCAGGTCACCGAGCAGACGTCTGCCCGAAACCCAAGGGGGCTGCTTGCAAAACCTGTGGAACGCCGAGTCCAGATGAGACGCACGAGTGCACCCCCGTTTGCGCGCTGTGCAAGGGCCCACACAAGACTTATGCAAGAGACTGCAAGGAGAAATTCCAGAGACCGCTGAACAAGAACGCTAGTACCGCGTCATCAAACGCGTCATCAACAACGAAACTTGAAGACCAAGAAGGCAGGAGTAGGCCGAGGCAGAAGAGGCAGCCTGCACAGCGACAGCGAGGAGCGTCGTCATCAGTCTCCCGCTCTCGTTCCGCCTCTCGCGGCCGTTCGAGCTCAAGACGCCGGCCAACAGGCTCCAACCAGAACGCCAGTCAAGTGGAGGCGGGTAAAGAACAAGGGAAGGAGAACCTCATCAAGCCCACCGGGGCGCTGAAGAAGACGTCCTCGGGCCAGCTTTCAGATTCGAAGGTGAGCTTTGCAGAGTGGCCTCCCCTCCCCTCGTCCTCACCCCAGAATAACACGGAGTTGGCAGCACTCAAAAAAGAGATAGAAGGTCCGAAAAAACAAGTGAGCGCTTTAACAATCCAAAACCAAGAGCTTAAGCGAGCAACTACTAACGCAATAACGCTGGTAACTCAGCCGACTCCTGACAACCAAACACAGCAGGCAGTACCTAGCTCCCAGCCTGCCTTAGGCGAGGTCTACCAACAAATCATCCAAGAACTGAGGTCCTTCAAGGTGGAGTTTCAAGCTTTTCCAATTTGCCTGAACGCTCAATTCCAAGAAATTCGAGAGCAGATTGCAAACAATCGACGATACACGGAGACGGCAATTTGTGCACTTCGGAAGGAACATGCGTATAAAAGACATAAGTCGAAATTCGCCCGTACAATACAGGTGGACGAGCCATCCGATACGGATTCAACATGCCAGCCAAACCTAGAGTAAAGATCTGGCAGTGAAACTGCCGGGGATACAGGAGAAAGCAGGCTGCTCTTAATCTTCTTCGATCTAAGGAATCTGACCCACCGGCAGCTATCCTAATTCAAGAACCCCACCTAATGCCTATTAAACTCCAAGACTATGTGACTTATCAGCACGACCAGTTAACTGCCACGTTAGTGCACAAATTATACACTGCCATATTGCATGATTCTTTCCAGCTGGACATTGCGCATTGCTATATAACTGTTCTTCCTATCCAAAGAGGAGCGGCAAGCACGCACGTATTGAATGTCTACAGCCCTCCAAAAGACAGGCACGCAAAATTGGGTTCCCTCAAAGAAATTTCTCACCTTAGCGGGCCATGCCCCCTGCGTGATTGGGGGCGACTTCAACGCACCACACCCTTCATGGGGCTACCCGGCGGCGACACCAAAAGGCAGAAAACTGGAAGAAGTAGTGACGCAAGAGGTGTTATCGATCCTCACCGATCCCACTTACCCTACGAGGCTGGGAAACAGTGTCAGTAGAGATACATGTCCTGACCTGACGTTCACCAAGAACATACAAAACGCCATTTGGAAGAATACCGAACAGCACCTGGGAAGCGATCACTTCATACTCTCTCTGGAGATAAGCACAAACGCGTGCAAGCGCAAAATAGGTATCGCAAGAGTTACGAACTGGGACAGGTGGAGAAAGGCCAAGGCATCTACTGCAAACCCTATTACCGACCTAGAGGACTGGGTTAAAGATGAGGTGCATACTTTGAAAGCCTTTACGAAAGAGATCTGCACGACAGAAGATTGCCCAGCGGTCGATCCGCACCTTCTACATTTATGGGAAGCGAGGCACTCATTGACAAAGAGATGGCGCAGACAACGGCTTAACCGCAAACTCAAGAAAAAAATAGCCGCCGCGGTGACTCAGTGGCTATGGTGCTCGGCTGCTGGCCCGAAAGACGCGGGTTCGATCCCGGCCGCGGCGGTTGAATTTCTTTGGAGGAGAAATTCGATGCCCGTGTACTGTGCGATGTCAGTGCACGTTAAAGAACCCCAGGTGGTCGAAATTTCCTGAGCCCTCCACTACGGCGTCTCTCATATCCTCAGTCGCTTTGGGACGATAAACCCCATAAACCAAACCAAACCAAGAAAAAAGAGAAGATAAACAAAAAGGCAGAATCCTATGCCATATCCTTAACCAGACAGAACTGGAATTCGCTCTGCGATGGTATTCAGGGGAAGCTAGGTGTGTCAAAGACTTGGAAGCTCCTACGTGTCCTAATCGACCCCCGCAGCAGCAAGTCGACCACTAAAGACAGGCTCACGAAGATCGTACACACCACCCCGGGTACGGACACAGAGTTGATGGAAAAGCTCAAGACCAGGTATCTGTGCACGGACCAAGTCGTGGAACAGCCGGAGTATTCTGGACTGCCAAATCCCAAGCTGGACATCCCACTCACGAAAGAAGAAATCAAAGCAGAAATCGCGGCCATGAGAAAAAATGCAGCTCCAGGTCCAGATCAAATAACAGCGAAGCTCTTATTTAACCTCAGCGATGACACCATCACCTCGCTGGTGGAATGCTTCAACGAACAGCATTGGGCTACAGGAACGTTACCAATATCCTGGAAGACAGCCGAGGTTCGGTTCATTTCGAAGCCGAAAAAACCCCTTAAACTGGATAATCTAAGACCGATATCGCTGACCTCGTGTTTGGGGAAGCTCATAGAGAGGGTCAACAGCACGAGACTGAGTAGATACTTAGAAGAAAACAACCTCCTACCTAATACTCAATTCGGCTTTCGCCCTCACCTATCGACACAGGACGCCCTCTTGTACCTGTACAAAGACCTCCTTGAGACACCTCCCAAGTCACAGACATGGGCCACACTGGCACTTGATTTGAAAGGAGCGTTCGATAACGTTCTACATAAAAACATCCTGCAAAGCCTCGCCGATACCAACTGTGGCGCAAGAACCTACAACTATATCAAAAACTTCTTATCAGCCATGCAAGCAACTATAAACTTCGGTGAAATAAAATCAGATCCCATCACTCTAGGCCCGAGGGGAACTCCGCAAGGGGCGGTACTGTCACCCCTCTTGTTCAATTTGGCTATGAAACATCTACCAGGCCTTCTTTCCGAAATCCCCGGCATCAAACACACATTGTATGCGGATGATATCACTGTCTGGTGCAACTCGGGGAGTGACGCCGAGATCGAGGAGCGTCTTTAAGCAGCAGCCGACACGGTGGACCGGTACGCCAGGGAGAGAGGCCTCCAGTGTGCGCCGGAAAAGTCCGAGTTGCTAATCCTGAAGAACCCGAGGACACCCCTAGCGCAGAACATCTCGGTGTATATAGAGAACCATCCAGTACAGAAACTCACGGAGATAAAGATCCTAGGGCAGTATATCCCGCAGGGGCGACAGAACACCACCACTATGAAGAAGCTTACATCCACCGAGCAAATCCTCCGGATGATACATCGTATCCGAAATAAACACCATGGCAGGAAGGAAAGGGAACCATCCGCTTAGTGCAAGCTTTCGTGATCTCTCGGATAATGTACGGGACGGCATTCCTTAACCTCTCCAGGTCGGAAATTGAAACGTTGGAGGTACTCATCAGGAAAGCCTACAAGACGGCACTGGGGCTACCGAACTCCACGCCAACGGCAAAGCTCATGGCTCTAGGAGTACATAATACCCTCAAAGAGATGTGGGAAGCACAATGGCTCTCTCAACTGAATAGGCTCGCACTTACAAAACCCGGCAAAGAACTGCTCAAAAAAATCCATGTTAATCTGCCCTATACAATTGACCAAAGGGAAGAGGTGCCACGCGATGTGAGAAGACGCATAAACGTGCACCCCATTCCGCGGAATATGCATCCCGCATATAACATCGAGAGGACGAAAGCAAGAGGTGAAGCCCTGCAGAAGAAATGGGACAAGCAAATTAACACCCTTTACGTGGACGCAGCAGGACCAAAGAATGGAGTCATGACTATTTATTTTTATTCAAGAAAATTTAGACAACACAGTGCCTTGGTGCAGAGGGCAAAAGGCGAAAATCAATCCGCCTGACTGGGCCCTAAGCACCACTCGAACACAACAGCAAGGGGCGCATATATGCACATACATAAACGATATAATGATCACAGTGCAAATGATTGTGCAACACAACTTCCTAATAGAAACATTCATTATATTCTTATTAAGCAGAAAACACGTCTAAAAAATCGCAGGAAAGGACAGTGCAAGAACATAGATCAAAAATATGTATGGAAACTAATAGTATACCTAGAAAAACAAAACAAAGAAGGAAAAAAAACACACAAAACAGAGCAGTGCAAGAGCAGATACAGATCCCACATATATATAGAAACTAACGGTGTACAGAAAAATAAAACAAATGTTCGATCAAAAGAAAGATGTAAGCAGAAAAAAATCGTGCATTTTCCTGAATATAAATTTTCGCCCGCTTACGAAAAGCAGAGAGGAAGATTTCTCCATAATGTCAATTAAGTCGGGATAGGAGATCAAAAGGTTTGGGATTTGCCAGTTTAAAGACTGCCTACCGTAGTTTGTTCTGTTTCTTGGTTTCTGTATTTTGGTGTGCCTGAACTCATATCGTGTTTGATCGGTCGTGTATTTAGAAAAAAATTGTTGACGATTGGCTATGAGTTCCAAGAATGCCACCTGAGACAGTCGCTCATAATATGTTTGTATCGGTAGTATTTGGTTTTTGCTGAAGTAGGAAGATGTAGAGTCATATCTTGATAAATTTTCGATAAAGCGAATAGATTTCTTTTGCAATAAAAAAAGGCTTTCAAGATTTTCTTTTCCAGTGACTCCCCAGATAAGCAAACAATAGCGCAACCTTGAATGAACTGCACTGAAATAAAGCTGGCGCCTTAGCCGGAGCGGTAGAAATGGGCGAAGCCTGTTGAGCATTCCAATGCATTGTGCTATGGTACGCTTAATGCGCTGAATATGTGGTGTCCAGCGGAGATTTTCGTGGAATTGTACGCCTAAGAATTTTACTTGCGTAACGCGCTCTAAAGGTCGAGACTGGAAAATTATTGGATTAGCGAGGCGAATTGGTTTGTTGCTAGAAGAAAATACAATATATTTTGTTTTATTAACATTGAGTGCTAGTTGGTTGGCTGCAAGCCACTGTGACAAATTCGTCAGCCATATATTTATAGTAGCAACTGCAGTTGATAAGTTAGGTGTAGAAAAGAAAACGCTGGTGTCGTCTGCATAGAGAATTTCTGGCGTGCCTGGTATTGATACAATGTCGTTAATATAGAGAAGGAATATCATAGGACCCAGTATGGAGCCTTGCAGTACACCATATATTATGTTTCTAAGTTCAGATTTAACGTTGTTGGCAACGACATATTGGGAACGATTTGAGAGAACTTTCTAGTAGTGTAAGGGAAATACCTCGTATTCCATAAAACGGGAGTTTTCTAATAAGTATGTCATGTTTAATGGAGTCGAACGCTTTGCTAAAGTCTAAGAATATGCCCAGGGTATAGATATGAGTTTCTATGTTCTGAATAAGTGTTTCTTTTATACTAAGTAAGGCAGATTCAGTTGCCTTATGTTTCTGAAACCCATATTGACTGCTACATATCAAGTTGTGTTTCTGTAGATGGCTAGTAATCCGAGAATTAATAACCTTTTCAAAGATTTTTGAAAACAGAGGAAGTACTGAAATTGGCCTGTAATTTCCAAGATCGTTCACCGTGCCGCCTTTGTAAAGGACAACCACCCTCGCTATTTTCATTTTCTCTGGAAAAATGCCTGTTGTTAAAGTAAGATTTGCTATATGGCAGAGCACAACACATATTAAGTCAGAAATTGCTTTTATTGGTGCCGCTTTGATACCATCATAACCAGAGGAACAGTTGTTTTTTAAGCTATATATTAGGCTGCAGATTTCTGCAGGGCTAGTTGGAGACAAAAACATCGTATCTGCTAGCCTATGCTCTAAGTATTTCTCAAAATGTCCAGAGCCAACCCCATCAAAATTTCCAGAAGTTAAAAAGTGTTTCTTCATTACATTGGCAAGAGCTTCACCTCTTAGGACCTCCCCCCCCTATTTCCATTTCAAGCGGGATTTGTGTTTGCGATCTTTGCAGAAGTTTCTTGACAGTACGCCACATTTTCTGCGGATCATAGTAAATTTCTGAAAACCTTCCACTGTAGTAATGAATTCGAGATTTCTTCAGGTCCGAGCCTAATTTATTCCTAACTTTTTTTATACTGTTCTAGAGTTGACAAATCTTTCGTTTTTATAAATCTGTCAAACAGATGGTTTCGGGCTCTTATGCGCTTTACTAAATCAGAAGTAATCCAAGGGTTTCGTGCTTTTTTGCACTTGGTTAAGATTGCTATAGGAAAAGCGCAATTGTACAACTCTATTATTTTTTCTATAAACGTATTGTATGCTACACTGGGGTCGATTTCGCGAAGACAGTCGTTCCAATTTACAGAGGAAACCAAGTTTCGGAAGTGTTGAATTTTTTCCTGTGTTATTGGCTGAACCGTAATTTCCGAGGATTTCAGTGCAGTGATTTGTGCACGCGATCTTGGAATAAAGCAAAAGGTTGACAGGTGGTCACTAAAATCGCTTAACAAGACACCTGACGTCGTGTCCTCTTCGTCGTAATTAGTCAGGCATAAATCAATTAGGGTCTCACTCGAGCTAGTAACACGTGTAGGCACAGTAATAATGTTAGAGAAGCCATATAAAGATATGATGTCGAGAAAGTGACTTGTTGCCGGTGATTCTTCCAACACATTCATGTTAAAATCACCCATAATTACAATTGGTTTCTTATCAGAAGACAGCATATCTAATGTATTATCAAGGAAAGAAAAAAATTCTTGCATAGACGCAGAAGGGGGTCGATACACAACACCAAACACAAAACCACTTGTTTTGATAAAAAGTGTTTCATAGTGCAGAGTTGACAAACTGTACTCAGGAATAGCCTGATACGAAAGATTATTTTTAATGTACAGTGCAACTCCACCGCCTTTCTTATTTTTTCTAGACATGGTTTCGCACCTGTATCCTTCGAAGTGGACAATGTCGGCAGTATCTGCATACCATGTTTCGCTGAATGCCAATACGTCAAAACTGTGGTTTAAAGAAGACAAAGAAATGTTGACCTCCTCATCCTTATTTTTTAAGCTACGCACGATTGCGTGGTCTCAACGCCTTCAGGGTCGATGGTGAACTGCGCCTCGGTGAAACCATCTAACCCCACTCACGCAGAGGAGGCAGCTATTGCATTAGCTGTAGCATCTAACCCCTACGCCGTTGTGCTCACTGATTCCCAGAACGCCTGTCTCGCAACTTCAATAACGGATTAATTCACAAGTCAGGGTTCTCATTGCTGACTAAGCATCCACCCAACCAAGTCTCAGTCATCTGGTTCCCGGTCACCTGGAACTACCAGGAGGAAACGAAGCCGCCCACAGGCATGCCCGAGCTCTTCTATACCGGACGTCTCCCCCTGATGACCATGAAGGGTGCCGCGACCTAATATGTTTAGCAGTGCATGCTGACAACCTTGCGCCATAAAGAACAGCCAGAAAGGAGTACCCAACACCACACAAATCCCTCAACAAGTTAGAAGAGAACACCCTTAGGAGACTACAAACCAACACATACCCAACACCAGCTAAATTACACCAGTGGTACCCTACACTATACTCTCCGCAGTGTCCACATTGTGGAGCGGTAGCTAACCTCTACCATATGGTGTGGGCATGCCAATATAATCCCTTAGTTGACCCCATTCCCAACCCCTTGGAGGAGCAGTGGGAGGCTATTCTGCTCAGCGATGATCCTGACCGTCAGCACTGGCTGGTGGGGAGGGCCAGCGCAGCAGCAGCAGCCAGTGGACTACCGGACTAGGCGGCCCACCCACATGTTCTGAGAATATTGAAGAAATAAAGATGTTTGTAATCAATCAATCAAGTGAAGACTACCACATCATTGACTGCGCTCCTTAGCCTCCGGGAGAACTGGTACCTCATGTTTGTCCGTCTTTCCCATAGTAGAAATGCCCGACTATGGTAGACAAAAGCTGCAGTTGACAGGGTCATACATGCTTGCTTGGTGGCCCTTAACCATGGAGAAAGTTGTTATAGGGGACTCTGTGTTTTGTTAAATGTTAAAAAGATACTCCATAGCGCTGCACTCAATCAAGCTAAGTGTTCTCACCTCAAGCCTATAGTACATGTGCATCTGCTCACGCTCTTATATGTGCCACACATCGTCATGAGTGTCGTTCTACATGAAAAAAAAGTTTCGAACATTCGTTAACAGTGCTTTATGCTGAATAGGACTGGACGTTCATCTTACGAGTGTAACATCTATTAAGCATGCTTGAGGTGAAAAGTGTACTGAGGTCCCTCAAGGAGTGTTTTTTTTTGTCATGTGCACAATGACAAACAGGTTGGCAATTACAATGACTTGCCATCAGTGTTCACAGCATCAAACTCTTCGTATCAAATTAATGGACTGCGAGGCTCTCGAAAGGCTACCCAATGGAAGACTGGACTCAACCTCAAGATAACCTCAAGGTGGTCGAAATTTCCGGCGCCCTTCACTACGGCGTCCCTCAATAAACCCAATAAACCCCATAAACCAAGTACAGGGCGTGACATGCAGCACAATTGTTGTGGGCCTGTTGCATTCGCAGAAAGCTTGCAGATGAGAAGGCAGGGCTTTGCATTGAGAAGTACAATATGCACCAGGTGTAGGTGTTCGGCTGAACAGAAAAAATTTTTTGCACACACTGCGCGCAGTGGGTCATTTGCAAAAATTAAGAAACATAACAAAATGATAAAAACATAGCAAAATATACTTACTGATTCTTAATGCCCTGGGCACTTTAATATCACATATAATCAAGGCTCATGCGTACAACGCGGTCTGCAGTCAAGAAATTGCGTCAACTTTACAGCAGTGCTTTTTTGACCAAAATAGCCTATTAAAGGTCATGTCGTCCTCGTGGCACTTCTTACACTTTAGATTCATTTGGGTTTACCGTCCCAAAGCGACTCAGGCTATGAGGGACACCGTAGTGGAGGGCTCCGGAAATTTCGACCACCTGGAGTTCTTTAACCTGCACTGACATCGCACAGTACACGGGCCTCTAAAATTTTGCCTCTATCGAAATTCGACCGCAGCGGCCGGGATTGAGTCCACGTCTTTCGGGTCAGCAGCCGAGCGCCATAACCACTGAGCCACCACAACGGCTACAGTGTGCAGTTCAAATTGTAACCTGATTTCACTTTTAAGTAGCAGTCAGCAGTTGCATATTTAGTAGATTGAAATGATAGCGTACAAACCTTTGCTTGGGTGAAATCGCTTTGTCCAGTGTTCTAGTAGTACATTCCATGACGGTGAGGCTATCTGTGCCGCCTTTGATCTCGTCAAAAATGCATGCCAATATCGCAGGCATTTTGCTTCCATGACTCATATGGATGGCATCTACTACCTTTTGCTGCTGTTGTGGAAGAAAACAGTATTAATAGCAGGATACATTGCTGGGCTAGTTGAAACCAATGGAGGCAGGCTAGACTGTCATACTTGCACGCGATGAAAACCTGCCTGCATTTTCATAACAGGGCACCCAAGAACGTGCACACATGTTGCTTGTGTTCTTAGAAGTGTTCTTAAAAGCAAGACGAATTATGTGTACTACAGGAGTTAGATGTATGCTGTCAACGTTTCTGTCGGCTTCGTTTCTAGCAACTCGCCATGCTGCTGGGTCGGCCAGACAGTTTCACAAGGCCGCGATGTGTTGTATAGACACTAGCAACTGTTACCATGTTGCCAAGGTGGTAGTTATTTACTCCCCGATAACACATACAGACTAGGCACAAGTACCAAGGAAGAGAGAAGGTGGACAAGCGGGTGAATATTCTGAACCGCTATTTTCAACCAAAACAGCTTTGCGTAGAAGCCTTAAATTTATGGGAGTAACTTCCATGAAAAATACCACCTTAAAGGGCAACTGAAGGGGTTTTAGAATTTGGTGAGTTTAAGGTTGCCGAATGTGTGAAATGTGCAGGTAAAGCCTGTGAAATGATGGCGTAATCGCCGAATAAAGTCATCGTCGGCGTTCAGGCTTCTCTGAAGTGCACAGCGATGGGCAGAGGCCCCAATAATGACGTCGCTTATGATGGCACTAAGTTTCCTGCAAAGAAACGGTAGTGAAGGCCGGTTAGAGTGGGCAAGGGCAGGTCCGGTCCCAGAACAGTTGGTGCTCTCGCCTCGTGCCGCGCGTCAGCTCTGCTGCTTCAGCTGCTGATCGTCTTCTTCTCGCCTCGCGCCGCGCATCGGTTCTGTTGCTCCGACTGCTGAGCATCTTCCTCTTTACATTTGGCCCCGGGGGAAAAAGAGCCATCCTGGCGATTTAGGGGGTCAACAGAACGCAGGGGTCGTAATACGGCTTCAAACGCGAAACGTGGACGGTCTCGCGCCAACGTTGTCGGAGATCGGGTGATGGCGTCACGGGCTCAACGATGTAATTGACGGGAGAAGTGCGCTCAAGGACACGGTAGGGTCAGTGGTTGTTTGGGAGCAATTTTGTAGAGAGTCCTGGTGCACATGGAAGAAAACCGACGCCATCGAGGTTGAAGCTCACGATGCATTGTTTGGCGCCATCTGACGGCGCACAGCAGCATGCAGGCGTAAGCAGCGGACATCTTAAATTTCAGCAACAATGACGTCACTGCCGAGTTTCCTCGCACTCCTTCAACGTAGTGAGGAGAAGCCTAAACATAGTCGCTGTTTTAATCGATGATTATGTCACCATTTTAAATGATAGTGCAATAATACTGTGCATGCTTTATCTAGAAGCTTCATAGATTTGAATTCTTGAATAACCTCAAATTCTCAAAAAACCGTTTCAGCTTCCATTTAACAAAACTTTTCCTTGCGAGCTTTCATGTTTTTTCATACTGCTGATTATTATTTACATGGCTTGGGCGCACAGCCTCAAGGCTAGCGATGTGCACCGGGTGTTTCACCTAAGATGTTTTGAACTTTTGTAAAATAAGCTTTTTAAGTTAGAAAAGCGCTTTACCCAATATACCATTGTCGGCAGTGTGAAGTTATAACTGAACAGGCCTATTTTTCAAAATTGCAATACATCTCAGGTGGAACACCTTGTATATCAGCATGCCTTTTCAACAATGCCATGGTCTTGACAGTAATGCTCTACCTGTCTCGTTTTAGTGAGTGCGCTATCACTTTGCTTGTTTGGCTGAGAAGTTACTCCTCCTTTCCTGAACACATGGTAAGAGTTCTTCACGAGGTAGAACCGGAGCAGGAATCTGAGGGAGCGCATACTAGCGCAGGCAAGAAAGCGATGTTGGGAACAAAAATAAACACATTTTTGCGAAACTTCAGTGATTCTCTAGACATATTTTACTTAATACAGGTGAATATAATGTATTTTCCAAGAGCACAAATCGGAAAATTCTTCACACAACTATATATGACTGAAATGCTGTAAGATGCCTTTTCCATGTACTGAATACACAGCAAAGAAAGAAAAAAACCAAAAGTAAAGAAATTAAGTTTTTTAAAAGAGTACAACGTAATAGATTACAATAGGTCTCCACCCACTGGCTCACCTGAATAAATACTGCAGGGGTCCTTTCCACCCTAAGGGTATGATGCAATTACCTTAATGGGTCAATGCCCATATATGTGGAATCGGCCACTGTGCAGACGTCGCCGCCTTAAAGAGGGACGCAGAAGATGAAGAGGCCAAACTGATACAAAATAAAATCCAACCTCATCTATCCGCACCTTTGCTTGATCGTCTTTTCTTGGGCTAGTTGGTTTTTCATGCTGTAGGTGTTTGCAGCGCACACGAAACACGGACGGACAGAAAAGGGAACGGACGGACAGAAAGGGGGCAGCGCTGTGTTTCGTTCCCTTTTCTGTCCGTCCGTGTTTCGTGTGCGCTGCAAACACCTACAACCTTTTCTTGGTTCCCGACAGTTTACATGGCCAGTTTTGAGGTACTGCAGCAAAGAAGCTCAGTACGTACACTGCAGCTGATGCTGCTAGCATAACAACAATATCGTGGCGGCAATTTTCTAAAGCTTCAAGCTTCGAGAAGTCAGTCCCCAAATCCTCTTCTTGCAAAATGGGTCCTCACACACTCGGAGTGCAATAAAGCTGACCAATTTTGTTTGTATTCTTGTAATATTTTACTCTTTCGTAAGGAATTTATACTCTGCCAACATGATGACTAAGGTTTTAAATTAATTCATTTGGTTTTTGAGGAAAGGAAATGGCGCAGTATGTCTCACATATCTGCCCATTTTTCAACATATGTGTTGAGGACACGAGGGTAAGCTGACAGCTTCATCCTGATATCAGCAAAATAACGTGTGTGCACCAAATTTCATTAAATTTTGTGTAAAAACAGCCAAGCTTTAGTTGTCATGTTTCCGTGAAAAAATATTGACACGTTAACACTAAGCCCGGATTCCCAGTCGTGCAGAAAAGCAGCTTGATAAACGAGGACATTTTCTATCGGCGGAAAGACGGCAGACTAACCACAGTCCGAAACTAGACTCTGGAAACAAAAAGGAAAAAAGAAAGCGTGATTAAATACAGCAGCACACTCCCGTTGTTTATTTGCAGTAAAGGAAACCTGTACTCTTTCGCAGATGTACCCCATCGCAAGTGCGCTTGAAATTGAGCACCCGTGACAAGACGTTCAAATCAGAGCCGTGGACCTACACTCAACAAAAGGCCTTGCCTTTGTTGCAGGGCACCATTCATGCAGTGTCCTGTAAAAAAGAAAACACAAATAAATGTAGCTATTTATTGCACGCTGCACAGCTGCATGAGGTTCCGCTACAACAGCTGTGAAAAATAAGAGATTATAAATATGGTTGTACGACTTGGGACCCTGAAACAAGCAAACTTAAACGAATTCAAAAACGAGCGGCAAGGTTTGTGTCCGCAAACTATGATTTCATCAAAAGCTCCTCTCAGATGTGCAAAAATTTGGGCTGGCCTCTATTGCAACACAGACGCAAATACCTTTTCATAGGCACAACAGGTTTGTCTAAAGATCCATACATGAAAGGCACCAGCTATATATCCTACCGTTTAGATCGTTCTTGAAAGGCTCAAGAATACCAGTGCCGTATAAATGTCCTTAAAAACTCATTTTTCCCCAAAACAGTGCATGATTTTAATAAATTGCCAGAAGTTGTCTTAGCCCCGCACTCTTCTTTTGAAAATGCTCTGTCGCACCTTCTGTTGAACTTGCCTTTTTTACGTCTTTCTTGGCTTCATGATTCTTTTGTTATCAGTTTGCTCAGTATTGGAACGCGTTGTATTTGCTATTGTTTTTGTTTTTACAGTGTCATCTGCATGACGATGTATGCTTTGCAACTGTATCCGCCCAACAAAAATGCCCTCAACGGGTGCTGCAGGTACCTAAATAAATAAACAAACAAAGATGGCACGTACCACCATTGAGTTTTGCAATATCAGAAATGGTTATCAAAAATCGTTAAACCTTAATCTAAAGCCTTTAACTGTACTCACAGGGCCTACAGGGTGAATCAAAGCTGGCCATAAGAGCACTACAGTTGTACTGGCGCCCACAAACGTTTTCGGAACATGAAAATTACAACAGTCTAATTACTGGGTAGCCTACCCAAGCAGCACAAACTGATTGGTCCAACAGTGGCAAAAGAGTGGCGGAAATTGGCATAAATATTGGTCCTACATCGGCATTTGAGCAATCCGAGACTTTTTCCAACAATGGCCCTTAATTCATACCAAGATTGGGCCTATACTCAGCCAGTCTAGCTACCAGCATTGACCCATCATTCACGCCTGGGTTGGGCCTACGTTCAGCCAGTCTATCCACAAAGGCCCAACGTTCGTGCCAAGACTATGCCCATGTTCAGCCAATCGATTAATTATGGCCCGACATTCGTGCCAATACTATGCCCATATTCAGCCAATCTATAAATTATGGCTCGACATTCACGCCAATAGTATGCCCACATTTAGCCAATCTGTCAATAATGGCCCTACGTTCGCACCAATCGTATGCCCACATTCAGCCAGTATCAATAATGACCCCAGGTTCGCTTCGACTTGTGCCCGCTTTTCCACCCTTGATCTAAGTTTTATAGGTGGCATATCAATTGCAAGGCCAGTGGGAAATTGTATTCGATCGGGGGTCCCACTTAGTTTTGTACCACACCTCTTGCGGGCAAACAACAATGCAGACATATTCCACTTGTTTTCCACCAGCCGGAGCTTGTATATGTAACATTTTACATATAAGTAGACATACAAAAAAGAAGGAACGGATTCAAGGAACGAAATTTATTGCATCTACGGTGCAAGTACATCGTGAAATGCACTGTGCCCGGAGCCGCTGGATCGATGAGTCATATCGGCACTAATCGTTGCACTCCTCTTGTAAGAGAACTTTTGCAGTGCCTTGAAACAAATTCCTCGCCAAGCTCTTGCACGCTGACCTGGCTCTACATCGCAGCTGCAAAGAGATGCATGGTGTGATCTTGAGTGTAAGTACAACCATCGCAGAAAAAAGACAAGAAATAAAATAACACATTGAGCTTAGTGGCGCGCCGTATGCGAGAAGGTACTCGCAAGACATGATGAAAGTACAATTTCTAAATGATGCTTAATATAAAACCCCACATTAATAGCAAAATGTTGAATGGAATTTACCAATTTTTTCCACCGTATTGCTAATTTGTAATCCCAATTTGCCGTGTCACACCCTCAAATACATATTAAAAGTCAAAAAAGAGATCAATATAGTGTTTAATACAAATCAATCTATTTTTATATTTCCTATCAAAAGTACGTGTCTATTGCGAGCTAGTTGTTTGCCTTTTTGTTCCAGCAAAGTATGGCACAGGTGGTAGCATCTCCTCCCCATTGAACAGCTGTGAGCATTTTTTTCTCTGTGAAAAATATTCCATGCAAAGACGGCTTGCACAGTTTTGCGAAATGCGCTGAACGCAGGAGACCGAATACACTTTTTTTTAAAGTAAGCAGATTAGCGATGTCGCTTCGCATGCATGTAACAGGGGAAACGGAAATCTTACTTGAAGACCACACGAAATCACTCTTCGATAGTCCATGGGTGATTAATTCAGAGACAACATGGATAAAGTTTGCTGGGACCAGGAATTCCACATTTTATTGTACGCCTGCAACTGGCCAAGACAAAGGCACCTGGCACGGAAATATCACACGCGGCCAAAGAACTGCTGCAGTGGAAGAAAAAGCGCTTCTGATACTCATCTTGCACAAACGATAGACGACCAATGTCGTAATGAACCCAACATGAGTCGGGCCACACAACACTCCGCCACGGTGATTGAAGAGATAGTCAACGTTCGGTAAATCCATTTCATCAAAGCCGAAAAATAAGGTTCTCACCATTCTGTGCATGCCTTTGCGCTAGACATTGATTGTAAAACATTTTATTCGCCGGGAAGAGCTTGGCAAGAGGTCGCGTTAAGTGGTCGAGAGTACATAGCCCTCGACGACTTTGTCAGCCCACTCCACCGCCAAAACTTGCGTTCTGGGGTCAGAGCTAGCCAGCACGGTCTCCCACCGCTCGAGAGAAGGAGCTGTAACTAGATCACCCGGAGGTGGCTCTATTTTGCAGTCCCACAGGATGTGATCGTAGGTAGCACGGTGGCCACAGTGTTTGCAGTTTGGGTTGTAAAGATCTGGATAAATGTGCGCGAGGAGTGATGGGGTGCGTATTGATCTCGTCTGTAGACGACGCCACGTAACCTCTTGTTATTTAGTAAGTCTTTTGTCTGGAGGGGGGAAAATTCTCCTCTCTAGTTTAAAATGATTGGTGAGATCATGATATGTGATCATGGAGTCCTTCGTGAAATTCAGGGAGCCAGACTCATCCACTGCCCGGTCGACGAAACCTCGGGCTTTATTGTGGGCTGCCTCGTTCCCCGGATTCCCCGAATGGGCTGGGACCCATATCAATTCGGAATAATTTGGTGAGAATTTGGTTGCGTTAAGGATTCTAAGGGAGGTGTTTGTAATTCGCCCTTTAGCGAAATTATTGATACCCATTTTGGAATCGCTGAAGATGATGCTCCCTTGGGTATGCGCTAGGGCGAGGGCTATAGCCGCCTCTTCTGCCGTTTCAGAGGATTTCGTTTTGATTGTCGCCGAGACGATGTGGTCACCATTCTCGTTCACAACCACAATTGCAAAGGCATTGGTATTTTTGTATTCTGCCGCATCTACATAAAGTGTTCCAGCGCACTGTCTGTATTTGTTATGTAAGGCTTTGGCTCTTGCTTGTCTTCTACCCTCATGGTGTAAGGGGTGCATGTTTTTGGGGAGTGGTTTGATTAGTAGGGCCGTCCTATAGTCGCGGGGTAAATCTACTTTAGCATCGTTATTCGTAGGTTGAAAGTTAATTCCGAGCCTGGTAAGAATACTCCTGCCAGTTCTGGAATTGGCTAATCGCGCTGTTTGAGCCATTAAATGGGCTTCTTTCAGTTCATTGTAGGTGTTATGTATTCCTAACCTCATAAGCCTTTCAGTTGAGGCATGACATTTCCCTGTTAAAGTTGGCATTCAGAAGTCGCGCCATTGCTTTGTCACTTTCTCTTTTCCTGCCGGAGAAAAAAAAGGTCGGCGCTGAGTCAAAGCGCCAATTACGCCAAGAACCATATTCATTTCCGAACACATTTCAAGATAAAAGTATGGTGGTACTCACAAATAGAATCTTGCGGGCCAGGCTACTGAATTACGTCATAATTGTCAGAACGTATCACATGTGGATTCTCGACAACGAACGGCGTCAGCTTGAGCGCGCATGCTTCGTCGGCACGCTGGTTGTGTGGCTTTTCGCCGCCTTGCTAGCTACAGGCGATACTCGTTGGGCAAGTGTTGGGGAAAGGAGGAGACGACGATGGGACAGGTTTCTTATATTTTTCGGAGAATTTGCTGCAGCAAGAGAAACGGCAGCTGGAAAAGGGGTAGAAGAAAATCTAGGGAGGGTGGATGAGCGGCGTTGCGCTTAGTTGGGCGCGAGGGGAAAACAGGTTAGAGAAGGTCAGTACATCAGTACACCTAAAACCACAAAGAAAAAAATAACTTCTAGCATGGTGAGGGCCAGCGTTCTTCCAAGAAAGAGGCTCGGCCCAGCAAAAGGCGGCTGCATGGGACTTGAAAAGGGGGGGGGGGTGAAATGAGTGAAAGAATTCCGGAATGTGCGGAGGATGCGTCATAGGCAGTTGAGCACGTGGAAAGCGGCAAGGAAACAACAGTGCCAAGATGTTGGAAGTGGAAACGTGGAGCTTGGGCATGGATTTCGTCAAAACGGCTCCAAACATTAACGTAATCTCCGCGGTCATGTGCCTCTTTGGTTGAAGCTGAGATAAATGTGTTACTATGAAAACACCGGAAATATAAAACATTAACTAAAATTGGCGGTAACAATGCGTTTTCTTTGAGTGTTTCAAATATGATACTTGTGGCGGACAAAGTAGGATGAAATACGTCCAAGAAACACCATTCATCAATATAATCCAGTCATTCGCTTCTAGAGCGACGAATACCCTACATTTTATACACACCAGTGTAGGCAGGTCGGTCTGAGCCATAGTCATGCGGCCCACCCGTGCGTGTGTGCGCTAGCTCGAAATGACGCGACGCGCTACTCAGCAGTGCACCTGTTCTGGCTCATTGGTATTAAGCATTCGCGCAAAGAAAAGGCGAACAAAAACGAGTGGAAATGCGATCGGGAAAAAGTTCCGATCTTTAACTTGATAAACGTGACAATTTAAAGCAAGAGCGTATGCAAGAGCCGTCCATATAGAATACCCAAAAAGCACAGCAGAATAACAAAACAATTTGCGACATTAAAAAACCTAGCCACCTTAGCTTCGCGGCTTCAGGAAGCAGAGCCGTTTGTTCGCTTATTTTTTTTTAAATCTAACATACGTCTACATTTTCTTTCCCGTCTGCTGCTTCTTCACACAGTAAAGGTGGAGCAAGTTGTTCACGTCAACTGTTTATTTGCGATAAAATCAAAATCGCGTTTTGCTCAGATCGTTTCTTCTCTCCAAATGCGCCACGCATAAATTTGTGACCTAGTTAAGTTGTAGTAGAGGAAAAAGCGATTTATTTGTTTTTTTCTAGGGTGAACGCATCCTTTGGGTGATGCATTGTGTTCCGGATTGTGTCATATGGTTCAGCGTTTCGTGCAGCATAAACTTATTAGTTAAGTTGAGCCTATATCTTGAGACACGAATTTGAACCGGCAACCTATAATCGGGGGCTGTGGGTGTCCGCAGAGCTATGCGAGGCAGTACGTTAATTAGTGCGTTATTATACCATTATTCGAATCGAAATTTAATTTTCTTTATTGTGGCACCTCTTTCTCTCTTTCTTTTTTTCTTTGCATACCATATTACAAAATACACCGCTTTTTAAAATTCGTATACCTTCGTGAATGAATCTGACCTCTGCTCACTTTCGCGCGATCAATTACATCGCGTTTTTATTGTAATTTAGCGTCAGTGTTCGACGCTAGCGCTGTTGTTGGTCATAAAGAAGAAATAAATAAACAAGTCCGAATATTAAAAAAAACAGATTGAGAAAAATAACCACCGATAATCACAGGGACATCCTTGGGTGTGTCGTGGAGCGGCACTGCCAATACAGGGAAAACAGCGGACAAGTACTGTCATCGTTGCGGGTGTAATGAGGCGGCGCTGCCAATATGGGTAAGCCAGCGGACATTTAGGGTACGGCAAAACAGCGCTGACGGACGGGACGGAAGAAGATGAGACAAACACATGCGCTGACACATTTAGGGCCATCGCTAGAGGCGCAACTAAGCGGCATTGCCAATACGGGGATGCCAGCGGACATTATGGGCCATCGCTGGAGGTGTAACTAAGCGGCATTGCCAATGTGTGGACGACAGCGGACATTTAGGGCCATCGTTGGAGGGGTAACTAAGCGGCATTGCCAATATGGGGAAAACATCGGACAAGTAGGGCCAATGTTGGAAATGTCACATTGTGGCAGTGACAATATGGGGACAATGAAGGCGACATTGGCCCTGTATAGGGCCACACATAGCCAACAGACTCCCAATATTGGGCCAACGGTTTCTGCTGCCTGGGTAAGCATGAAGCCATGAACTGAAAGTGTGACCTGCACCTCCACACCTCAGTGCCTAGCTGGGCTTGCAGTCAGCGAGGAAATTGACGTTTTTCGTGATTTCGGCGTTCCGAAAACTTTTGTGGGCACCTGTACACATGCTTTGTTAGAAATGCATACTTTACAGAAATTTCCCGACCCTCGGCCACTGGTTCTTGCCGTGTCACAGCCATTCGAAGGTTATAGGGGGCAACAATCGTGTCTTTCGTCTTTGCCAAAAGCTTTGAGTGCCACTAAATTTGAAAACACATACACACAAAAAGAAAAAGTGCAGGGGTCAATCATTTCGTAGCCGCATGGTTTTACAAAGATGTGCCCACGAGAAATGCTGACAGCAAGAAAGCTTTATGTAACAAAAATATTGCTACGGGTCGACTCAGAGAAGATGAGGCCGACGAAGTGAGAGGGCGCTTGGCGCGTGCTCGGGCTCCGAATCCTGGACGGTGGCCTGTGTTTTGGCATCCGGTGCGCCCTGTGCTTGTGTTCTGTTCAGCGTGAGTGCACCAGTGTTCTTCGTGGCGTGAATGCCTCCTGCCACGTAACAATATTCAATACAAACTACAGGCAGCACTGGATGTGAGTGAAGAAACGGTACGAAAACCCCAGTGGCTACTGTCAAGCAGTGAAAGGGCCTTAGGCCAACATATTCAAGCACAGCAACACAGGGTCAAACCAGAACAACCAGGACTACAAAAGTTCAAAGAAACTAAACATGATTTAGCACTAACTGCTGTGCCTAACAAACAACACAAATGGGACAGCAATACTTTACTGCAAGACTGATGACATAAAGCATTCCACTAGCATTGACACGCAGAGATAAGAATCTGCCAGCATTTTCACAATGCAAGAACAGGTTCGTCTAGCTAAAGACGACTGCGCTATATGTAGAGGTTGGACGTTTCAATTTTTAATTTTTGAGCATTTGGCAGACTTTTTTTCAATGTTTATTTCAGCAACAAGTATTCATTTCGGCTAATGAATTACTGCACGCGTTTGTGTGTTTTTTTTCTTCAGGGTGGTAATCCTGTGCAGTCAAAAGTCACTTAAAATTTATTTTGCCTTTTTGTCAGCCTAGAATTCGACTTACAAGTAAAAATGCTATTGCCATTTAATAAACTAATGGAAGCTAAATGATGGAGCCGTCAGGTGTAAGCTGAAGTGGAAGTTGACTGCCAAAGGTGGGTTGTCTTGTTATCGTTTGGCTGCAGCACTGGGTTCAGCGAGAGGGTGGGGCATCACATAGTTTGAATGCTGACAGTAACAACGAAACTGTTGCACTCTAGGCAGAACACAATTTTCAGGAAGCTTTTGCATGGTTTCGCATCAGTGTCCTTGCACACAGTGAAGAAGCCTACCCGGGTAACTGCCCTGGGTGTAATAACAGTGAACAACTCTACGCTACCAGCCGACGATTTGGCAAGGAGTTTGAGCCTCCCAGTATAGAGCGGCACGTAATGTAGCAAAGCAACAGCTCAAAACACACGACTGTGTGGCTTAATACACACAGAACCACCGTCCTACCACGACCTTGTCTTATGTACTGCATTTTTTCTCCCACTCACTAGCCAGCTAGCTGGACACCGATCTTTTTCGGTTAGAACCAAATTTTGTTAATTAAATTAGGCGCACTATAATTGGTTTAAAATAAGAAGTCCTTCCCCTAGCTACACGATATGATCACACGGGTTGTAAAGATAATCACGACGAGTGTAAGACTCATTCTCCAGGTTTGTCCAGCAGAAGATCTAAAGAGCACAAGGTCGAGATTGTACAATTCGACATTTAAGTCCCAAAACTACACCCCTGCTATGGTAAGGAAAAATGTTTTCCAATTTCAACTGCCTGCCTGATCCTCTTGCATGTGCACTGAAATCTCAACAGGTGAGCATACTTGAATTGTCCTTTACTTCAAGGCAGGCCCAAGAACGAAGTATTGAATCAATGACCTTCTTTTGATCATTAATTTGATGGTTTATGGCCTAAGGCCAGTCTACACTGATGGCTATTGCGGTTTGAAAACTATGTTGGGTGCAAAGTTAGGGAATGATTATCGCAGTGGGAAGATGCGCACTTTGAACTCGTGCTCATGACCTTGTAAATGACCTGTACACTTTCCAGTGGTACAGGACCGGTAACATGGCGTTGTGCGCAGAGGGGCTCTTCGACCACTTTTCACATGCAGAGGCGGGTCCACTGTGCAGCCTTGGGCACCTGTACGCAGCACTGGTGCTATGAAACCATTTTAAGAGGTGAATGTGGACTGTGCTCGAGGGTGGCCTTCGATCTCTTGTAGTCATTTTCGATGTCACTTCGCTGTCATGCGGTGAAGCAAACCTAACTAAAGCCTACTGGCGGCTCTCGCCTGGCATGCTTCATTCACTTCGCCTCCGAAGACATTATGGAAACAAACTTTACCTTACTTTTAATGGGTGATCATTTTATTTACAGTGAACTGGTAACAGCATTAGACGTCTTTAATAGGTATACCAGCAACTTCCAAAGGAGCCTCCGCTGTGGCTTCGATGCACAGCAGGTTAAACCTAGCAACACCTAGCGAGCAGTGCACTGAAGTGTGTCTCTAGTGTGAGTGCAACGTATCCTTGCTTCCAATTTACAGATAAGCTTATTTACTGCTGTCTTTCATCTATTGAATTATCAATATGTTGAACTATTCTGCGATTTCCTCTCAGTGCGATATAACTAGCCAAAGGGCTTGTTCAGATTGTGTAACCATTTTTATTATCAAAACCACTGTTCTTCAAATTACAAAGAGAGCAAGTTACACGGCACTGTGGGCAGGCATCGCAACTTTGACGAGTGAACTGCATTTGCCGCTCATACAGAAGCACATTCCACTCATTCAATGCTAGGGTGTTTACTCACAATGCACAACTGTTGTGGGTCAACAATTAGTGGGTTAGCATCTTATCATGGCATGCAGTGGGCCCAATTAATGCTGAATTGTTGCTGCATCCTCACACCGCTTGTTCTTTACCCGGATTGAGCATTTGAGACTATTCCAGCTGACGAAATGGGAGCCGATGTGAGAGGGCAGCAGCTGTAATTGCGTCCACTGTACACAACTCTGCCATTCGCCGTGATAACATGCTGACCAAGTGAACGGCTCCAGCTCTCACAGTGCTATAAAGCGAGCTTCACACACTGACAAGAGAAGATTTGTCTGAACCGGTCTTCTGCTGGACAAAGAGAGAGACCTGAGGAGATCCGTTATGTTGGGGGCTCAGTGTTTTTACTTTTAAGGCGAAAGCCTTTAATGTCTCGTCGTTGTAAGCAGCAGTTGTCGACAGAAATGTCACGCTTTTCAATTGGTGGAAACGGTCGTGACGTCACAGTGCGCGAATTTCAAACGGGGCCAATTGTACTTTGGCTAGTAACCATGCAAACAATTGAAGGGATCATGTAGTGATGCTCCAAGTAAGTGGGACTGAGCTTAGTTAATTGCTTAATGACCCAATTAGCCGAATTAACTTTTCTAGTCAGGCCATATAAATAAATAAAACTGAGTAGGAAATTGCTCGAGCTCGGGAATCGAACCCCGGTCTTCGGAGTGTGAGACGAGCATGCTATCCACTCCGCCATGCCAGCTCAATGGTTTCGAATGAACAAAGGCGCGTCTAGTGAATACGGTGTCTTCGCTCACTCTCATCCTCCTCCCTTCCATTCCGGCGAGGCTTAGGTGTCACCGAGATATGAGAGGCAGATAATTTCCTTTCCTCAAAAACCAATTTACCGACGAGCGAGGCGTACAGCCGAACGGGCGATGGCGTTCTATGGACTCCCTGGCAGCGTTGCAAGACGTTGTCGCGTTCCACTTAGAGGCGAAGCTTAACATCTTAACCACACATCAGTGACCGCACTTTAGGTCAAAAAAGTGCCCCCCTGAATTTTGACGGGTGTCCACCGAGATATGTGAGACCGTTACTGCGTAATTTCCTTTCCTCAAATACAATTTTCATTTTCTTCATTACAGCCCATCTTTGTCTTTCTTCTTTCACTCCCACTTCCTCCCTTCCTCTACGGTGCGGTTCAGGTGTCCACCGAGATGACAGAGAATTACTGCGCCATTCGCTTTCCTCAAAAAGCGTTGCATTCAGAGGGAAACGCATCACGCCGAACGGGTGGTGGCGTTCCGTCGACTCCCTGGCAGCGCTACAACACGCTGTCGCGTTCCACTCCTAAAGGCGAAGCTTAAGCGTCATTAATTAGCAGTTAATTAGTATTCAGGCATTAATCAGTAATTTATCATTAATTAGTGATTTGTCATCACTTAGTAATTAGTACTGAATTATATGTGACGCCACCAGTGCCACAGAGGCAGCGAAAGTGGTGCGGAAAACGCTTTCACCTTTACGCACTTTAGACAGTCAAAGTGCCCCCTGAATTTTTTGTCATTCTCACTGGTACGCAGAGGAATTTTCCATAAAAAATACTATGGGCTTTAAAAAGTATCAGTGTAATCCGCGCTGCTCACAGATTATGTCAGAGCAGAAATGCATGCATACTTCTCTGCATTTGTTGCATACTTAACAACCAAGTGTTGTCAGTAAACAGAGCTTTATTTCCTCGGATGTCTTTTACGCCATCGCCTAGGATGGTGAGAAATGACAGGTGGTGGCTAATGTACGAGAAATAAACTCATGTTTGTCACATCTACATATAGCATGCCGATGTAGTTGACACCTCTCACACAATTCTAGTGTTCAGTTGGAGTTAATGTTTGGCTACATTTATGTTGATGAACTCTCCTATACGCAGCATTTTTCATTGGCGTCTGTGCTCAAGTCCCCAAATGATGGCGGTGTTACATCCAATTTGGCTGCTATTTGGCTGTATTTCAGCCAGGCTATGTTACTAAAAGGCCCTCACAACGCAATATTTGGATCCACATTTCACCTCACCAGTCCCCTTCTGCTTCTGTTTCTTGTTCCTCTTAATTCGATGCTGCGGATTGCTTTTATTTCGATCATTGTACACCCGCGCTGCATTGTTCTCTTGTGATGCAATCTTTGATGCGACAAACTTTTTGCGGTGGTTTATGCCGCATCAATTCATCATTTTCGTCTCCCAGCCCTATTTCTCATTTCTGCATGCTGCGTTCTGCTATCAGCCGTCACTATGCATCCATCAGACAATGTTTTGGTTGTTGATAGGCCATGCAAGCTCCGCCTTCTCAGGAACCCTTTAGTGCTTACCGCGCAGTCAAGAGCATGACCACTGCCTGCGGTGAGTGGTAAGGACCCTAGTTTCTCGCGACTCCGCAAAAAAAATTAAAAAATCGGAGATTTTAGCCCCCCCCCCGCCATCTTTCACAAAGAAAGAAAAGGGGAGAGGGGCACGCTGAAATACAGACTAAACGGATAGGTCCAAGTTATTTAAAAGGCAACGCTTCAAAGGAGCGCGCCACAGTCTAGCGAAGCTAATCCTCCATTACGGTAATGCACGCGCATCACGCAGCAGCAGCCGCGCCGTCATGATCCGTGCCGCCGGTGCTCGGCGTTTCGAGCTGTCCAGCTCCAGCACCCGTTTCGCTTCTTTGCTGTCCCTACTTCGCACAACTCCTGCAGTGCCTTTTATTTCGCAACGACCCGTACCGCCTTTCTGCATCCACACCCACAAGTATGCACTTGCTCGCCCTGCGTTTTGTTTCAAAATCACTGAAAAGCGGGCTTCTTCTCGCGGCTTGCAAGCTTATTGGCAAAGGTCACTTTTGCAACGTTGCACAGCTCGGAAAGAAAAAAAAAACACTTGCGGATTCTTTATCAGTTCACGGAATGTAAAGCTTTTCGCCACAGAAAGTCAATGGGCCCTAGCATATGACGTAAAGAAGTCGGTGAATTACCGGCTGTGCTTGAGACGCTGCAGCGGATTCCTTTTGCAGCCGGCTCCATGTCGTCTGCCGCGGAATTTTCGGTGATAGCGCATTAGGCTGCAAATAGGCGTGGTAGCGCTTTTTGGGAGGCATGATGGAGCACCTCCTTTGCATGCTTCTAGCAGGCTTGTACAAGTACAGGAGGCGTTGGCTTGTATAAGGTGCAAGAACGAGCACACTGAAGGCACACGGAACGCACAACCAAGGAGACGACGACAGATTGCGCGGGAAATTCCACGCACCCGCCTCTCATTTTTTTTTACAGCGTGCCTCGATGCGCGCCCGCCTCTCCCAGCAAGGCAAACGCTTCAAGCTAGCCAAAAAGAAAGTAACGTTTACAAAGTTAAATACTACATTCGCAACATATAAAATAGATAATAACTCAATCTGTTTCAGAGCAACGCGCTAAAGCTGGGTGCAGTCTTGTCAGCATGCAATTTTTTTTTGACAAGCCTACAGCGCCACACGCACCACTACAATATTAAAAGATCATGTAGAGAGTTTGTTCTTACTACGCGAAGTTGGTGACGCAGTGACGCTTGTTCACGAGTGTCTATCAGCTGTTTCTCTGTTACTCCCTGAGCAGTACCAAAAAATCGCGGTTCAGCAATAGTTTTTTACGTCTCTGTGAAGTTTCTTCTCGACAGCGTGAAAAAAGTGACGTCGTCGGTGCTGATGAGAGGTTTTCATCCGAAGAGCATAAATGATTTTGCGGCGGGACAGATATCATGGGTAACGAGAAATCAAAGGGCGGCTATTACGACGCAGCAATCCTTCAGATGACAGGTAAGAACACCTTTATTATTGTCTGCGCACTTTTGTAATTTCTACTTTGCGGTAGCTGTAGCTACCCGTGTTTTGCCAGTTCCTTTAATGTACACGTAGAGCGTTGAGTGATATTGAAACCTCCTTCATTCAGCCTCTATGTATGTACTAAAGCCGTGAGCACGCTTAACACGAGCGCTCGAGCGATTGTCTTTCACTGACATTAGTGCCGCTGGGCGTCGGCCGCTGCGTCTGAGACAAAATTAAAAAGTGTAAGCAGGGCACGAGCTGTCTCCAGCCTCCGCAAACATACCGTGCAGCGTGGTGTTGGACTCAGCGCCCGGCGCTCAGAGGCTGTAATATTAGTGCAGGACGCGCAATCGAGCGTTCCTCTTAAGTGTGCTGACGGCGGTACAGCACATGAATTTTCTTTTCAGGGCTACAGGAATGTGTTCTTGAGCTTCTAGAAAAGCGCACCGCTGTTGGGCAGTTCTGACGTGCAACTTACAGGTTTGCGAATGCCGTCTTGTTTGCAGCATGTTGCATTTTGATGGATGTAACGAAACTAATCTGGCAGTGTGCGGTAGATGGTAGAGTCGCCCGGCTGAAATTCTCCCGGCACCGCCATTAACTGCGCTCCGTGAATACGTTTGTGTTTTTTTTTCCCACTGGCGCCCTTCGAGGCACCCTTCATTTATAGTAATAAAGTGTCTTATGTACAAGTGATGAGTGGCTGGTCTTCCCAGGGTGAACCCGTTGCGTTTGGGGGGGGGGGGGGGGGGGGTTGTGTGTATCACTGGGGACTAGTTCGGAAGCATAAAATGTATAGTTCACTGCTCTCGGTTCCAGCTCAGTTAATGACCACGTCCTAGCTACGTGTACCGAATATTAAACTGTGAAGGCCTCTGTAGCCGAGGAAGCTGCCAAATGTGACAGAGGCTCTCACGCCACACTAGGTAGTGATATATTTTGCCGTACTCGTAGCGTGTCCCACCAGGCATCGGGTCCAGGATCACCGCCGCAGTGCCGAAGGACGAAGGAAACGTGGGCCGGAGACGGGGAGTAGGGGAAGTGAAGGAAAAACTGTATTTACATTATTTACATAGAGCGGGACTGAGAATGGCTCTCAGTGGAAGGGGAACGTCTTCGTCAACCGTAGTCGACTGGAGCTAGCAGGCTTCTCTCGGCCACACTCACGGCCGAGTTAAATATCGTTTGGTTTCCCCAGATCCCTGGCTGGGGAATAATGGTCGACGAGCACTGTCCAATCGCATGGACCGAAGGGGACGTTCTTGTTACCACCAACGGCTGGGCAGGTGCGAGCTTGTCCACTCTCTCGCAGCTGGGTCGATGAGAGGGGGAGAGGCCGACTCATCCAGCCCTGCGGGAAAGGAATCTCCCGAAGTCCTCCAGCAGGTGAATGAACTTGCTTCCCCGCCGATTGCCCAGAACGCGAGTCGGGGCCACAGAATTCTTCAATTATCCGCCAGCGTGACCAGCGCCGGCACGTCGCCTCCTCTGTGGTCGCTCGGACAATACCTCCGGCGCGTCCCCGGCTTTCGCTGCCATAGCGGTCATCTCCGCTAAGGTCGCTCGGACAATACCTCCGGCGCGTCCCCGGCCTTCGCCGCTATAGTGGTCACCTCCGCTCAAGGAATTTCGCCGGGGTTACTGCTGACAATGGCCCTCGACATTCCTGCTACACTAATCCGCTGAGGCTCGGAGGGGCATTCCAAGCATCCCACTTCCCATGGTCGTCGCGAGGTTGTCGGCCTTGGTGATTGTTCACGGTAGATGCCTGATCGGGCCCACGTGGTCCGAAGTACAGTCACAACAGTAGTGTTTGGTTTTGGCATCCCACCGCTGGCACCACTGTTGGTACTGGGTGTCCGAGCCAGGAAACGGTCGAGGCGACGGTGAGTCAAAGGACTCTTATGTACAGTATGTACTAGGGCTTTTACATGATACAAGGGACAAGAGCACCACGGGCTAGCACAAAAAAGGAAGGCGGCACCGGCGGCGAGCGTAGCTCCGGCGTGATGGCTCTTCTGCTGCCCGTCTGCTGCTCGGGCTAAACGCGGCTCCGTTTTTAAAGTCGCCGGTGTCCGTTGCGGCAGCCAGCAGTTCAAATCCTCCAATCAGGTCACGGCACTGGCCACCATTCTGATTAGACCAATGGTCGAGAAGCGACGGCCGGCGAAGCGTCGTAGGAGTTCGCACCGACGGTGAGGAGGGGAGGAGGAAGAGTCCGCGTCGGCGCCGGCGAGGCGGATGATTCACGCTGCAAGCCGCGACATGTCCGAGAGATTCTGGGCCTGCTTTGAGCGACGGCGAACGCGCAGCGCTGGTTTCCAGAGAGGCCAGCCAGCGAAATGTGGGCGCCGGCACTACAGCACCACCGCCGCCAGACAATGCGCCACGAAGACGAGCTACTTCCGCGTGGCTCGGATGCGGGGCACGCTCGTACGCCAGGCTCCTCCAAGTTCTCGTCCGATGTTCAACCGCAGGTAGCTCCAGGCTGCTTTCCGTGAACAGGTCCCGCTCTTCAGGACAGGATCACTTCTCCGCAGCTTTGTCGCCCAGGTGACTGGATCAGCTTCGCTCGGTTCTTCAGAAGAGCTCGCTTCTCAGCATCGGTCGTTGATCGTTCTGCATGTTGCCAAGAACCGACCGACAACAGGCAACACCCAACACGAGCAAGTGCCCTCCGTCACCCGTCAAAACGCCAGACTTAAAGGTCATAAAATCTCCGCTAGCAATAGTTCAGTCCCCTTTTCGCTCCCTCTTCTACAAGAGACACATGTGGGATACAAGAACAGTAAAATAATAACTCAAACAAACTGTCAAACATGTAACACGGAATGAAATGAATGCAAAATAAATTTGCTCTCTTGAGTTCACTCGGCCAGGAAAACACTCAGCTGAGGCCACAAATGAGGACAATTTTTTTCCCGATCTACGAGCGACCTTAAGAGCTGTTCGCGACGAAACAAAATGTAGGTCACGAGGAGGCGAAGGCAGCCTTGCTTAGAACACACGGCTTAGTGCGTCTAGGTCAGCGTTTAACTCGGTTAAACGACACCCGTCACCGCGGAAGCTAATGACTCTGCCTCTTTCGCCGTAGCTGCGCTTTTCTCTCTCTCTGTACTACGGCGGTAGCTAATGTCTCTGCCTCTTTCGCTGTAGACGCGCTTTTCTTTCTCTCTCTACTTGTCTTTCTAGTTTCTACGGGCGGTACAGTATGAGAATGATTTGTTTTCTCTTACTAGCGACTTGTCCCTTTCTTTGCGCTTCGCGCGCCAGTCGCGACGTCCCATAGCAAGTGCGCAACGCTTCCGGAGGGACCGTTCTATCTTTCTTTGTTCGTGGTGGCAAGTGAGATCCACGAGTCCTCGATTTCTCGCGCACCCGTCCTTTTCGGTCGATGCGAGGTCCGCATCTACCAGGCCTTTTGAATTTGCGCCTAGTAAATGGCGTTATTTCCACTCGCGGCTTTCCATCGCGATACGTAAGCTTGGCCGAGCGCTTAGACGGTTTCTTGCCAATTTTCTTGCCCCTGGCACTGCGACCTCGTACAATCTTGCACTTTTTGAGCCGTACACGCGTTTTCCTTGCGCGCGCGTGCCGCTTTCTGTGGGAGCGCGGTTTCTCCCGTGACTGCAGCGGAAAGCGACAGACTTCATGAGAGTACGCGCCTTTGCGCATCTTGCTCTCTTTGTGATGGCGGCAAGATTCTTCCTTGTAGCGCTTCATAATTTTTCTCCTCCCGGGCAGCGCTCTCTTGAATCTCGGTTTGCTCCCTCGATACTCTTTCCCGCGTGAATTCTTGTATGATTTATTTTTGCAGTTTATCCGACTGCTCAGATCTATATGCCTCGACACACATATTCTCTTTCCTTTGCGCGATAGTGATGCCTCGCACATTTCTCGAGCTCCGATTGTGACACTAGCTTCAAGGCTAACAACGTTACTGACGTTGCTGCTGTCAATGTGCCGGTGAAGCTGATGCTTCCTACGGCGGCAACTACTTCTCGCGCGCTTGCCCTTTCTCTCTTTTCGGCGGCGCCACTGTTTCTTATGCCTGCCTTTCATCGCCTTTCGGTGACAGCTCTCTTTCTTGCGCTTGCCTTTCCTGTCCTTCCGGCGGCAGCACTGTTTGTCTATCACCTTGTGGTGATAGCTCACTTTTCGGAACTGGCTCTTACTTTCCTTCCGGTTGCAGCTTTCTTTCTTATCCTTGCCTTTCATTTTTCGATTGCAATACTGTTTCGCTAGCTGGTTCTTCGAAAGCACAGGCTGCTTTCGTAGCCTAGGTTCCTGCTGTCTGACAATACCGCTCCGATTGTGAGCCGATTCGCATGTGCTACCTAGATCAGGCCTGTCTTTAGCGCCTTTACTAGCGTCCTCCAAACTGCGTTCTTCCTCGTCAGCCTCTCTGAGTGCACATACGTGCTCATCTCCCTCGGATAGAATGACGTCTACCACTCCTATATCATCTGTAACGTTCGGTTCTCCACTGTCGTCCAGCACCTTAGTTTTCAGTGTTTTCAGCATTGACAAGTGTGTCTAGGATGACAATGCGCAGGTGCGCAAGCTCGAGTATTGTATGAAAATTGATGCTTGCTTTCCTAGAAAAAATTTAGAGCTGTCTCTGTCCACTTCTATATCCCGCGTCGTTTGTTGTGCTGCTTAAAAAAAGAACGCGGCATGCAAGCACATGTCTTGATCAATTCTCTTGACTCAGGACTCAGCTGGCTGTGATGCCCTTCAACGAGAACACCATCAGGGGGCAAGTGGAGACGGCGGACGGTGAGCAGCGCTGGAAGGTGAAAACCTCGAAAGCGAGAAGGGGCCACTTCACTGTCACTCCGCTAAAAGAGGAGCCAACACACACGGTAAGCAAACAATGCACGACTCAACACACCAGTAACATCATTGCTTGGTCATTCCACGTGAAATGTCCTAGATGCCAAATACGGCCACCAATAATGTAATGTGGACATTAAGCGTTGATGTAGCATGACGTTACTGCAGTTCACTCTGAAAAAGATATGTGATGATTGGCGCAGAGTTCCAATGAGTCATGTTCTTGCGTACCTCAAAATTTCTTGATCTGCTGTACTTAGAGAGCGACAACTCAGCATGGTGCACAATGTCTTGCTTCTGAAACCTCTCTAGTCAATACAACGGCCTCAAGGCAGTCATGGTTAATTTTCATCACACAAATGTATTGTCGTAAAATCTGGTTGCAGGAGCACCAACATAAAGCCATGAGATTGGAAAATTTAATGCCATTCACTGCACAGAAAACCACATTCCAGAAAAATGGTGGCAAGTGCATGTTCTGCACTGAAGAAGGCAGTTTAGCAAGATGTACTGAGGAGACTCCTTGTGGATTTCATTAATTTTTTTCACCCCTGAGACAGAATTTACTTTAATGAAAATTTGTACATTATCAGCAACCAAGTGTGTGTGTATTTGAGCAGCCTCGCGCTTTTGTATTTGGAGGGCCTTAATTCTTAATTTAGGTATGAATCTCAGTAACCAAATAAGTTACATTTGTGAACTTCGGGAGCAATTTTCATTAAAACAATTGCGTTTAACAAGCTTCAATTATTTACACCGTATACTACAGCAACAGGAAAACCTAAAGCAAAATGATTGTGACTGAGGCAGTAACATTGTTTATGTAAAAAAGTGATAGAACGCCACCATTTTCGCCTTTTTTACTGAACCAAGGAAGCGTAGAAAATTCTTGCATGGCTTCATTAATGAAGTCAGATGAAGGAACACCACAAGTGAAATATTCTAAAATTAAGATTTAGCATTGCACCTTGTTTTGCATTTGATTTTACAATATTTACTCCGACCAACTTTTGCTTTTTTTGGAAACTGTAAATAATGCTGAAGTGTGCAAAAAAATTTTTCCAACAAGAATATTTTGTTGATATACCATGTGCGCGATCAGCAACAAGTCCAATTTTTTTAAAAACATAATCAGAGGTGGTCGCTTTCGGGATCTGGAACATTTTGCATGGAATGACTGTTATAAAAGCATTTATTTAAAATTTATATCCTTATAACAAGGCCTTACAGATTTGCAACAATATGAGAGGACTCACTATCGTTTGGGTTAAAGGGAGACTGAAGCACTTTTTTTTGAAAATCAGGCTGGCAGCGTCGTCCTATAGTTTTTCATGCTGTATACTGGAATATCGCATCCAAATAAAGGAAAAACAATCGGGAATTGCCTTTTTTAGCAGAAATATGCGGCCTGTGCCGCGGGGCACGCCGTGCGGCGCGCCGCCGCCCGTGATTGGTCAAGAGAGGTCGTGACGTCACTTTGAGGACTGTAGAAGCTGCCGATGCGGATCCGGCGCTGCGTTGAGTACAGATCGCAGCTTTCCGTTTTTTTGTAAAAGCGAATATGGCGACTATTTTTTTTACTGACCTCTAAAGAAAAGGACGCTACAGTTTGTTCACTCCACATATCACCTGAAAGCGAAAAAGACACAAGCAAAAAATTCTATGCCTAGCACAAGCATACGCCAGCGTGAAAGACTCGTATGCAGACCATGCGTAAAGGGTGCCAGCACAACCTCGGCTCGTGTTCTCGGAAAGAAAGGGGTGCGAACAATTCTCAAGTCAATTACCACCACCGGACGCCTCTTGGCTCGCCCGAAAGAGCGTCATCCTAAAGAAAAGGCCCAAAGTGCTGTGTAGAAAAAATCCTCTTCTCAGTACCCGGCGTTGTAGGTTGGGGCGTTGTAGGTTGGAAAGTATTTCAAGGAAACGATGAAGCAGCACAAAGATGATGTCAAAATGAGCGAAGCGCAGGGGCCAAGCGCTGCGAGGTATGTGACCACAGGTTAGTGACGCAATCATTGTGCGCTGGAAACCAAACCGAATACGCGCACAAGGCTGCTGCTTCACTCGTGGCACGTTCAGCAGATGCCAGAAAATATTAATCGCTGCCTCGGAAACGTTCGCCCTTCCTAGATTTGCAGTTTAGGTTCAGTGAAGTAGTGGCCAACTACAGGTGTGTTTAAAAGCCAAGCTAGCTGCAACTCGCCCGCTGCTACAACTTGATGAAAAAAAACCGGTTGCGAAACATGCGTTTTTTTGGCAAAAACTTGGCTGGCATTCATTTCTCTCTTAAATTTGCATCCGAAATCAAAACGTAGAACGCTTTCATTTTAATCGCTTAGCTACGATTAAACGAGATGCCGCATATGAAGAGCTTCGATGCTTGCTTGCTTTGCTTTATTGTGCTTTTCATTGCTTGCTTGCTTGCTTGGACACGTCGAACCGAGTATAAAAGCACTAACCGAGCCTTGCTTAGCACGCCCCAGGTGGTGTGGCCGCACCTAAGCTGAGGAGAGAGACACATGCTTGAGCCTGTATAAGGTTTCTGCAGGGGCTAAATGAGCATGTGTCTGCTTGTAGAAGAGGCGCTTCTTGGGAATTGTGACACGCCTCTCATGCGCCAGAAAATCGAAGGAACTGTGTCATAGTTCAGCCGCGCCTTTTCGACAGAAATCTCCAAAGATCACATTAGGTACAAGCCCTGCATGTAGCCGCTCTTACGAAAGTGCTTCGAACAGAGTAGGCTTGCTTTGGTCGGCTTGAATTCATCGTCGCAGCAGCGAGCGCTTGCGCTGCGAGCTTATGATCTTGCGGAAAACCGTGGAAGACGACACAGTCGTGGCCGTAGTTGTTCGTGGACACGAACGCATACTAGTACCTCGTGTTGAATCTGATTTTCAAGGTCGGCTGGCACGCTTTGTTCGTCACAACGCATGCAGTACGAGAAACAACGGGCGCTGAAAGCTCGAGCCGAAGTACCCCGGCTCCTCAACGTGACGTCACGTTGGCCGACATGGACGAGGTTTCCCTCTCCGCTGTTCTCCTCTCCAGCGCTCGCGCAGGGCGCGGGAGATTTGAACATCGCGTTTTTAATTGTGGATTGCGCCACTGTTTTACCCAACATCAAAAAAATAATTGCACAGACGTGATCAGCAATGAAACTACTTCAAGATCCTAAAAAAATTAGCTGATTCGAAAACCGCCTCAGTGTCCCTTTAATGCGAATGCATGTTTTATTTATCTAGCAACTTGATGACAATTAGGCCAACATGCATAAACATATCTAATACTGCTGTTGTGTACTTGAATGGTTCCCGCTTTGTTGCTTTTACCTGCAGACTACGTGAACACCCTACTGAAGGATGTGGTAGAACAGTGCGAGCATTCAACGTACAAAGAAAGCTTCATCAAGAATGCACCACAAAACCTGCACCACATGACCAGCCACCATGAACGGCCAACAAAGCAACAGCTCATTTCTGCCCGACACTCCCGGTTCTCCAAACCCACTCTGCCACCGCTCCCACTGCCTGCCCTACCGTCCACATCCGCACATCCCAGGCAACGCTGAACCGGCCCTCTGTTGCAACATACCCACCAAGAGTGGAAGCTACACTCTTCATTGTCATGAACATCGGCCTGACTACGCCCACTGCAGGACAAAGGCCTCTCCCATGTCTCTCCAATTAACCCTGTCCTGTATACCAGCTGCGGCCAGCGTATCCCCGCAAACTTCCTAATCTCATCCGCCCATCTAACCAGCCCACTGTCAGGACCACTTGTGTACTGAATTGCTCTGCAAAGCCTTCTACGGATTTTCTTATGGGCTCAACGAACGCAAAGCTTTTGCCCTCAGACACGTCTCTGCCTGCAGTGCGCCTGGCCATCCCTTTCACAACATAAGTGCCGTATTGCTGGTCTCACAGTTCTGTCTTTTGTGCCCAGCTACACATCCACCTCTCTTCAAGCCCAAAATCCATATGGATACTACCATCAGTGGAGAGTGAAGAAGAAGCTGAGAGTGCAAGCATCCATGCTGTTCGAATGAAACAGTAAATGCCAGGTGCATTGAAGTCAACATCTCGCACATCTTCCCGGAGCCGACAACTCTGAGTTAAAATTTAGCTGACGAGGATGGTTTGATTCTGCGGTCAAACTACACAGCAGCACAACGAATGAGAGCATGGCAATCTGACTGACTTCTTGGGGTGGATGGAGTTCAGCAGTTCATCTGGTGCTTCATGGACGGCATGGTACGGCCGTCTCAAGTTTCTGTTCAAAGCAAACAATGCGACTGGCCCCAGTCAAGCAATGTGCGCAGCTTCTTACGTTATGTGCAGCCCTGACTTGCGATTTGGTTTGCGCACTTCTGCAGCCAAAAACGCCAGACCAAGTGAAATACGCCAACGTCATACAGATGCCTCAGGCACACTTTGAGCCTCGTCAGTCCAAGGTTTGCAGACACGTTTCAATCTGTTGGTGAATACCTGACTGCGTTACAAAAGTTGGCTTTGAGCTGTAACTTGGGGTTTTGCAAGCGTCAAGTGCAGCAGGGACTAAGTCGATAGCTATGGCTGCTACAACTACTGTGATGAACCTTATGGAATTAAGATGACATCCAAGTGCCGATGCCAACGACGACAAAGCTCTGGAGGCGGCCAGCTGACACTCGCACTGAGAACTGCTTGCTTTGAGAAGTGCCTTTCGCCCCGCTGTTTTCCCAATTACATGTGGCCGAGTCTTCATTGCCAGCGCTGCACACGTCCCCATAAACCACACTTCACTTAAGTAGTTACCATTAGACGTGATGCTCCGTGAGAGGCTCGTGTCTGGCCTATGCGACGAGCAGTGGCTCTTCGCGGAGCGTCACCTGACAATCATGGCTTTCAATTTTGCCATTTGTGTAGAAAGTGCGGCATAGCAGCACCAAGGGATGAGGAATGAGCATGCAGACATCAAGAAAGCAACTACCAATACAGGTGTCAGACCGCTTTTTTCAGAAAGGCAAGAAGTTTCTGTGCACACCTGTAGGGGCACAAGTAACTGGGTGTCCGTACCCGTACGGAAATGTCATATCTGGTTTGATATGAAAAAATCCAGATATGAACAAATAGGGAATTGGGCATATAAGGTCTTATATGAATATACGGGCGTATATAGCCTGATATGCCCAATTCCCTATATATCCATATCATGACTGAACTCATATATGACAATATATGAATATATCTGGAATATATGACCTGATATGCCCAATTCCCTATATATTCATATCATGATTGAACTCATATAAGGATATATCTGGCATATATGGCCTGATATGCCCAATTCCCTATATATCCATATCATGATTGAACTCATATATGGATATATCTGGCATATATGGCCTGATATGCCCAATTCCCTATATATTCATATATGGATTGAACTTATATATGGAAATATATGTATATATGGTCCTTATATAGCCAGATATGTCCTATCCTTATATTACCATATCTGATGGAGCCCATATATGGGATTTCTATATATGGTCCTTATATACCCAGATACGGCCAAATCCGTATATAGCCATATCTGCGAACAGTCATATATGGATGAATATACTTATATGGGCCATATATGGCCAAATATAGATAAATATGTATATGTCCATATTTGGCTGGAGCTTATATATGGAGCTAGTTCTATATACGAACATATACTGACAGATCTGCACATAACCTTATATACTTTTGGTTAAATGTTGAGGGGAAATTTCCCCTAAGGCAGAGCAGACTTCCATTAAGTTATTAATTACTTATTCGCATCCATCCAAGCACAGTCATACACCATGTCCCCAGACCAGGACGAATCTTTTTACGAAAGAGCAAAAGTTTCTGTGGAAGCTGTGTCGGGTCCCTTTGTAGCCGTGTGACTGCTTGGCGGAATGAAAATGAGTGATTACTCCCTTATTAAAACCTTATAAGCTTTCATATGTAAATATATAATAAATGGCAGCCTATGTATATGTGCCCTCATACGGCGAGATCTACCGAAGGAGACGGTACAAAAAACAAATTGAAGAAATCCAACGATTTGCGGCGCGCTTCATCTGCAATCTCAAGCACCTAGGCTCCCGTTCTCCAATGTTGCAGGCTGCTACTTTAGAACAACACCAGCATCACAGCCAGTAAAACTATTCTCATTCGAGTTCTGTACTGCTCGCTCTCAGTGACTGCCTGCAACAGCGACGCGGCCTTCTATCACATTAGCCAATAAAGAGTGAGCCTGGAGTGTGGCGTCTCCAAACAGTGATGGAGGGCGGCCAAACAAAATATGTAATGAAATTAGTTACAACCATTGCAGAATGCTGTCATACATATGCCGTTATCGCCACATGCAGACGTAAGCGACTGTGCAGTACGTCCTTACCGCTACTACTTCATATATGTAATACAGCTTAAATTTTTGACGCAGATTTTTATTTTAAAACTTTGAGAGATACGTTGGTGCTGTGTAGGGGGGTTATACAGGATGGTTAACATTATGTAAGCGATAAACCTGATTTAATAGACGATTAATTAACTAACATTAACTAATGAACATTTCATTTTGATTCTAAGGGGCAATATTATGTTGCCAAATTAAAGGCCGTCATCGTAAAAGGTGAGCACAGTTTCTAACTTTTTTTTTAATTGGTATAGGGGTTTGAAATATCGAGCGCCAGATTTTGCGCATTTCAAAGCTCGCTGAGTTGGTTTACCCGCATTGAAAATGCATAAAACTGTCGGTCACTTTTTTTATGCATCAAACACGGACACCGTTTGTGTATTTTGTGATGTAGAAAAAGTTTCTTTGAATTCGGCGACGATACGACCCGCAGCGACGCGTTTATGAATATCCGAAGCGGACAAGGCAATTCACTGAGCTTGCAAGTGTGTATGTTCAGTATTTCGAACCACATTAACGATTACGAAAATTTAAAAGCTAAGGTTATCTTTTTTTACTGACGGCCTTCATTTTCGCGATACGGACTTACGCCCCAAAATCAACATTATGAAAGCTGATTAGTTAAATATTATTAACCATTTTTCAGATTATTGAGCTCTATTACGTACATAATGCCCGTCTTGCTGTACGGTCCACCTTCACTGACCAAACCGACATATCTCTCGCACTTTGTAAAATAAAAATCTGTAAACGTTAAAAAAATGTCATCCAATACATCTCTAAGTGCTGCTTTAAATTGAAAAACCACTCGGTTTTATGCTGCTCTAAAGCTCCTGATAATCATATAGCATAGGTAACACAAGTAACACAATTACCACACAGAAATTGCGCAGGAAATTTTATTGGGGTACATTTAATGCTCTTGTGGTTCTATAGTTCTGTATGCTTTTTATCGTCGATGCTTTTCTTTCTCGCTCCTTATTTCGCTGAGTTTAGTGCCCACGGCCAGCAACAGCAGCTTTCCGGAGAGCTCCCGCCCCTTCTTGGTCGGCAGGGCCGTTGTGTAGGCTGCGTGGGAGATAATTTAGAGCGATCATGATATAAATCTGCGCAGAACTTGTGCACATGGCCAAAGTAGCATAAGTCGAAGAATTATGCACTGAATCCGAGACACATTACCGTAAAATCCATTGTGGGATATTAAAGGTGCACTGAAGAGGATTCTGAACATGTCTTTTTGCCGCGGGAACTTGATGTACACGTTCCCAGCATTCTTAGGAGCTGCGACTTATTGCCCTGTGTGGCCGATTTCCTCAATTAAATCTAATTAACGTCCGGCTCCCGCCTTTTTTTTTTTGAATTCGGCCTCATACGATGGGAGGAGTCTACCAGCGCGTCGAGTGCCTTTCAGCCAGTTCCGTGGAGGCTTGCCGCTCCGTCATCGGCGGAGTAATACGTAGTAATACGCGGAGTGACTTTTTGAAAATGCGCACGTTGTTGGCCGAACTACGTTCAGCCATTTGTGTTTTTGTAAGCCGATGAGATGGACATCGACGATCTCACAGAGCTTGAAAGAGAGATTCTTCGGCGGACGGCAGATTTAGGCACCATCTCTTACGATAGTACGCCTTTGCGCGATACGGCCGAAGATAGCAGCAGTGGCCATCCGTCCGGCCGTACCACGGACGAAGACTCGGACGCCGATGGCTCCGAGGACGGCTGGCAACGAGTGGGAAACGTGGACTGGTGAGTGATATGAACTCTATTATGCTCGTGGCACGCATCGCTGACATCCGTTTTCTGCGAAGGTGCCAGTGCGACGGCTGCGCTGCCATGCCGACAGCCATCGAGAACGTCTGCTGCCGGGAATGCCCGGCCGCCGTTAAAAAGCAGCCGGGACACAACTGCATCACAGCGCACCCCGAGTTCGGGTATCTTTGCCTGGACGAGGGTGTGCTGCAGCTTGCATATTTAAACATGCGGCATTACCGGCAGCCAGGCATGGGCGACACCGCGAACGAGTAAGTACAACTGCAAGCTTCACGGATTGCGTAATAACGCTACCGGTGCTAGCTCTTGCAACTACGTTTATTGACCACAGTGCGATCTAAAGCGCATACGCATGCGGTGCTGTTCTATTTAAAAAAAACGACAGAGAATGCCTAAAACTTCGTATACAGTGCGGAATCACGGTGTGCTATGGCCATAACCACTGCAAAAGACTGCAGCTGTCCACTGCGCAAACAAATGGGATCAGGATAGTTTGCACTGACAAAGCCCATTACTGTGCAGGAGACAGACTCATTCTCCTTTCAGGAATTAGATTACGAGCTATATAGCATAAGAAGCATGGAACCTTTTTTTACCTTACATGCTGTCATTTTCAGAAAAAGGAACCTTATTTACAGTTTCAGGAACGGCTGAAAATAAGGCAGACCTTATTGACTGCTAGTCTAATACATGTCCGGGTTCAGGTACGTCGGGATTTTGGCTGGTTTAAATTTATCTTTATTGCAGTTGGCAGCAACTGCTGAGCCAATTCGAAATTTCAAAGGAGATTGTCCTATCAGAAGTGGGCTTCTGGCACCTATATATATAAATTTCCTTAGTTGCAGTGATAACATAAATACTAGTAAGTGTGATGAAAAGTGTGCTTTTGGAGCATTTAGCAGAGTTGTAGAACTTGGTTCCCATATATGGAATTGTACATAGTGTATATTGCCGCCCAACACCTATCCTTTCTTACTATCGCTCCCCCCTTTCTTTCCCTCTCCCTGTCCTTTTATTCTCGCTAGCCGCAGCTCAGGTTTGGATGGCAGATGCCGCGGCTAGCAACATCGTTAGCTTCCATTGTTATTTTTTTTATTATCAATAAAGAGCCACTAGCAACAACAAGGGAGGTCAGCTTGAGACATCTAGAAAAGAGTGAACATTGGGCCTCAACCTTGGTGTGCATGCTTACTCAAGTCACCATTGTTTAGTGTAGTTACAGGAATGATTGTTTTTGGTTCAAATGAGTAAATATGCAGAACAGGCACTCTTCTGGCTGAATTAAAAAAATTAGGAGGCGGCTAGGGGTCAGAACATTCTGTCCCCTCCCGACTTGGATGCGCATCTGATCAACTTCATCCTGTGTACTGCTTGCTACATCTAATCATTGGCATTGTTTCAGGCACTACCGGTTTGCTGCCTACAGGCAGTGTGTGCTCTGGCTGTGGGGGCGGCTTGGGCGCCACAACAGAAGGCCCCTGCCCGCCTGCATGGTGAAGGCAATAAGGGCAAAATATCCTGGTGAAAACCATGTAGGTTTTCAGCTTGCAACTCCTTAAAGCGGGTAGACGACGACGACGACCAAGAGCGTGGGAAGAGTAGAAGACGACAACGAAGTTCGGACTGTGTTCTCGGTGCCGCTAGCAGCTGTTCTTTCCTATTTGTAAATATATTCTTTCCCGCAACATATTTGGTGGAGGTGCGGCTTTCCCCTACGTCTACCAACGACGGAGCTCCGCAGCGGCCGCCAGTTGCCTTCCCTCATCATGACCCAAGACGCCTCCCAGCAAACCTCAGCCCCGGCCATGACATCACTCGTTCTTTCTCCCCCTTGTGACCCTGGGACATTTCCTGGTACCGACAACACTGACGTCGACGACTGGATCAACATGTACGAGCGAGTGAGTACCTACAACCGCTGGGATCCGACCCTTATGCTCGCAAATGTAATATTCTACCTAAAAGACACTGCCCGGGTCTGGTATGAGACCCACGAAGACCATCTAACCAGCTGGGACGTGTGCAAAGAGAAACTCCGCGAATTGTTTGGACCGCCGCTCGGCCGAACACTTGCTGCTAAGAAGGACCTCGCCTCCCGAGCTCAAACATCTACGGAGTCCTATGTGTCGTACATTCAAGATGTGCTGGCCCTCTGTCACAAAGTTGACGCCAACATGCCCGAGTCTGACAAAGTCGGCCACGTGTTGAAGGGAATCGCCGACGATGCCTTCAACTTGCTCGTATACAAGAACTGCACTACAGTCGACGGAATTATTAAGGAATGTCGACGCTTCGAGGAAGCCAAAAGCAGGCGTATTAGCCAGCCGTACACACGCCTCCCCAACACGGCTGCGACTTCTTCATGTGAAGACCTGCGACACAGGGAAACTTCAGCGCCCCCAGAAAATGTGACCCGCATCATCCGACGCGAGCTCGAAGCTATGTCCCCTGCCCCCCTGCATCTACATGATGGCGACAACCGCTTGCCTACCATCTCTCTGGTACAAGCTGTCGTCCGCCAAGAGTTTGCAAACCTTGGTTTCCAGCCCGTCAGCCCTGTACGGTCTTCACCACCACCCGAAATCACTGCGATTGCTCCTGGACGACCTTCGTACTTCACTCCACGTCGCCGAAACCCTAACGACTGGCGGACAACCGACGACAGGCCCATTTGTTTCCATTGCCACCGCATTGGCCACATCTCCCGCCACTGTCGAAATTATTGGTCCCGTCGCAGCACATACCGTCCTCTCAGCTCCCATCGCGACGACGAACAGCCCAGCCACTACACGCCCCCTCAAGCCCAGCACGGTGCTACAGTCGACGGCCAGATTCCCCGCTCCAGCCGCTCCCCGTCCCCCCTGCGTCGACAGTCTCGTTCGCCCCAATGCCGTCGCTCCTCTCCTGGCCCCTACGGACGCTCGCAAGCGGAAAACTAGACGCTGCAGTGTCTGGAGGTTATGCTGCAGTACAGCCCCAGTCCCAAAATCCTCGATTAGCCCTTCGTGCACACCATAATTTGCTCGCCATTCATGTCGATGGAGTGCCTGTGAGAGCCCTGATCGATACAGGCGCGCACGTATCCGTCATGAGTTCAGCCCTACGACGCCGCCTCCGAAAAGTACTGACCCCTGCACCCAAAGCCGTTCTCCGCGTTGCCGACGGCGGAACGCCTCATGTTGTTGGACTATGCACAGCCCGTGTGACCATATCCGGCCGCCATACATCCATTCTGTTCTCTGTTCTAGACCAGTGCCCTCATGAAGTCATTCTTGGCCTGGACTTCCTGTCTGAGCATTCAGCCCTCATTGACTGCGCCACTAATGTTGTTCAGCTTGACCTTCCTCTTTCTGCTGAGTCGCCGTCCCCAGTTATACAGTCTTTGTGCTGTCAACTTTGTTCGTCTACCGCCTCAAGCCGCAACTTACATTTCTTTCTCATCTGTTCCCCTGTACCTGATGGTCACTACGTAGTCACTGCGGAACTTGACGTCGCCCTGACGCGCAGCATTGCGCTTCCACACATTGTATTTACATTGTCGGCCAACCGCGCGTACCTTCCTGTCCTGAACTTTGGTTCATCCATCCAACCGCTCCCGCAAGGCATCTCACTCGCCACGCTGTGCCCTGCTGCCGAATGTGTGATATCAGTGGTGGACAGCTGCTTACCTTCCACTCAGCAATGCCGGTTGCCTGCAGCCCCATCAACAGTGAACCCAACGGACGACTACCCTGACATGATCGCTTCTGACCTACCGCTGATGCAAGCTCGCGATATTAGGTGCCTCTTATCATCTTTCCGCGACATCTTCGACTTTGATAGCCGTGTTTTGGCTCGGACCTCTGTGGTGACGCATCACATAAACACCGGTGATTCCGCTCCTCTCCGCAGACGTACGTACCGAGTGTCCAGCGCCGAACGCACCGTCATAAATCAAGAGGTGGACAAGATGCTCGCAAAAGACATCATCGAGCCCTCGTCAAGTCCTTGGGCTTCACCAGTCGTCCTGGTGAAAAAGGACGGCAGCTGGCGCTTCTGCGTTGATTATCGGCACCTCAACCGCATCACAAAAAAAGACGTATATCCACTCCCAAGGATCGATGATGCCTTAGATTGCCTCCACGGCGCCAAATATTTCTCTTCAATTGATCTTCGATCGGGGTACTGGCAAATTGCCGTTGATGAAAAGGACCGCGAGAAGACCGCCTTCGTGATGCCTGATGGCTTATACCAGTTTAAAGTCATGCCGCTCGGCCTCTGTAACGCCCCGGCTACCTTCGAACGAATGATGGACTCCCTTCTTCATGGCTTTAAATGGTCCACCTGCCTCTGTTACCTAGACGATGTTGTGGTTTTCTCGCCTACTTTTTCCACGCACCTCGAGCGCCTCTCCAATATTCTGACAGTGTTTCGTAACGCCAGACTTCAGCTGAACTCATCGAAATGGAAGTTCGGTTGTCGCCAACTCACTATTCTCGGACACCTCGTTGACGCTTCTGGTGTACGCCCAGATCCCATCAAAATTCAAGCTGTGAAGGACTTTCCTCTTCCAAGGTCGTCGAAAGATGTGCGCAGCTTTGTCGGCTTGTGCTCGTATTTTCACCATTTTATCAAAGATTTCGCCGGCATCGCTCGTCCCCTCACCGATCTTCTGAAGAACGACACCCCCTTTACCTGGGGCCCTGCTCAAGAGAACTCATTTTCATCCCTCGTCCATTTGCTGACCACTCCGCCCATCTTAGCACATTTTGACCCGTCGTCTCCCACAGAGGTTCGCACCGACGCCTCCGGATATGGCATCGGCGCCGTCCTAGCCCAACGTCAACAGGGTCAAGATCGAGTCATCGCTTATGCCAGCCGCCTACTTTCAGCCGCAGAGCAAAATTACACCATTACTGAGCGTGAGTGTCTTGCCCTTGTCTGGGCAGTAGCTAAATTCAGACCCTACCTGTTCGGCCCTTCATTCGCTGTTGTCACTGATCGCCATGCTCTCTGTTGGCTGTCTTCACTAAAAAATCCCACCGGTCGCCTTGGTCGCTGGGCATTGCGCCTCCAAGAATACTCATACTCCGTCGTGTACAAGTCAGGGCGCCATCACCAGGACGCTGAATGTTTATCGATACCCTGTGGAACCACCTGACCTAGAGGACGCAGAGACCCTGCCCTGCCTCTTAGCTATCTCTGATCTTGCCGATATTGCCAACGAACAGCGCCACGACTCATCTTTACGACCTATCTTTGATGGCATCCGTTCTGCAAACCGATCTCCGTCTCTGAACCTTTATGTGCTCCAGAACGGCATTTTGTATCGCCGAAACCTACGCTCCGATGGCCCTCCGCTCCTGCTCGTGATACCCCAACGTCTACGCTCTTCTGTCCTGGAAGAACTGCACGATCTGCCGACAGCCGGTCACCTTGGCGTGTCCCACACGTACGCTCGGGTGCGGCATCGCTTCTTTTGGCCTGCTCTCTATCGTTCCGTCAAGCGTTACGTGGCCACTTGCGACCTGTGTCAACGTCGGAAAAGGCCCTCCACTTTGCCTGCCGGTCTTCTGCAACCCATCGACATACCTCCGGAACCTTTTCACCGTGTTGGCCTCGACCTTCTTGGCCCTTTTCCAACACGTCCCTCTCCGGCAACAAGTGGATCGCTGTCGCAACTGATTATACGACTCGGTACGCCATCACGCGTGCCTTGCCGTCCAGCTGCGCTACCGATGTCACCGATTTTCTTCTGCAAGACGTCACCCTTCACCACGGCGCCCCTCGTCAACTGCTCACCGACCGCGGTCATTTTCTATCCAGAGTAGTTCACGACATTCTTCGTTCGTGTGACACGCAGCACCAGCTCGCGACAGCTTACCAATGGGCTTACGGAAAGGTTCAACCGCACGCTCACCGACATGTTAGCCATGTACATATCGCCAGACCACCGAGATTGGGACGCAGCCTTGCCTTATGTGACATTTGCATATAACTCTTCCCTTCATGACAGAACAGGCTATTCTCCTTTCTACCTTTTGTTTGGTAGGCATCCCACCTTGCCTTTGGACACACTCATGCCGCCTTCTTCAGCCCCCACCACTGCTTACGCTCGGGACGCCATCTCCCAGGCCACGCTGGCGCGCCAAATAGCACGTAGTAGGCTCCAAGCCTCTCAAGTTTCCCAGAAGTCAGCCTACGACCGCCATCACCAGGCCGTCGAATTTACCCCAGGATCACTCGTCCTTCTCTGGACGCCCTCTCGCAGCGTCGGTCTCTCCGAGAAGCTCCTTTCGCACTACCGTGGCCCTTACCGTGTCGTGTGCCGTGTTACCGACGTGAACTATGAAATTGCTCCCCTTGAAACCTCGCCATCGTCCTCTGGCGCCACCACCGACATCGTCCACGTCTGTCGCCTTAAACCTTATCACGACGCTCACACGTCGCCGCCCTAACGCCGAGACGGCGTTTCAGCAGCCGGGGGTCCTGAAGTGGGTAGACGACGACCAAGAGCGTGGGAAGAGTAGAAGACAACGAAGTTCGGACTGTGTTCTCGGTGCCGCTCGCAGCTGTTCTTCCCTATTTGTAAATATATTGAACCATTGAAATATATTGAAAAATAGTGAACCATTTCGCACCTCATTTTTGCTTCCAATGCGTCACAGCATTTACAGATTGCATGCAGACCATTTTTGGGAATGTGCTTAGTTTATTCAGTGTCTGTGTAGTAGTATAGACAAAGTCTCTGCCTGACAGGCAAGGACAAGCTCGTCCTTGTCATACCTCAGCACCATGAGAGGTTGCTCAACTACACTCACACTCACGGCCACTTGCACTCACTTACACTCATGTCCACTCGCATTCACAAGCACTCATTCACGTCCTCTCACACACTCGCACTAATGTTCACTCACATTCACAACCCGTCACCCAAACAAGCTTCGCTTGTGTGGTTGAAGAGCTAGGCCAAGTAGATCAGGCTCATTGCATGGGTCTGGCCCAATAAAAAAAATTATGGCCCGAGCAGAGCTCTACAGTGCACACGGCCGGCCATAGAAAAAAAAAAACGAAGCGTCCACTGCAGTACTCGAGATCCCACCTTACGCTAGTTATTGCTGAGAAGTTGACAGTCGTGGTTTCAGCAGCAAGCATTGGAACTCTGTGTACAGAGCTCGAGCCGTGTAGGAGGCATGTCAACAGACATCTGCCTTTCTAGCTGTGGTAATGCGAAATTCGATAAAAGGATCGGACACAACTCGTATCGGTTCACTGCACCCGCGAGCCTGCGCCCATGCCAACGGTGAACTAGTAAGGTGAACAACAACGAAATATTTCCATTCTCGCGCCAGCGTAATCCTCTGCGTCATTTGTAAATAGACACCGGTATGGTGCCTTATGCTACCTCGAGCGCCTTCGGCAGTGAATATCTAATTCCCTCAGCTATCAACAGAAAAAAAATAAGCACATGCAACAAACTTCACTGTCACGCGGCATTTGCCTCCAATCATGACCACTCATGCTCACAGACGCGAGTGAGGTGATAAGAGTGCACTCACGAGTGAGTGTGCCGACCCACAGTCCTTGTAAATCGTCCAAAGGTAGGCATCCTACGCACCCGAACATGGGATTTCAGCTTTCCACTGGCAGGATAAAGAACTGGATCACCTCATACCACATTTTTGCTTGCAGTGCATCAGAGCTTTTGCACATTGTAATTCATCCAGACCACTTTTTTTTGGAATGTACTAAGCTTATTCAGTCTCCGTGTAGCAAAGACTTATTTGTAATTCAACTGCTCTATAAGAGTTGGTTTAAAAGGCTTACAGAACTGTGGTGGTGGACCAAAACTTTCAGACTTCAACTAACCTGCTGATACATGAACCAACAAGGTGTGAACCTTCCACATCTTCACAAAATTTTGTTCTGCAGCTCATCAAACTGCCATACACAACTGAATCGCAGGAAATGTATTTGCCTAGCAGCGTTTCAAAATCAGTAAGTTAGGTGGCTCCATTGCTCTTTTGCAGCATAATGTATAGCTCTGTATTTCAGCCATGCGGTAAAGTACGAAAAGATGCACAAAGCCACTCAGAATAGCAGTTGTAAAATAGTTTATTGACTTGCTTAGATGTATCTGCAGAATCCTTCCGGCACTTGGTAGGTGGCCGGGATCCTGCTCAAATCTGAATGCCTTTTGGTCCGCGGGTGCAAGCACCACTCTTATCACACTTGCCTCAATTGCTCCTCTGCCAGTCAAGGGGAATGTAACTGCAGGTGCACTGAATCAAAGTTTATTCCTGCTAAAAGTGTCTTGCAAGTGACTGCACAAATTGCAGAGGAGAACGGCCAGACTGTGATAAGAGCATCCCTATCCGCCAACTGGGATACGCGCTCTCTAGCAGGCAGGTTCTGCCGAGAGAAAAATCTGTGTGATCTGGCTGAACCAGTCATTTTTCTGCAAAAGATGTTGGTTGCCAAGGTGACCATTCAACAAAGGATACGTGTCTTGGCATGTCCATACAATCTGGGGCCGGGTAGACAGGAACCTGGGAATCTGTAGCTGGTTGGACCTGCATGCAAGAAACTTGTAAAAGTATGTGCTGACAAGACGTTCATGTCGACCTCCGTTACAGTAAAGGGGAAACGCACATCTTGCTGCTCGTCAGACAGTTCAGACTTTCAAACACGCTGGATGTTGTCCCCCTCACCTTGGCGAAAGCCGATCGTTGGTGCTGGGAAAGCACTTATGCTGGCTTCTGATGCATCAGAGAAGGATCGCTGACTCTTGGCGCTGCTCATAACTTCCTTCTCAAACTTTCAGGTGCGCTCTGGAAGGGAAATTGGAGCATGATATTGTTCGAAAATACGCCCCGAATGTCATTCATGCAGAAGTTACACATGTTACTCACTGAAACTTGGAAGTGTTTGCATGGGACACAGTGTGAGTGATGTCATTGGCAGCCATTGGTCCTCATTACACTTGCAAAGTAGGATTCCGAGCCCTGCCACGAAGATGCTATGTCGGCCTCTGGTGCAGCAGAAGGGGGAACACACATCTTGCAGCTCGTCTGACAGTTCAGAGTTTCAAACACGCTGGATGTTGTCGCCCTCACCTTGGCGAAAGCCGATCGTTGGTGCTGGGAAAGCACTTATGCTGGCTTCTGATGCATCAGAGAAGGATCGCTGACTCTTGGCGCTGCTCATAACTTCCTTCTCAAACTTTCAGGTGCGCTCTGGAAGGGAAATTGGAGCATGATATTGTTCGAAAATACGCCCCGAATGTCATTCATGCAGAAGTTACACATGTTACTCACTGAAAGTTGGAAGTGTTTGCATGGGACACAGTGTGAGTGATGTCATTGGCAGCCATTGGTCCTCATTACACTTGCAAAGTAGGATTCCGAGCCCTGCCACGAAGATGCTATGTCGGCCTCTGGTGCAGCAGAAGGGGGAACACACATCTTGGTCAGTTCAGACTTTCAAACACGCTGGATGTTGTCGCCCTCACCTTGTTTGGTCTAGCCTCACTGGGGACCCAGGCTGAAGCGGGACCTCCTTGCTTCCACAAGGTCCTGAAGAGAAGGCCTTGTGAAGGCCGAGGTCATTGGTGCTGGGAAAGTACTTGTGTTGGCCTCTGATGCATCAGAGAGAGATTGCCAAAGCTCGCTGCTGCTGATAACTTCTTTTACAAGCTTTCCGACATACTCTGGAAATGAAATCTTCACATTACTTCATTCCAAAAGGCTCCCCTCAAGTCACTCATTTGGGATGAAGCATAATACTTACTGTAAGTGGTAGCTGTTTTGATGGGGCACACTGTGTGATGGCCTTTTCGCGCCTTGGTAGTCTTCATCATCCAGCGTGAATTGCCTTCCTTTGTCTTCGCCTGGGACCGGTCTGCATTTTCATTGAAGTGGAGGATGGCAAGCTGCGTCCTGTAAGTTGAGGATATCGCATCGGATGGCAATGCTGCCTAATGATCTGGAGTACGTGGATGTGGTTACGTGCTGACTCTTGGAATAAACCAACTGCCTCTAGACAGAGGACAGAACTACAATATAATATTACCTTGCGAGCATCCCTGCTGGAGAAAATGCCATAGACTTTGGCGCGAAGTCAATCAAGATGCTGTGGAATGCCTCCAGAGCAAACGTTTGGCCATGGGGGGACATCTGTGTGATATCCTTGAGGAGACGCTTGTCCTCAGTGATGTGCTTGAATTGCTCGTATGCCTGGGACTCTTGAGGAAAAGGTATGCTTTAAAACAAGTTCTTTAGACAAGGGCAAAAACAACTCACTAGGGTCCATCCAAACTCTTGTCTCCTCTGGCATGTCGCTGTGGAGACACCTTGGGTACAGTCCACCATGTCCAGAGTGCTGGTTGATGACGTGATTTTTCATACTCCGCCAGACGTCGACGACCAGCTCTGCATTGCCCCCTCCAGCGCGGGCTGCCCAGTACATGTGGTTGGTAGTTGACTGAATCCAGAGGTCCAGCTCCTTGCATCCAGCCCGCTTGCTTGCCGCAGCTAGCTTTTTCTTGACACCTTAATTTTAAAAAGGCATATCAGGGAAGCCTGCAGCACATTCTGTGCAAGCAAGCATCTTTTCAATCATGCTCTCAACTTTCTTACCTTTTGAGATGTGCCAAATGTCAAAGTAGTGCTTGATCTTGGGTTCACGGGTCTGCATGTGCTTTCGTATGGCAGGGTGACGGTCAGTTGTGAGAGACCGGATCTTGATACCTGTGTTATGCATTGTCGGTGGGATAACGATAAATTGTCTACCATATAAACCTTTGTGGCATGCCATACATTTCTCCTTGAAGAATTCCAGCTGCTTGATTAGGCCTTCCTTCTCCATGTTCACGCTGGCCATTGCCTGCTCCGACTGCATGAAGACGGGTTTCAAACATTACATTCCTGTATTTCCACTCTACATACCAACGGCTTACATAAATATTTATCACTGAATTACTGCAACAACTTTCCACAGACGTGTCTACTGACCTCCCCCAGCTGGACCTGGACCGAGTGAAGAATTCTGTTGATCTGCTCAACATGCGTGGTGTATGTCAGGAACTTGGCAGAAAACCCAGGGGAGTCAAATCGTCCATCACCGGTGACATCAACCTCTTGGTTGTTCAACTGGTCCATGAGTTCAGCTTGTTCTTGTAGCCAGATCTGTTCAAATGTTATCCCATTTCTTGACTAGCCCAGTGTAAAATTACAACTTAGTTTGATTGTGCACTACTGCAGCGGTAGTTACTACAAAACAACAAAAAAGTGATGTCAGGAGAAGTGTGTTCGTTTAATCTGAACTTCATTTCTGCCTTCTGGCTAACGAGAATTGAACTTTTTTGAAAACATCTGGTCAAGCTGGGGTAAATATATCAGTATGGTTTGTTGGTCACCTTTTCTATCGCAGGAAAAAGGAGGGCATCCTGATAGTTGTAGAAGGTCCGGTCACTTGGGACCTGCACATTCATGTGGCGCAGCATCCTCAGTGTGGAAGCTACATTTGCTCCTGAAAAGAGGAGGTGGCTGGACAGCAGAAGGTTTCCTGCTGCCCTTCCATTGATGACAGGCTGGCTGTTCCACGTCCGGACATGCTCCAGAGGACAGATGCTGATGACATTGATGAGGCTGCCTTTGGTGGTAATGGTGGTTTCACAAGGCCTCGAGCACTCTGGGCATGTCTGGAACAGCTCCCTCAGACAGCTCTCAAAGACCAAGAACTGCCGTTCTTCTTCTGGGGGGGCCGGTGTACTCTCTGCGGATGACTCACTGGAATCAGAATAGTGCCAACTGTTAGGCCCAAAACCCATGCAGCTGTGAAGAGCCCACCTTTCGGTATCGTCATGGTAGGTTGGAGAGTAGCTGGAGTCAGAGTCTAGCCTGTCACCCTGTGGAGATGTGCAGTCAAGTGGATCACTGCTGCATGTGGCCGGGACGAAGGGTGGAAGCAGCAAGGGCTCCTCTGTGACACGGCCAGGAGAAGTCGCAGCTGGCGTCACTGTAGGGAAACAAATATTCATCCACACAGAATGGACGAAATGCAATAAGGACTTACAGACAGCTTCAGATCTAGTGCTGTGTTCGACAGAACCATTGTCCTGGTACGGACCACTGCTGGCTGCAGCTGTTGAAAGCCTTGCCTCAGAGGGATCTGGTTGAAGATCCTTGCTCTGAAAGATGGTTGTACAAAGGCCGATCAGTCACTTCGGTTTACAAAGCTGGAGGTGGTGCAACATAGCATTTCAGGATTGCTCTACATTCCATGCCTTCACTATAAATACACCGATTTGGGAACTTGATTAGTTTCTATCGGGTGCACGGCATCGTGAATCACAGCATTTACAACCAAACGCCATGTCTGCGCGAAATTTGAGCGCGAACAATGCACCGTTTTAGCCGGCGGAAGCATTGTACGGCGCGCGTAAAATTGCCGAACAAGCTGTATATCAAAGTTTCTAAGCTTATTTAGCCGACCCCACACTTACGAACGCGAAGCACGGAACACTGTTACTTCTTTCGCTTCTGCAAATGATGACCATTCGCGTCATGATACAGCCACGTAACTTTTAGAACAAACTATATCTTCAGCCTGACGCATGTTCGAGTCGGCGATCCTACAGAACGACACTGTCGAGCCATGCTAAGAAAATTAATTCATAGAAATACTTACCAGTACTCTTTGGCGCTTCGGGGCTTGTTGCTCGGTTCCATCGACGACGGGAAGTCGAAGCGTGGGCATAGCGTTCCAACGCAGGCGAGAGTGACTCACGTCGGGCCGATGGAAAGCGCTTATCTCGAAGTGTTCAGAGCAGAAGCGGACACACTTTGGTAGCGTCTCGGTGTTATCGAGCCCCGCGCAACGTAGCCATGCACTACGTCGCGGTTCGTCCTTCGGCAAGGCGAACAAACGTAGGCCCTTGTGCCAATTTTTCTTAGTCCGATGAGGGCACAACCTCACCGCACAAACGTCCGGCATCGCGAAAATATCACTCGCGAACCGAACAACACTCGCAACAAAACGCGATGGCGTCCCACAGATCACACGAAAAAGTGTAGATCCAAGGATGTCGCAGGATAGCAAAAGTAGGAAGTGGGGCACACAGGACCTTCTGGGAGTAAGGACCGCGTGCACCAACAACCGACAAGTAAAAGAAGCGAGGCGAGCGCTTCCTCGGAGCAGGCCGAAGCCACCGCGGTAGGGCGCATCACTCCTATGGCAGCAGACGAGGAGAAAACATAGTCCGGCTGCTTCGGGCTTGTTTTTTTTTTAGTGATACGCTCTATGAACCACAACTATGTCGCGGATTTATCAAATTATTGTATCCTGCGTGTCCAGAAAGAGTAATAGAAATTAGTTCGATTATTTTCGCGGTTTTCATTTCACTTCAGTCAAGTCATTGGCGAAAGCAAATAGTCCGCGCGTAATTTTATTTCTGTTGGCTTATTTTGCGGCTATATTATCTACGAATGCAACTACTTATTCACGGAAACTTAAAAAACAAAATAAAGCCAAAGCAAAGCCTCCACAGAGCTGACTGAAAGGCACTCGACGCGTTTGTAGACTCCGCCCATCGTATGAGGCCGAATTCAAAAAAAAAAAGGCGGGAGCCGGACGTTAATTAGATTTAATTGAGGAAATCGGCCACACAGGGCAATAAGTCGCAGCTCCTAAGAATGCTGGGAACGTGTACATCAAGTTCCCGCGGCAAAAAGACATGTTCAGAATCCTCTTCAGTGCACCTTTAAAGGTGCCCTGCGACGTACATAAAGCATGGGTTCTTTAATCTTTGTATGCAGAGTAAGGGACATTGGGAGTCCTGAATGCGCAATGAGATCACCGAAATCATAATATTTGATATTTTAATCTTCGCTAGAAATGCTTGTTTCGAGCCGATGGTGTCGCAACGCGGCGGCCATTTGCGGCAGCGGAAATGAGGTGGCATCTAGATAGAGCGCTGCCTTTCTCATTGATTGGGCGTCCAGTTTGCATATTGTTCCTTCATACTTGTGAAATGGATCCAAAATATTATGTCTCTGAGTACTGAAAGCTTTTTCGCATGCCACAAAAACTGGAAAGAAGCAGGGAAAGCGAACGAAAACTAACAAGAATACAGCTAGGGGCGACACTTTCCATTCCGCTTCAAACCTTCATGGCGGCCAGCGCTGTTCAAAAAACGTTGGCTCAGACCAGAAAGCGCGCGCGTCGAGACCGGCCGTGACCATACCAAGACGGCAGCGAAAAAAAAAGCCAGTCGATACACCTTGCCCAAAATGTGAAGAGAAAGGCCGGACAGGAGACGGGAGTCGAGTTTGGGGGGGAGGGGGGCTACCGCTGACAGCCAACTAAAAAAGAAACTTCGGGGAGCTTCCTTTGTCGTTAGTCCCCCCTGCCCTTACTACGGCGTCGCGTACACGGGGGGAAGACGCCGTCAAAATGCGCGGCTGTCTACAGCCCCGACAAAGCAACAACTGCATGCACGCTTCCGCTGCGTGGGCGCTAGGCGCGATTCTGATTTGTAGCGCCCAATCTCGGTACTGGGTGAGTGAAATGGGAGAGTGAAATGCGTTTTCGTCTGAGCTTTTCATTTCGAATTTTCAGAGTGGAATAACTTTCGCTTGCATGCTCCGATTTCAATAATTCTTATTGCTCTGGTCTCTGGAACGCATGATGAATCTATTTAATAATATTAACTGGTACAGAGCAAATCATCGCGATGCCCCTTTAAAAGCTTAGCCTCATGCTTTTTTTTTTCGGGCTTTACCATTAAAGTTTCCTGGCACAACCGCGAACGGAAACAGGTATACGCCAATTGTTTCTGAAAGACGTTCGTTCGCACTAACCACCCGAAATAAAACGCGTACCAGCTCTTCATTCCACTGCTCCTGCTTAGCTGTAGAGCGCAAGCCTTGTGGCAAATGTAATGGGGCAATTGTAACCTAATTGGATACGCAGAACGCAGCAATGCTGATCCCGTGTTAAAATAGAATTAGCACTATTACTTACGACAATGAAAAGGGTTCAGTTCCTGATACGTGCATATGACAGAATCCATGACAGGTTGTTGTCTACGTCTCGTTACTTAGAAAAAACATCCCTAACTAGCCCCGCAATGTGCTTAGCGAGGTTAGTCTATGTTTTTTGCGTTACACAATTCATATCATGCACTTGAACTACCGCTGGCAGGAACGCAACTCGGTAGCGGTACAAATTTCGCTACTGAAAAATGAGAGATTACTCTCCGACTGCACATAGAAATAAATCATGCATTATGATACCATTTAGCTTAATTTATAGCCCTATCATCGAAAACTGCCGACGGCATTGACAAAGGTAACTAACAAAGCAATACGGGAAAAACAGTAAATGGTTGTTCACGCTTACCTGAAATATTGATGATTGCAGGTTTACAGAAACCTCGGTATTTCCCGCTCACTTGCACCCTGGATCCTTCCGATGGCTCATCATCCCATGCATGCTTGGCGCAGGTCATTTTCACGACGTCAAAAGTGTCTTCTTCCTCAAAACGCACAAGTGTGGCGCTGTACCATGATTTCAAAGGGAAAACAAGTGGATGCAACAAGGGGTATAACCGGAAATTGCTCGCCCGGCACGAAAGTGCGTAGCACACTGCAGAGTCCGGCTTCTAGCTCTGTGCAACAGACGACAGTCAAGGGTGGCGCCACCAATGCCTTCCTTAGCAGATATCTGTGCATATCTGTGCATGTCAGATATCGGCACCTGCGCACGGGCGCTCGCGCGCGCGTCACAAGCGGGGTCCGGTTTACAACAATGGGAGGACCGCGGGGGCTGTCGGGGACTCTTTTTCTTCATGGCTTGAAGCTCTCCTCCCCTAAATTTTCTTGGAATCCTTGCAGCTCCCCAACCATCTCTTGTTCACGGCTTGACATTTTTTTCAGTCGGCTCCCGAGGGAGAACGAGCCAGCACCAGGAGCATGGAGGTTCATGCCACTTTTCGACACCCGTCGCGGTGCGTGCTGGGCGCGCAGGCGCTTCGCGTGTATGCCTTGGAAGTGTCCATCGAGATGGGGCTTTATATCGCGTGTATCTTTATCTAAATAAATATAACTAACGATACCCCTGCTGCGTCGTGTTTTCGGATCACTCTGTAGGACGTATTATGTAAACTGAACCGAATAAATATTTCGTCCTATCTACATAAACCAAAGAGAGGCTTGATTGAGACCTGTTATATTCGAAGTGATTGTTAAAGCGAATTTCGAAAATCGCTAGCTCTCTGCTCCTTGTGCTGGACACTGCGCAATGAATTCGACCATACATCACGTCAGATACATCACAAAGGTCCCAATCGCCTTTCCTAGAGATTGATACGATGCGCAGCTTGACGTTTGCATTCGCTCGCAGATTTAGCATCTGCTTGTTCCGCAGATTCGGCACCCCATGCGTGAGCGGTCTTCTCTTCTTGAATGCCTATACTAGCTGTCCGTTGTGGCACATAATCACGTCATTTTACATGTTTGTTGCTTTAGGACAGGGTGGATTACGGGAACGTTTCAGCTGGTTATCAAAGGTAACGGCGCGCCTTCTCTATCAAATATGTAGCTAGTCAAACGGCAATTTCCGTTTTGGACAAATAGGTTTCATGAGTTTTTTGCACACATAAATGATGTTGTGAAGGTGCGGTTTCACAATTTATATTAAGAAATGATTAGCGGTACACCACAGCGGTATCTGTATGCAAGTTATTCGGCCAAGCGGCCGTATAGTGTGGTGGAATTATCACCGTTAATTTCCTAACAAACCTCTTAAAATTCTAATTACTTGTTGAGGCTTAAGTGCTTGTTTTTGTGAAAACACAGGCAGTCATTGTGTTAGGGCGTTATCTTTGCCTGAATTTTTCAAAAAACGACGGCGTTCTGAGGTATCTTCAATGTCCGGTTAAATCGACGTGATTACGACCTGACTAGAGTGACCAAGGGCGCCAAACTTTTCCCTGGTGTGATGACCAGGTGCATCTCGTGATGTTTCTTCGATTTCTCTTGCCTAGAATGAAACAAAACACTTTTCAGCTTCATCTAGTGCTCGTCGTCATGAACACACAAAAATCAGCAACAAATGCCTTCTACCAGGGAACAGCAGTTAGCATACTTCATTGGAAAAATTAGATCGCTGGTATATACTGTTTTGCGTGCATAATTGCACGGATTGGGTCGGATTTTTTTTTTTTTTGTTGTTGGGGGGGGGGGGGATTTGTGTGCGCTGTACTCCATTGCAGCACACAACAACATGTTGTAGTTCTTTAAGGAGAAGCAGAAGGCTGCAACGGCTATAAGAACCGAATTGCCTGATCTGAGGGTCGCTTTTCACTCCAAAGTTGAAGACGGGGATCGCCATCATCGTCATCCGTGATCAATTTTACAAGACAAAGAACCCTCCCATCGACCACCGATTAGCTGCTGTTGAATTCAGTCGGGCAGGGTGAGGCTACCCTTGTTTTTTGTGACATCTGCTCATCAGACATTCCATAAGCTTTGACTGGGACTCGCTGCCCTTGGAGTCCACTCTGCCACTCTAAACGCCGACCTTTGTTCGGCTCGTTACTTGGCCACCCTAAGCTCATTTTTCCGCATTTTGTTAGTGCTAAGATATGGATGACACCAGTTTGTTCAGTAATACTCTAATCGCTCCCCTTGATGTTATCGCTAGTATTTTCCTTGCCATGCCCAATGCGTGCTACACGGCTGCTTGAAATCCCGTCGAATCGCGATCGCCACTCGAGTCGACAGAGCTTTGCGGAAAATGAGAAAAAGATATCTTAGCGGAAAGTTGAGCACTCAGAGGCTCTTCGGCGTCCGGCCGACATTCGACGGTTTCAAAAGCTTACGAAATGCGAACAGAGACCGCCCCTGTCATTGGCGGTGGCCGTTATCTTGCCTCAGAGCCGCGTCCCGCAAGTGCTTCGGCCCTCTTGATTTCGACATCTGCTGCTGACTTGTTTCTTCTCCTCTTTGTTTAGCACACTGCTTGCGTTGTCGCTAATTTAGTGCTTCAAGTTAATGACTCGTCATTCAGCATTTACAGCGTGCGCGTGAAATTTCAGCGGGAATACACAAATGTCGACTGCACTGCAGTACCACCGTTGTCTGCATACCTGTTATCGTTTGTATGTGGCATAAAACGCAAGCTATGTTGAATATTCTCTTTCTGATGCGCGGATTGTAACTATGCTTGTTTGCACAGCATGATCACTTCAAGAAGACCGGATGATTGCGACGAAACACTTGATAGCCGGAGAACTGGCGCTTCCCGGTCGTGGTAGATCCGCTTTCTTCCATACCACAAATACTCGGGGCTGAACTGCTTTATCCAGAAGCATATTCGACGATTGATCGCATCAATGAAAATGATCTGATTTGTTATCCACGAGCGGCGCCAGTGGTCGACAGTTGACAGCTCCCTAAAGCAATGCTCGGCATGCCGGGTGACACCGGCGCTTCCCGCTCGTTCTATTTGTCCTGCGATATCAGCAATCCTCCGCTAAGGGTTGCAGTTTCCAAAACTTCACTTATGACCATTTGCATTCGCCAAAACTTGTGTATTCGCTCTCCACAAAAGCCGAGACCACATAGACGAACAATGCGGACTAGAGCTTATTCGTCGAAAGCAAGGGTCTCATCGAAGCAGCTCATGACGGCGCTGGAGAGCTCGGAAAGCGCCGTGATATGGTATGGTTGCGTGCACAATGGACTTCAATTCAAGAGACAAAAGCTATCTTTCTATGATTTAGTATTTTTTTGCGGAAATATGGGAAGTCATCATACTAAGAAGCAAACAGAATGAGCGGGAGCGTCAGGTTCATTATAACTAAAATCGGCTATACAATCCAGCCGGAATGAAACGCGAACACGCATATCGCCTTCTTTTTCTACATTGCAGAGAAGTATTCACTTGGAGCCAGTTAAAAAATATGTACTTAGGTAGATCCTTCACCCAGACACAGGAATCAGCCTAGTTTTGTACAACAGCTGAAAGTGTACAGGCAAAATATTTTGTTTTGTTAACATGGGCTGTTCGCTTGCCTTGCTGTAGACGGAACAAAATGGGCTGTTAACATCTGACCAGTAAATAATTTACATAGCATTTTTTTTTCTCACATGGTGTTTCGAATGGGGTTTTAATAGCCGAACGATGGCTGTGGTGTCCAAGTTAAGTATAGGCTCCATGCGCTGCAGTTTGGCGAGCACGAGTGACGTCATCTGGGTAACAGGGAAGGGGGACGGGGGGAAGATGGACGTCGCTCTCTCGCTCAGTTTGCAGTCAGCTCCAAGATATTTCCTCCGAAAGCGAAAACAAACTTCGCTAATCATGGGTGGCTCGACCTACTGCTGTGTTTATATATCGAAGATAAAATTACATCTCTTTCCATGGAGATCATGCATGCTTGCGCATGCACATGAGGGTCCACTGGAACAGAGTGTATTTTGGAACTAAATTCATGAGTGCAAACTGGGAGCGGATTTACATAGTCTAGGGTGTTTATATTTCAATGTGCCATCACTGGTAGGAGTCCTAGGAGTTGCTTTGTTTCTTTGTGTAAAGAGAAGTAATGCGCTGAGTAATAGGCAGTGGTTTTGGGGGGCGTTCTTGGAGCGGGCATCTGTAGTTTCAGACTACGGTTTTTTATACATCTGTGTGGTTCAGCGGGTTAGGGCGTTTTTCTTTACATGCATGCGTGCGCGTTCTGGGTACGATGTCGTTTTTCTGAGCGTGCTTTTGTAGTTTTTCACGATGTTTCGCTTACAAGTTTTTCTGCATGGATTTGTATCACGTTGCATAGAGCGGTTTAAAATTTCTATATCGATATTAGTGAATTCCCGCCATCTAAAACCCTTTTATTGATCAATAGAAAGAAAACTAGAAAGGGCATTACATTTTGTAAAGTAATTTATTGCATTTCACATCGCTAAACCCTTCCTGAAGTTTATCATCACAATGCGATACATCACGTCAAAATTCCTTTGCTGTCCCTAATTAAATGAATGCCCTGAGGAAATACCTAACACAAAAGTCCTGTAACATACTCAGCAAGAAATGCTTAGTCTTTTTGTTTACTTACACCTATGCTTCTCTGAGCGGAATACATGTACATAAAGCAAACCATTGTCTTTGTGTAGTAACGATGCGTTTTTCGCAATTCCAGCCGACCATGTTATGTATGCGGCTGATTTCATTATGTGAGTCAATTAGACACCTGTTCTTCAAACTGTAAGGGCTCTTAAAGGAGTATGGACACCTAACTTTTGGGTGCGTGTTTTCTTCTTTGTAATGATGCGTGAGGCATTATTATACATGGAGTACCACGTGGTGTTCCTAGAACTGCTAAATAATTTATTATCGATTTTTTGTCTTGCTGTTTAAACTTCAATAACTTCACTATGAGTGGGACATCAATGAGTGAGGCATGAAAAACTGCGATATAATAGCTGCGTCCTCGTTTTAATTCACTACAATGCTGGAGCCAGTCAGCCAGCTTCACTATCCGGACTTATTGTAAGGAATGTAAAACAGCGATTATATTGCACTTTTTTCATGCCTGCTGGTCATTTCCGAAATTCTGTGCAGGCAAGTCGCCGGCGGAGCGCATGGAGTCAGCAACGCCTCGACTGGTGCCCGTGCTGCTCGCGCTGCTGACACTCTTTCTTTCATTGTGAGCACCTGCCGTCCTGCTCGTGGGTGCACAAAAGAGGGGTTGCCGATCGTTGTGAGTCATGACTGGAATGCCGCGACGTTGAGAGAGAGGAGAAACGTATTGTTGAGTCGTTTGCTGCCACAATAGTTCTCACAACATCAACGGCGAAGAGCAGCCAGTGTAACTCTATAGATTTCCTGGACATATGTCCCACATTCCTGGAAAAAAAAATCAATATTCGAAATTTCTAATCTACTGCTGAGGAAATTTTGGAGGTTACGGGGAATCTTTTCGATGTGTAGCAAAATCTTGCAAAACTTTTCCATCGCTCGCATCGAGCGATAACAAAAACATTAATAGCAAGATAAAAAAAAACAACATGCAAGCATGTCGACGGGAGGTTGGTATAGTGAAATCTTCCAGTGTATAAAAAAAATGCGTTCATACACTTTTTCCCATTCAAAAATGGTTTTCCAGGGAATTGTTGTCTGTGAAATGATTGAGAACGAGAGACGGCAAGCCTGGATAACTTCTGTGCGCAAGCTGAAGCAGGCGGTTTTCTCTTGCTAAATTGGTTTGGTATGTTGCGCGTGTATATTATTTCTGACCAATTTTCATTGTAATTCACTAAGCATGCAGTGTTTAGTCGTAGAGCTCACGCTAACGAAACTATTTTTTTTTCCTGTAAAGCCCTCCGCCGATCAGGTAACGCAAACAAATATTTTGGAGGCTGACATCAACAGCTGCGTTAGGCAGATGCGTGTGAGGCAAGGTCAGTGATCGCCTCATTGTTCCTTTGTGTGACGCCCGGCTCAGTTTCCAAGTTATTTTGCTAGATGTAAAAAATGTCTCAAAGTAAAAGTAGTAAAGATATTAGCTTGCACATGAGTGAGCATTTTAATATAAGCGATGGCTCTGCAAATAAATTGTTTTGGGAATGCACGTGCGCTGCAATCGGCATTAAATTAAATGTACCAACCACTGCGCAGTGACTGACCAAACTATAGCATTTTTTCTGTTAGCCGTAAGCGAGCAGCTGGTAAGCACATTTCGCGCGTATTTTCGTTTTTCTTTTCAGCCTCGCCTATCTTTATTTTACGTCCAAATAAACACATACTCGTTCTTATTCAGCGAAAAACGTAAAAAAATTTTAACTATTTGGCCAAAAAAGTTGCGTACATCGAACTGCTCAGCTACCCAATAAAATTAAGTATTTTGCGAAAATGTCCCTGCCATATAAAGAAAGGTATTAAGCTCGAATTCCACGTCTTAAATGAACTTGCCATTTACTTGCGACACACATTTCGGCGCAACGGTGACGGCGGTTTCGCCAACAATCTGCTCCACGAAGTGGACCTGATGCACTGTCAATTCTCTTTTTTTTTTCAGGTTCGGCGCAGAAAAAAAAAAATCGCTGACCACTCTTTCTTGGAACCTGCACCTGAGAGGGTACTGTCGCGATAGAAAGAAATGCGAACAGCGCGGCGCCTAATTCGAACACAAGTACGCTACAGACATGAATTCCAATTTCGCAGTGCGTAGGCAACATGCTGTTCACATTATTTTCTATCGCCCTTGTACATTTTCCTAATCCTCTTAATCTCGTCAGCGTTCTAGCACGAAGGAAAAAGCAAGCGTCAGCGCAAACAGATTTCCAGGCAGTCCAACACGTGCAAAGCATGTGCGGAACTGGTTTTTTTTTCAAGAGAGAGGGCGTTACACGCAACTTCTCAATGGTATGGGTGACAGGTCTGTCCGGTCAATTGTGGGGCGTCGCGGGAGACGGTGCTATGGTGCTTTTCACTCGCGCTTGCAACGTCCCTCTGCAAAGCTCTGGTTCCCTCGGTACCCTCGGCGTGCCTTTCGGAGCGAAAGAAAGGGGGAAAGTGACATGGACCTGGACTACCCACCCTCCTGGCAGCTATCTGCTGAGCACCGCCGAAGGCGGCAATGTGTCGCTTTTCTGCTGTTCTGGGGGGGGGGGGGGGGGGGGGGTTCGAGGGTCCGCTTTTTCACCGCCTCAGCAACGCCATCTCTCGCTCAGTAGGGTAAGGAACTTTTTGCCGTGAGTGGTGGCTATATTCTAGGCACTATATGGTGGCTGACCGTGGACACAGCGGCGACTCATTTATTGCGCAAATAAAGGATGTCTTGCTTCCCCGTGACGGCCTGTCTCAGAACTGGCATCTGAATATCGGCCGGCAGGGGAGGTTGGATTATGAAGGGAAGAAAAATTTAAGGAGAAAAGAAACAGATCAACGCGCATACTATCAAGAACTATTTGCAGAAGATTTTTTACAAACTGTTCAGCTTAGCACAACAGTCGGAGTAGAATGGCGAGCTTGGTCAGTACACCACGGAGACTCGGCGGCGCGGAAAAGGCGATGGGTAAAAGATTTGCTTGTAGCTGTGGAGTTTTTCTCGTCTGCATTGTAAACGTTTTGCTGGCAACTCTAGATAGATGAATTTCCAAATATTTTGCATTTTTTCTCTGACAATTATACTAGAGCGTTTTAATCTTCATCCCTGTGCCGCAAGGAGCGATGTGTTATTTACGCTCCTGGACAAGAGCAAACGTTTGTTATCTGGCATTACCGCAAACAATGCAGGTTTCCCAGTCCTTCAGAACGACATAGTTTTGGGGAACAGCGCCCAAAGAAGGAACGTACACCGCACCACCGGCTTGATGGTTTGAGTATTCATCACGTTTGCGAAGGGGCTGAGTTCGATCCCCAAGCGCTTGTTGTACGTTCGGGACTCTATAATCTATCAATGTTCCTAAAAACTATGATTTCGATCGCAACCAACTCGCTGGACTTGTAATCCACTTATTTAGACCCAGTCAGGAAGGTTCAGTTAGCAGGGAAGGTTCGAAGTCCACCCAAGATAGAAAGCGCGTATATGTATGTATCAGTACATTTAAATCATAGCAAAGTTGAAGGTAATTTATACCACTGTACTTTAATTCACCTTAGTTAAACACCGCTATGTAATAGCAGTCTAACTTGATTGAAGCCTCAATCATACAAAGCTTAGTACCTTGTTGTGCGGTGTGTTTAACCATCTTAATAAACCAATAATATCATGTTTGACACAGAGTTAATTATTTAAGTTCGGAAGTATATGGCACAAGCATCCCATATATGAGGTATATGTTCCATATCTGCGAGATTGTTTCCATATAAGGATTTGAAGGTCCCCATATAAAGAAAGAGCATCTATATAAGGACGCAAATACGACTATATATAGCAGTATATCGCACTATATAAGGTACCTTATGGCCGTATCTGCCCGTATTTGTGGTCTTATACGCCCATATATGGGGGCATATCAGGTTTCCCATGGTCATATCTGGCCGTATATACGACCATATATGGACCTATTTAACTGTATATGATCCCATATCTGAGTATATACAGCCATATATAAAATATATCTGGCCCATATCTGCCATTTTCGTAAGGGTAATCGTCATAAACAGAACAGGACATCTTTCATATCAAGTGGAAGTTGGAGGAACTACCTGGAGACGTCACATCGATCAACTGTGCAAAGGCTACACTGATGACAAACGATTCTGGACTCGGAAGCTGAATTCTGACCCAATATACAGACCTGCCCAGACACTCAGATATCACCTACTCGTGTTCTAGATGACGACACAGACCTGCATGCACCACCTCAACGTGATCAGTGTGCCAGTGCACTCGAAGACAAGCTTGATGTCCCCCATGTTGCAGTCCCTGTGAGCCTCCTTAATCCTGCCATGGCCCGTCCACAGCACAGAAATTGGACCAGTGAAAAATTTGCAAGGGAGGAAATGTTGCGTGCTGGCAACAGTGGACACACGTGTGTGCGTGTTAGTAGCTCAGAGCATCTTGTGCCAGGAGGCATGGTTTCAAAGTTTGGTACTGAGTTCCTTGTTGTGTAATAAACTAGTTCCCGACACAACAATGCCCACTGTCCAAAAACATGCAAATTCAAGGCAATTAAGTACTATGACATCAATGGTGAACGGATTCTGTTAGTCGATGCAAAGTCAAGAACAATGGGAGCAGTGCTCATGCAAAATTGAACGAACTTGCACATCCATCAGCTACAGTACTAAGTGCTTCGCAGGTCAATCCCCTACAGATCAAACAGGCCCTCGCAATCAAGTAGGGTTACAAGAAGTTTCACTCCTACATTTATATGGCTGCCCGCTGATCATTGAGACTGATCATCATTCGCTAGAAACCATCAGCAAGAAACCCTTATGACCAGCACCACCAAGAGGAATCCCTTTGATATAAAACATTATGATCCAATGATTGTGTACCAAGAGAAGGAAAGACCTACACAATGCTGACCTGGTAAGCCGTGAGTGCACATGAAGTGAAAGTGCGGAAGATATGATCGTCGTGGGCATGGAAGTCCTCGGAATACTACCAATGGGTGAAGATGCCTTCGATGAACTCGTCAGAGATGAAACGGGAAAAAGCACTGCGAAGCACAGTATGATCAGTGCAATCTGGTTGGCCAAGAACAACACGACTGACAGAAGGACAGAAAATTTCACCACCAGACATGACAAAGTGTCAACTTAAGAAGGTCTGCTCTTTCAAGGTGACCATATAGTCTTACCTGAGACATGGAAAGGTAGAGTGCAGAAGACCATATGCAATGGTCATTTAGGCATAAACAGCAGTCTTAGATGAGCAAGACAGATGGCGCACTGGCCAGTCATGTAAAAAACACTACAGATCTCATTGAAAGGTGCAAGGTGCGCGAAACATCACAAAGACAGCCACCCAAAGAATCACTTCCGCTGAAACGTTCCAAAGCTGCCTTGGGAACAGGTGCCCGTAGACCTAGTTGACTGCAAACGCAAGCCCAACATTGTAATTATGGATAGCTATTCCGGGTGCATAGACTTTGGCGAACCCAAGAACGCAACTGCAGCACAAGCGATTCCAAAAATGAAGCCTTGGTTTGCGACCTATGGCATACCAAGAGTCGTAGAGTCGGATGGTGGAACCTGCTTCATAGCACATGAATTCTGAAAGTTCCAGGAAGACTGGTTGTTCCAGCAACAAATGTCCAGTCCATTATGCCCTAGGTCTAATGGCCTCACAGAGGGAGCCATACAGGCAGTGAAGAACGTCCTCAAACACTGTGTATTGTACGGCAGCGACGTGCAAAAAGAAATGCTGCATCTCAGTAATGTACCTCGCTATAAAGACCTTGGCTCATCTGTTCAGCATCTGTACGGGAGGAGAACGACAACAGCACCTCAATCCAAGGATGAAGTTCTGAGGCCGAAAATAATCATGAGTGTCCTAAAGAAGACCTTGAATGCATGCATGAAACGAAAAGAGTGTTCTGATAAAACTGCCAGACCGGTACCCACTGTGGGCATAGGTGAGCATGAGTATTGTGTGCGGGAAAGACCATAAAAGTGGATCTCAGCCAGGGTGTTGGACAGCCACCCACCTCAGAGGTCCTATATGCTCCAGACACATCAATGCTTATTAAGGAGAAACGCAACTATGATCTCGCTGGCCACAGCTTAGCTAAGCACCCACACACCGCAGGCAGGAACAATCGCACTTTCAGCTGAAGACCCTTATGAGAACCAACACTAGACCAATACGCCTCCAAAACAGGACATGCTGACATTCATGCTCGAAACCACTTTGGCTCATGTGGGCTGTACAGTCAAACATGAGGCTAAGCTCTACCTCTAACAAAATACGGGCAATGTGACGCCACCAGACTGTTACGCTGCACAGCACAGACTTGACTCACGTCACCTCTCTTTAAAGCATTGTGTTGGCATGTTTAGGCAGCGAATATGTTTAGCCCGTATTAAAAAGTATAAGTTCGAGCTGTCAGTTAGTTACTCGCGACCACTCACAACTTAGTAGCCCAGAAGCTGTAGAAACCCTCATGCACAAAGGATGAGGGCACTGGGGGAGTGGGGAGAGATGAAAAAAAGAAAACACCGAGTGTGTGCTTATGCAATAAAAAGAATGAATTGTCAATCGCAGTACATTTTTTTTCTACTCACAAAGCTGGCAACACAGTTGCTGCTGCCTACTGCTCATGCTTGAAACTCAAGTTCTGATTTAATGTCATTTAAGGAAGCACACGTTTTACTTAGTGCATATAGTGGCCTTATTTAGGAAGCTTTAAAAAATAAAAGGAGCATGCACTCATGTCTGTTGGCCCTGCACACGTTTTTATCCTGAATCTGTGCTGAAGCCATGCTAAAGTCCTGCCAACAGTATCAAAAAGTTGATGACAAACATAAGCAGATGGCAACACTAAGCAATAAATGTGATTTAATATACAGTTTTCCGTAATTGTGCACGTACGACCTTTACCGTACCACCATCATCAGACCATTACCTGCATTTAGAGGGCAGGCTATTGAAAGCCAACGTAGTTGTCAGAAGGAAACTCGCTTCGGATGCGGGTGACGACGCACGCAGGTAGCACAAACCGGTTTCACCTCCCAAGAGTTCGCCAGATCCACCGGGTAAACATTCGGTAGGCGGTGTACCGATATGCTCTGAAAAAGCCACGGATTGTGGTGAAGCATTACTGCATTTCAGACGCAAGACACTTCTGGCTTACCTGTGTACCTCTTCGTCCCCTTCAACGTCGACCGCGTTTTCCCGCATCTCCCAGGATACCACCCGGAGCACCTGCGGAAGACAGGAAATGCTTTCGAAATCCGGGTGGTGGGTGATGCAACGTTCGGCGTTCATTGCGACGATGGCTGGCACGTCGCGACAACAGACTCGCTCGACCGGTGAGTTCATTTCTGGGCAGGAGCCGCAACTGCACCTGCGTCAAGAAAATCAGCGGAATATGCAATAGGAGGAGTGACAGCGGGAAATAATGCTAACGGAAATGCACATTCGATTGGTTCTCAGTCATTTGCGACATCTCTCGGGAAGGCAAGCATTTACGCTAGCCATCATGTATGTACATGCATACACTGTTGTACGATTTGTAGCACTTATTACCGATTCGTTATCCTCTCTCGCTATCGCTCCTACCTGTGCTTTTCCTACCTATCAAATTTTTAAGCCTGACGACGGGGGATAGGCCTCTCCAAGCAGTACCTTTTCGTATCGTTTTCCTTTTTTTATTTATGAAAATGTACTGCTGCTACTTACCACTGAGCGCCTTCGCCGTCGCTGTCGTCGGGAGAGTCCGGCGAGCCCGCCGACGAGTCTCTGTCGTCGTCGTCAGGATTCAGCGCTGGATTTCGGAACGGCGTGTCCTTATCAGGCTGAAATCCCATTTCAGCACTCGTCCGCAAAATTCGTTCCTTCAGCTCGGGATCCATAGTTCGAGAGAACCCGCAGCGACGGTAGCAAGAGAGAGGTGAAGGCAGCAGACAGCGGGAAAGCGAGCGAGCGAAAAAAGCGCGTCAACCGGAAGTAAACAAACCGATCTCGTCGATGACGTGTTTGTGGGCGGAGGATGGTCCCGGCCTGTAATCTTTATTTTTTTATGGTTCACTCTGGTGTGCGAGTTGAGAGGTAAAAGGCTGGTGGGCATTTTTAATTGCCATTATCTCTGGTTCTACGCAAGGTACATCAAAAATTTTTGCGGTAGGATGATGGATCTTCCAATGTCTATCAGTATTTCGACTTCTCTTTGCCTGCTTGGCCACCTTTTCAGGGATCCTTTAAAGGGAACCTCGCGCAGCGTGGCCGCCGCGCTCCGCGAAGCGCCCCTCTTGACGAGCGGCGAGAATCGGCGACACCAGGCGCATGCCCAGTAACCGTGGGAGGTGGAGCTGCAGCCCCGCGCAGTGTGCTACGGCGCTCTTTTGGCGCTTGTCTTGCGAGGTAGAAACTCTGGACCGCGACGACTTAACTAAGCATAAAAACCAGATTTTCCTCGCAGCTACATAATGGACGTGCGTTATTCAGACTCCCAGAGGCTGGATTATGTTTATTCGACGGACTCCCGATGTGGCGACGTACCGAGCCTCAAATATTAGCACTCTGCCCTGAACTGCATATTACATCGTATTCTGCGTCCCTATGACTATGACAAATTTCAAATTTTCAGACCCCCGTTGATAGGCCGAGAGAGAATCCGGCCGCACAATTTCGTTTTCGGAGCATCCATGTCATGCAGCACGCTGCGGCGGCAACTACCGCCCGCGCATATCAGACACCCAGCGAAGCGTGTAGCTGCTCGCCGTTTAGAATAAAGATTGCCTTGTCACTGATCCTTCTTCATCAAGTTTTTCGAAGGAGTCTTGCCCCTTCACAGCCAATGCGCGCTTCCCTTCCCTCTGCCAGCGCTGCATTTCTGTTCTTCCGGCGAGTCGAAACTGCGCGCTTTGTATATGCTTTTCACCGTTTGAGCGGTAAAGCTGCCTCCACTGCGAAACCACTTGCAAAAATGCTCCAGCGGGAGCATCTACCATACAGTTAAAGTAGCCGCAGAAACCTTTGCAATGATGGATCAGTTTCGATTCCGACACTCTGGATATTGTGAAGAATTCGAAGAGTTCAAAAGAACTATAAAAGAATGTCATTGTCACGTAGTTTTCGTCCTACGAGCAAAGGACCATTGCGAAGTTTTTCACGAAATAAATTTAGCGTTCACGCGAACCCTTTTCGGAACCTTTCGGTAATTCTACATTCGGATAATTCGGCTGTTTTTCAAACTCCTTTAAACTTCGAATTAACAAGTTTTACTTTCACCATGACTTTATGCGAGAAATATTTTTCGTTTTTTCCCGCCTTAACCAGGTGTAGTAATTTCGAAAACGAGAAGCCACCCAAAGGAAAGTGTATATATCGTGAATATGGCAGTGTGCTTTAAGTATAAAAAAACTGCTTCGCAAGTAGTGGTTGTGAGGGACTTTTCTCTAATTTATTTACAACAAATAAGGCGGGCGGCTTAACAAGCGCTTCATTAGTGCATATTGGGCGAGTTGGTTAACATACATCTTGCAAAATTTTAGCGCGAAAAACACGGACAGAAATAGTAGACGACACGAGCGCTCGTGTCGTCTACTCTTTCTGTCCGTGTTTTTCGCGCTAAAATTTTGCAAGAAGCACTTCATCCACTTAGTAGCGTGTAATGTCGCCTTCAGATTCGATGACTGCACTCATACGCTTGGGAAATGATCGGTACAACGTCTCGGTTAATGTTCCGTCGCGCTTCAGCCGCTCCCATTCGGACTCCACTGCAGCCCACAAGTTGTCTGCAGACAGTCCATGTAGACACTGACGTGCCAGAGAAACCTTCATCATCCCCCAAATATTTTCGATGGCGTTTAGGTCGGGTGACTGAGGTGTCCATGGGAGGACAGCCACGCCATGTTGCTGTAGAAGCGCTTCCACTTTCTTCGCAGTGTGCATGAGCGGTCATGCTGAAACACGTACTCTTCGTCGGGAAACGGGCCACATGCGAGGTAGGGCAACGCTACGTGATTCAATATGTCGCAGTTCCTCCTAGCCTTGATCGAGTGGCAATGGCATATAAAATTGATATGCTAGTTGCGAAGGTGGTGAATTTCATGCACAGTGCATGTGGTGACACAAATATAAAAAGCTAAAGTATGAAGATTAGTGTAAAAAAAAGTTTCCGTCTGCAGTACTTCTGCACAGTATTTCTCCTACACTGGACGCTTTTCTTTCTGTCAAAGCTAGGCAGAGTCCTATCATCACTTGCGTGAACTTAATTGCAGTTACCGCGTGCCAGTGTCGAACACTTTCGTTCTGCATCAAGCAAGGTGTGGTGCCCCTCCAAGTTCAAGCTTTGTCTGGAGTTGTGTCGCCGTCCCTGGGCCACGCCAGGCAGTTGTGCAGGATTCTCAAGGCTGAAGGATGGCGCCAAGTCCGAATGTATGAAGACTGGCTTCGTGTACTCGTCCATGAAGGAGAAGACCCGCTTGGTGCGGCAAGGAAGTTCGATGAGTACAGAAAGTTGGCGGCACAGAGCACGGAATTCTTATGGCATAGAGCCCGTCTGTCCCTTCCGCCAAAGAGAAGAACCTAGACAACACCCAGCAAGGTGGACGTTTTGGGCGACATTACGTTGTTGGATGAAATCTGTTGCATCCTTGAAAAAGAGCACAAATTCTGCTTTGAGCCTGCTCCTGGGAAGCCGGAACTACTGGCCATGGTGCGCCGCATCGCAGGAAGAGCGAAGGAGCGAGACTAAAGGCGGGGACACATGTCATGCGGGCGCTCCGAATCCGGTCCGGCTCGCCGCGTCCGGCGGCGCCTCTCCGGACAGCCGGCGTCCGCCGGACGCGCCAAACCGCGTAGATATGTCCGGCGCACCGCGTCCGAAGAATGTCCGGCACGCCGCTCCGGCGGGCAGTGTCAGCCAATGAGAGCGCGCAGAGCGCCAACGTCACGATGACGTCGATTCCGCGACGTCACAGGCGAGCCCGACAGAGGTACAGAGGTGAGCAGTGTGTCGGCTGCTGAATTGTAGGCATAGTTTGACAGCTCTGTTTTCACCGAACGCCATGTCTTCCTTCAAGCAGATCCGTATTTGGGAGAACGAACAACTTTTAGCAGCGGTGCAGAGAAATCCACCTCTTTGGGACCAGAGGACCGCAGACTAAAAATGTTGATCGGCGATATTCCAGCTGGATTACCGTAGCCAAAGACATTGGCCTGGGGAGAACCCAAGGTATGTATTCTATGGGACCTATACGCGTGCGAACAAAACAGTTTGCCTGTTTCCGCGAGTCCGCCGCCCTTTTTCCAGCACTGCCTTTAAGTTTGGGCCAGAGGGCTACACAGCTTTGAGAGAAGCGCGAGGCAGGCCACAGCATCAACTGCGTGCCTTGTGCGGGCGGCCGCTCGCGCGCTCTGCATGACTGATCGAAGCTGAGGTACTGCACTTGAGCTATCGCAAGCGAGAACACTCACGAGCGTATATAGTGGAGATCGCAAAGTTATTTGTTGCTTTAATTGTGGCCTAAACGAGTTATTGACGGGATTTTCCCCAATACTTCCGCTAGCGGTTTTCGCACCTGTATTGCGACGTGATTACAAGACAACGTGTTGCGATATTTTCGCAGTGGGCAGACGGTTTGAATAGCACCAGAGCAAACATGAGAACTAGTATGCTTTATTGCAATTTACTAACAATGTTGGTAGAATCTCAAGCCCAGAGGGTACTTTAGGCACAAACAACCATATAAAAAGCACACGTAACATACAGAAGGCTGAAAAGTGTGCATGATCAATTAACAGCCCAGGCAACATTACAGATCAGTAGCGCGATCATTGTCTAATACATTAGATGTGCACCATTTCCTAGATCATTAAACCACAGTAAAGTAAGCCTTCACTTTAAAAATAAATGTGATGTGACCATGTATCACTTCAAGTCACTGACGTTGGTGGCCACTATGATGTGTTCAGAGGGCCATTTAGCCACAAGCCGCCACATGAATAATTGAATGCATCATACAAAATGTAATACAGTGTACATAACACAGAAAATTAGTTCAACATCACAGATCAAACAGTATTGCATAATGTGTTATGTATACCGACAACAAATGGTAGGTCAGTTAAAATAAACATTGAATTGAATTGAAACGAAGAAAAATCACTTTATAAAGTGCATGTGCCACCACGCTGCAGAGCACTAAAGGAGGAAATGCACACATTTGTCAAAAATGTACTTCCCGAGGAGTTTTCTTCTGAGTTTGCATCCTTGGTAACCCGAAATCTCATAAAGACGACAAGAACTCTCATCCTCAACCCTCCCAGTCATAGGGCTGCCAAATGTGCTATAGAGCCCCGCTATCTGCCTTAGACGCTAACCCCTTTGGCTATATATTTTTGACAAAGGTTATACTACCCAGTCTCTTGCATGATGACACCTGACCCCCATAATAACACTTGGTTGCCCGGTTTTATGTTGTTGGAACATTGCATGTTAATGACTACAGAAGGTGTTCAGCTCACTAAGCTTCCTCGAGCCTTTAGGAGCTAGGGGTTCGGCAAGTGTTACAGCCGGTGTTAAAACGACAGTAAACCAAGCGATTGTTTCACTCTTGACCTTGACCCTTGCAGAAATACTTTTGGTGCAGTAGACAGTAAATTGATTGGACACGCGTTCTGCCAAGTAAAGGAATAGAAAAGCAAGAAATGGTTTGCATGCTACGAGAGATCATACTGGCAATCCTTTTTTTTCGGTAACAGTCAGCACTAAGGTACAATGATATGCTCTGATTGGAACAGTGTCTTGAAGTTTAAAATGCTGAGAAGAAAAGAATGGTACATCGCTACATCACCACTAGTGCATAAAATAGCTCCCTAACTAAATTTGAAAGATGGAGTAAACCTTGAAATTGTCTTATTTTTGGACTACTTCTAGGCTTTTAGATAGAAGTGTGCTCGGACTACACAGCACTACTAGGATTTAAGATGTACATAATGCTGATTTCTGGACAGTGTCCTGGCATTTTCAATCTATCTGTAGGTGACGTGAAGACTGTGACGCTGAGGTGGCGAAACCTCCGAGGCACGTTTTGCAAAAAAATAAAAGAACTTAAGAAAAAAAGTGGCTCGGAAGCAGGCGATACCAGCTCATCATGGCCGTATTTTGAGAGGATGATGTTTCTGCGGGACATCATCGATCCGCGTGGGTGAGTATAACACTCCTTGATCCATAATCTTTTTTGGGATTGTTTTGCCGGCTTGTTCACTCTTGAGGTTTCAAACTAATTTTTGCACAAGTGTTCACTTAATTTAACAGTAAGGTGAGAAGAGGTAGCTGAGGCATGTACAGTCATGAAATTTAGGAGGGTGAACATGGAAGCGCGTGGCATATAGCCTCGAGTCCTATTTGTGGCGATACGAGGCGGCGGTCTTTAGCAATGTGGCGGAAAGGGTTATGCCGCCTTGCCACCTCCCTTTCTACTTTGTTTATGAAGGCGGCCGCTACAAATCGCCACGTGTAGCCATGAGTAGGGTTCGAGGCTATCTGCCACGCGCCACCGTGTTCGCGCTTATAAATTTCATGACGGTACACTTTGATGGAGGCAAAATGCATTAATTCGGTACGCGATGTTATTGCAGGTTCAAGAGCCTCAGATTGTCTAAATCTGAAGCCCTCTGACATGGTGCGTCTCATAGTCTATGTAAAACATTGCAACATTTAATACCGCATACCATCAGTCCAAAATCTTGTTTTTAAGAAATGTCTTGCATTTATCAACGAACGCAAGTACAGCATAGGGGCAACGAACAACTGTGCTAAAATATCCTAGCGTGCTATTGAAGTAGGATTGCTGGGCAGGACAATAGCTAGATTTCTCAGCAAATAAATGACCTTAGTAAGAAAAGCCAGATCACATAAGTTTGATAATCAAACATGAAATAAATCTAGCCTGTCTTCCAAGCAGACACTTGTAAAATACAGTCCATTTTCATGTCAAGCATGAAGTCAGAACAAAAATTTCGCTGGGGTACGAAAGTTGCAGCTGATACAAGATAGAATTTATGCTGAAGGCTTATTGTGTTGACAAGCAAGTGGCGTTTCCTCCGCAGATCTTCCAGCAATGTGCGTGGAGAAGCTGCTGAAGCAAACTCGTTCGACGAGTTGGTAGTAGAGTATGAAGAAGAAGAACATGCAGACTCCCCGACACAAGTTTTTTATAGATATGGCTTCGGAAGGCTCAACTCCCAGCCCCAAAAAAACAAGGTGTTCTGGTGCACCCAAAAACTTTCCTCATCCGGATAAGTCCAATTCATCCCCATGTCCGTCCCTACCCTCGCCCGATGCCGTATCATCCGCATTTTCAAGTGCCACCCTACAACACCCTTCTGGGATCAAGAGAAAATCTAAAAGAAAAGCTGAAGAATTCGATGCCGAAATTGAGAGCATTAACAGACAGCTGAATGCCAAACGAGATTAAACTGAATAGTTTTGCTTGACTTTGGCGAAAGACATTGATAAAATTCCAGATGCGCTGCAAGGATACTGCAAGATCCATATTATGGACATCATTATGAAATACAGAGAAGGGAAAGTGCCCACTAGTATAGTGCAATTGAGCCCACCAAATGATCCCTAATTACATGTATCTTGTAATTAGTGACCATATCGCTGCGTCAATGAGACTGCTCATGCAATGTGTGCAATGCAGTGCAGCTATGCTAATGCAATAAAATATGCTACAACTCATTTCTGATGTTGTCCTCATTTGGAGGTAAATGGTGCTGTCGCTGCACTTTACTTGTGGAATGATTGATCGTTCAGATAACCAAACTGATTTTTTTTTGCATGCCTCATACACGTCTTTGAGACAAACATTAAAATACAGGCAATTAACATTTATTTTACAGCATGTAATGGCTAATCTTATGTGCTCTCAGTACAGTACAGCGTCCTGCCAAGGCACTCTGCCAACACGACTGCTAAAGTATTGCCGGTACATCTCCCGAACATAGCAGGCCCTGGCTCCAAAGTTTCTTGCAGTGGTGCGTGCGACTTGCATGAGTGGCTTTGCTAGTCGCTGACGCCACTGGCCATCTTTTTGCTGGCCACTTGCGCTCACCGTGTCGCCATACTCAGGAGGACAATAACTGCTGTCTCCTAGATTGCTGGACATCAAATAATTTTGCAGTACGCACAATGCCTTCACCAGATCTTCAGCGTTCCTTGGCGTTTCCCCTAACGTCCTTTCTAGGATCCTCCAACGAGTTACAAGGATTCCAAATGCATTTTCAGCACATCTCCTGTTTGAGGAAGAAAATACAGAATCACATCAGTTGTCCCATGGCACGAGTTTAGACACTCTACACATAAATTTCACATGCAATGTGAAGACTGTAATTTGCAATAAATGCTGTAGCTGTTCTCACTTCATACCTGCGCACAAAATCTTAAGCATATCTGTAACCTGACACGAAGCCAAACTTCCAGTATATAATGACGGTATCAGTTTTGTTCTTGTTACCTTGCTCGACAGAGGCGGTAGTTGAAGATCCGTTTGCTGGCCTCCAAACCACGCCCGGGGTATGGCCTCAAGAAATCATGTCGCAGTTGAAAGGGCTCATCTTCGACAAAGACGCAAGGTGCAGGCAGGGTTGTGGCAGGCAAGGGCAGGTCTCTCGGCAAGCCTAGCTGTCCACTCTCAAGGCGCTTTCCAAAATTTGATTCGTGCAGGACTCCCCCATCACTCTGCTTCCCGTACGCACCAACGTCTACTACAGTGAACTTGTAGGTGCTGTCCACTGCGGCAAGGAGAACAATGGAGAAGGTGCCCTGAAATGAAAAAAGTTGCGATAATTCTTTTAAGATGGGAGCCACAGTAATAAGTTTATTTCATAAGTATCCCCAGACATTTTGGAATGCGTTACAACAAAAATAATGTTCGTATCATTATTAGTTTGGTAGTTACCGAAACTAAGATACATGGCTTTCTGTGGCCAGTTATATTTTTTTATAGTTATTATTATCATTAATTTTTTTATAATCGCATGTCTGCAACGGTGACTGGTACCCTCATGCTTGGTGACGGATTTATTATTTTCAAATCTTAAAAAAAACGGCTGCAAAGGGGATGCCTGACTCTCGAAGTATGTTTGTTGTTTTCCTTAGTCTGGCTGTGTTTAGACGATGCTGAAGTGCTAAAATAGTGTTTTGCAGCTTTTACATGTGCTACGATACAGCATGTGGAGCATTTAGAATGTATTCTAACTGGCATGGCTAAAAACTGGTATTGAGCCAGCGTACTACAAAATAAAAGCTTGCAATGTCAGAGACCACCAGCGCATGCAGAAGGCTCTATGAAAATCAACTTATAAGACGAAGCGAGCTGAAGTATTAAGGTAGCAATATATGCCTCGCAATGGAAACTTGCCTTATAGTTGAAGTACATGCTCCCAGAATTGGCAGGGGCTCTTATCTCGATATGTTTCCCGTCCACAGCCCCAATACAGTTCGGAAACTGCCAGCTCTCCGCAAAGCCATTGCCAATACGCACCGAAGTTGCGAGATCTGGATCCTGAAAAAAAGGTACACAAGAAAATGAAAACACACCCATTAGGCAAACAGCCTAATTGATGGTGGTGACATGCACTGCAATTCTTAATTTTACATGTTTATTTATTTATGAGACTCAAAATGCATTTAGCATGGCCAACAAATGATAAAAATTGTGCGGTGTAATAGCCAAAAGAGATTCATGGGCTATGAGGGAGACTGTAGGGTTGGGTCTCGAATACATTTCACCCCATGAGGTTTTCAACGTGCACTGGCATGACAAAGTATATGGACCTGTTGCAATTCACCTCCATAAAAATTCATCGACCAGGTCAATAAATTTTTCAGCAGCGATTACATTACCAGGTTATAAAAAACACAGATAAGCAGAATTAGTACAGGTCTGTCAGGGGGTGCCTGCTGCACATTTATTTTCTTATCAATTCTAATGCTCCTGCCTCGTGAAAATGAAACACATCATGTACACAGCAGTTAGATTAGATTGTTCTTACATTTTAACTTTCCTAACTGTGGTGTTTCTAATCGTGCTTCTCCCCTGGTAGATTTTGCGGGCACAAATAAACTCGTCCTTTCAGTGGTACTCAGTATGTGCGCTGTCCGTCACTAAGTCAGCTGTTGAGCCGCTTTTAAACCCACTTAATTGCAAGACTATTTTAAATAACCAGCCGAAATTGCAGTGTAATGGACTTTTCATGCAAAACTAACAAAGACTGTCGAGTAACTATTCAGGTGACCTAGCTGAAGTTGCAACTACACCAGGCATCTGTTATTTAAAAAATAGAATGTAAGAAGCTAATATCCATCTGTTGCTGTAGTCGTCACATTACTTTTCTCAAAATGTCTGAAGCACACTCCTTTGGTAGTAAAGTATGCTTTTGTTCCCTTCAAGATGTAATGAATTTAAATGCCTTACCCTCTTTTTAATTATCATTCCATGTTTATGTCACACACGGCCATATGAAACAAATGTCCTTCATACATAAGTACTCACAGGCATGTACAGAGGCTGAAGTCTGGACCACAGAGCTTGACATGTCACACGTATTGCTGCCCTTGCTGTCGAAATCCCCACACGAAAAGAAAGGGAAACATTTCTTACAAGGTCACCTGATGACAACTCCCTGGGAAATTGATGTGGCAACAGATGTAAAGAAATTCATTTTGCATAGGAAGCTGTAAGCAGCCAACACAATGCTTTTATTAGAATGTAATGCGAATATGTACCAAACAACTGAAAAAGATGCCTGGATGATTCAGCAAAAGAAGCAGACAGCTCAAGTTTTACAGCTCTGTGGTAGTACTGCATTACATTTTAAGTATCTGTGGCTCGATTTAACTCTATTATCTCAGAGAAAATTGTTTTCTTTCTTGTCCATCTCAGATCGCAAGCACAGAAGTAGCTGCAAGCTTGTGCTATGGTGCATGAAAATAGCCATCACATCTGACACTTCACATACCTGAGAGTAATAGCCAACCTTTCAGCAGGGCATACTGGCTCCCTGACAACATATTTCCTCTGGAGGTCTTCTCCAACAAGTGATAAAATGAAGTCAAACTCCTGTGGGTTCATTCTGTAATACTTTTTGAAGTAATCCAAATCTCCCTCCCTCATCTTTTTCATCTGAAATACAATGAAGCAAATAATGATTACACAACACACAAGAAAAACAAGAAAAAAAAACACCCGAGGACGCAGAAGGAAAGTTTCTTCTGCAGCCCGCCTCCACTCATAATTTTGATATTACAGAGTTTAGAACGTAAGCGGCGCAGGTCTACAAGGTCACGCGGACTATGTGAATAGCAAAACATCCAATGATAGCCGCGTATCCTGTCACAGTTGCCGCAAGGTAGTCCGCGACATGCATATTCAGTGAACCGCCCGCGGCGCGCAGAGGCGGCAGATAAGCTTTAGCAGATAAGTGGCGGGGGGCTGGGGGCGACAGCGCCACAGCACTGCAAAAACGTCAGCGCTCCGCGAGTACCACGCCTGTAACGATTCGCTGCGCCACGTTAGCTTTAAAAAGTTGGCACTACGCCGTGTTAAAACAAGATGAGTCGCACAGGGCGTCAGCGTCACTGATTTCATTTTACACTAACGAAGTCCAAAGTTCGGCAAGCTAGAACTGGTTGTTAGCCCAGCGCATGTGTCTGTCTCCTCTTCCCACCCGTACGTCAGCGCTGTTTTGTCGTACCGTTCAATATGAACCAACCACACCGACTCAGCCCTCTCCTAAGATAGAATTTACATGGTTCTTACCGTCGTGAAGAATTCGCTCTCTGTGTGGCGAGCTCTCCAGGCTGGCCGCACCCACCACCTCCGCTTCATCCTCTTCTGCTTTTCTTCCAGAAGAAGCAGCTTCTTCTTCAGAAGCAGCAGTCGTCGTCTCGGCGAGAGTAGTACTGCGAGAGCAGTACTGCGATGAAACACAGCGGCGTTCGCCTCATGAAACCAATAAAAATACCAAAACGCACTTGCAGAAAGCTGTTGTTGCCAGTCTCAAGACAAAGCTTGTCCTAAAATCAAACATTTCTTTAAAATTTTTCTATTACAACAATTACTACGCAGTCAAATGCAGATATAACTTTATTACAAAAAAACGATGATGTCATACGTTTAAAAAACATGAATTGCCAATATTTTTTCCATTCCTTCGCGCGGATGCAAAAGAAGTGAACATCAGTCTGGTAACATTGCAAATAGGCGGAGCCTGATCGGCCGGCGCGCCGCGGCTGGCGTCGCTCCCATGTGTGCCTGCTTGCAGTGGTGCGGTAGTTCGGAAGCGGCGACCGGAGCGGCGCGCCGGACGCGTTGCCAGACATGTGTTCCCTGCTTAAGACTTAGCCATCGTGGACGGAGCTGAATCCGCGGCAAGGAACGTGACTCGGATTTCTAAGCGCGTTCCACAGCACAAAAGGTGGTTAGCTTTCTTAAGCAGCATGGCCTCATTGTTATACAATCCGCCAAAGAGGGAGGTTTGGTAGTGCTACTAAAGAAGAGAAACACTATATTTTTCTGTGCAGCACCAAATCTGGTAGGTTAAGGTTAGATTACATGGATCGGATAATGGTGGTACTAAGTGGTTAACTGTGATGAAATGCAGGCAGTGCATTTGAATGGATCCAAGGGAGGAAGTAAGAAATGACAACTGAGGAAGCCAAATAGCCGAAGCATATTGTAGTTTTAAATTAATGTGTTTTATCGAACAGTAATTTTAATGAAAGGGCACAGGTAAAAATTAGCTGCATTGTTTGTATTGTAATAAAGAGAATTGGGGTTTGCTGCCTCAGCGGCTAGCGCTGCCGCAGGAGAGGAAGATGACAGAAGAAGACAGAAGACGAAGCTGACGAAGCTCGGGTGCGCGCTTGCGAACGCCGGCCTGCTGAGCAGCACTGCTGGGACAAGGACTGTGCCCGACCACAATAATTGTGCGAGTTTCCACATTACAATATATATATATATATATATATATATATATATATATATATATATATATATATATATATATATATATATATATATATATATATATATATATATATATAATATAGAGAGAGAGAGAGAGAGATGAGGGGCTCGTTATAAATATGAGAGAAGCCAACAGCCACAGAAACCAAGGGACACGAGGGATTTTTAATTAATTTATTTATTTTGTGCTGTTGTTCGATTAAGAATATTACTGAATATGTTACGGCTTAAAGCTAATTGATTAGAAAAGCAGAAAAAAAATGCCCAGGCTTAGCTTGGTTAAGCCAAGAATGCGTTGCATATTGCGCGGTCTTTTTGCGCGAGGTATTGCTTGGCGGCACTCGATTTTCTCAGCAGCTTTTCCTCCGTCACGGATGGATGGATGGATGGATGGATGGATGGATGGATGGATGGATGGATGGATGGATGGATGGATGGATGGATGGATGGATGGATGGATGGATGGATGGATGGATGGATGGATGGATGGATGGATGGATGGATGGATGGATGGATGGATGGATGGATGGATGGATGGATGGATGGATGGATGGATGGATGGATGGATGGATGGATGGATGGATGGATGGATGGATGGATGGATGGATGGATGGATGGATGGATGGATGGATGGATGGATGGATGGATGGATGGATGGATGGATGGATGGATGGATGGATGGATGGATGGATGGATGGATGGATGGATGGATGGATGGATGGATGGATGGATGGATGGATGGATGGATGGATGGATGGATGGATGGATGGATGGATGGATGGATGGATGGATGGATGGATGGATGGATGGATGGATGGATGGATGGATGGATGGATGGATGGATGGATGGATGGATGGATGGATGGATGGATGGATGGATGGATGGATGGATGGATGGATGGATGGATGGATGGATGGATGGATGGATGGATGGATGGATGGATGGATGGATGGATGGATGGATGGATGGATGGATGGATGGATGGATGGATGGATGGATGGATGGATGGATGGATGGATGGATGGATGGATGGATGGATGGATGGATGGATGGATGGATGGATGGATGGATGGATGGATGGATGGATGGATGGATGGATGGATGGATGGATGGATGGATGGATGGATGGATGGATGGATGGATGGATGGATGGATGGATGGATGGATGGATGGATGGATGGATGGATGGATGGATGGATGGATGGATGGATGGATGGATGGATGGATGGATGGATGGATGGATGGATGGATGGATGGATGGATGGATGGATGGATGGATGGATGGATGGATGGATGGATGGATGGATGGATGGATGGATGGATGGATGGATGGATGGATGGATGGATGGATGGATGGATGGATGGATGGATGGATGGATGGATGGATGGATGGATGGATGGATGGATGGATGGATGGATGGATGGATGGATGGATGGATGGATGGATGGATGGATGGATGGATGGATGGATGGATGGATGGATGGATGGATGGATGGATGGATGGATGGATGGATGGATGGATGGATGGATGGATGGATGGATGGATGGATGGATGGATGGATGGATGGATGGATGGATGGATGGATGGATGGATGGATGGATGGATGGATGGATGGATGGATGGATGGATGGATGGATGGATGGATGGATGGATGGATGGATGGATGGATGGATGGATGGATGGATGGATGGATGGATGGATGGATGGATGGATGGATGGATGGATGGATGGATGGATGGATGGATGGATGGATGGATGGATGGATGGATGGATGGATGGATGGATGGATGGATGGATGGATGGATGGATGGATGGATGGATGGATGGATGGATGGATGGATGGATGGATGGATGGATGGATGGATGGATGGATGGATGGATGGATGGATGGATGGATGGATGGATGGATGGATGGATGGATGGATGGATGGATGGATGGATGGATGGATGGATGGATGGATGGATGGATGGATGGATGGATGGATGGATGGATGGATGGATGGATGGATGGATGGATGGATGGATGGATGGATGGATGGATGGATGGATGGATGGATGGATGGATGGATGGATGGATGGATGGATGGATGGATGGATGGATGGATGGATGGATGGATGGATGGATGGATGGATGGATGGATGGATGGATGGATGGATGGATGGATGGATGGATGGATGGATGGATGGATGGATGGATGGATGGATGGATGGATGGATGGATGGATGGATGGATGGATGGATGGATGGATGGATGGATGGATGGATGGATGGATGGATGGATGGATGGATGGATGGATGGATGGATGGATGGATGGATGGATGGATGGATGGATGGATGGATGGATGGATGGATGGATGGATGGATGGATGGATGGATGGATGGATGGATGGATGGATGGATGGATGGATGGATGGATGGATGGATGGATGGATGGATGGATGGATGGATGGATGGATGGATGGATGGATGGATGGATGGATGGATGGATGGATGGATGGATGGATGGATGGATGGATGGATGGATGGATGGATGGATGGATGGATGGATGGATGGATGGATGGATGGATGGATGGATGGATGGATGGATGGATGGATGGATGGATGGATGGATGGATGGATGGATGGATGGATGGATGGATGGATGGATGGATGGATGGATGGATGGATGGATGGATGGATGGATGGATGGATGGATGGATGGATGGATGGATGGATGGATGGATGGATGGATGGATGGATGGATGGATGGATGGATGGATGGATGGATGGATGGATGGATGGATGGATGGATGGATGGATGGATGGATGGATGGATGGATGGATGGATGGATGGATGGATGGATGGATGGATGGATGGATGGATGGATGGATGGATGGATGGATGGATGGATGGATGGATGGATGGATGGATGGATGGATGGATGGATGGATGGATGGATGGATGGATGGATGGATGGATGGATGGATGGATGGATGGATGGATGGATGGATGGATGGATGGATGGATGGATGGATGGATGGATGGATGGATGGATGGATGGATGGATGGATGGATGGATGGATGGATGGATGGATGGATGGATGGATGGATGGATGGATGGATGGATGGATGGATGGATGGATGGATGGATGGATGGATGGATGGATGGATGGATGGATGGATGGATGGATGGATGGATGGATGGATGGATGGATGGATGGATGGATGGATGGATGGATGGATGGATGGATGGATGGATGGATGGATGGATGGATGGATGGATGGATGGATGGATGGATGGATGGATGGATGGATGGATGGATGGATGGATGGATGGATGGATGGATGGATGGATGGATGGATGGATGGATGGATGGATGGATGGATGGATGGATGGATGGATGGATGGATGGATGGATGGATGGATGGATGGATGGATGGATGGATGGATGGATGGATGGATGGATGGATGGATGGATGGATGGATGGATGGATGGATGGATGGATGGATGGATGGATGGATGGATGGATGGATGGATGGATGGATGGATGGATGGATGGATGGATGGATGGATGGATGGATGGATGGATGGATGGATGGATGGATGGATGGATGGATGGATGGATGGATGGATGGATGGATGGATGGATGGATGGATGGATGGATGGATGGATGGATGGATGGATGGATGGATGGATGGATGGATGGATGGATGGATGGATGGATGGATGGATGGATGGATGGATGGATGGATGGATGGATGGATGGATGGATGGATGGATGGATGGATGGATGGATGGATGGATGGATGGATGGATGGATGGATGGATGGATGGATGGATGGATGGATGGATGGATGGATGGATGGATGGATGGATGGATGGATGGATGGATGGATGGATGGATGGATGGATGGATGGATGGATGGATGGATGGATGGATGGATGGATGGATGGATGGATGGATGGATGGATGGATGGATGGATGGATGGATGGATGGATGGATGGATGGATGGATGGATGGATGGATGGATGGATGGATGGATGGATGGATGGATGGATGGATGGATGGATGGATGGATGGATGGATGGATGGATGGATGGATGGATGGATGGATGGATGGATGGATGGATGGATGGATGGATGGATGGATGGATGGATGGATGGATGGATGGATGGATGGATGGATGGATGGATGGATGGATGGATGGATGGATGGATGGATGGATGGATGGATGGATGGATGGATGGATGGATGGATGGATGGATGGATGGATGGATGGATGGATGGATGGATGGATGGATGGATGGATGGATGGATGGATGGATGGATGGATGGATGGATGGATGGATGGATGGATGGATGGATGGATGGATGGATGGATGGATGGATGGATGGATGGATGGATGGATGGATGGATGGATGGATGGATGGATGGATGGATGGATGGATGGATGGATGGATGGATGGATGGATGGATGGATGGATGGATGGATGGATGGATGGATGGATGGATGGATGGATGGATGGATGGATGGATGGATGGATGGATGGATGGATGGATGGATGGATGGATGGATGGATGGATGGATGGATGGATGGATGGATGGATGGATGGATGGATGGATGGATGGATGGATGGATGGATGGATGGATGGATGGATGGATGGATGGATGGATGGATGGATGGATGGATGGATGGATGGATGGATGGATGGATGGATGGATGGATGGATGGATGGATGGATGGATGGATGGATGGATGGATGGATGGATGGATGGATGGATGGATGGATGGATGGATGGATGGATGGATGGATGGATGGATGGATGGATGGATGGATGGATGGATGGATGGATGGATGGATGGATGGATGGATGGATGGATGGATGGATGGATGGATGGATGGATGGATGGATGGATGGATGGATGGATGGATGGATGGATGGATGGATGGATGGATGGATGGATGGATGGATGGATGGATGGATGGGAACGCCCCCTTTGAAACGGGGCGGTGGCAACCGCAACCATGCTCAGCCGGTCTTTTTTTGTTATTTTCTTTTTCTCTTTTTTTCGTTTTTTTTCTTTTTTCTGTCTTTTTTTTTATTTTTTTATATTTTTTTCACGTGGTATGGTGACGTCACGTCACCACGTGACGTGACGTCACCAAACCACGTGACGTCACGTCACGTGGTTTGGTGGCTGCCCGGCCGCGCCCAAGGGCTGAACTGAGTGATTGCAATATGCTACGCATAAAAGCAACCACATGCCACCGGTGGGATCCGAGCCCACGACCTCCGAATTACGTGTCCGGTGCTCTACCGCTGGGTGGCGCTGGTGAACAGTCTAAATGTTAGGTTATTTGTAAACATAAATACCCCCGAAAGCAGAAGAATTGACAGCCGTGGCTGTAGCTCAGCGGTAGAGCTCCGGACTTCGGCTGCGGTGGTGGCAGACAGCGGTTCGCAGCCTAATTGCTCCGTACAACTGGTTGCAGGTTGCAGACTGCGCGACGGATTTCTCCTTCGCCTGGAATTCCTAAGACTGTGGGACCTGCAGTAACCTTCTTTGAACTGATCGGCTGTGGATGCACGACATTTCGTTTCCTCAAGCAACTACCGCTGCTAGCGTCACCAGGCTGCTATCACCGGAATGATTTGTGCCGCTCCTGTCACGCCCACTGCTCGTCACTTCGGCTGCGGTGGTGGCAGACAGCGGTTCGCAGCCTAGTTGCTCCGTACAACTGGTTGCAGGTTGCAGACTGCGCGACGGATTTCTCCTTCGCCTGGAATTCCTAAGACTGTGGGACCTGCAGTAACCTTCTTTGAACTGATCGGCTGTGGATGCACGACATTTCGTTTCCTCAAGCAACTACCGCTGCTAGCGTCACCAGGCTGCTATCACCGGAATGATTTGTGCCGCTCCTGTCACGCCCACTGCTCGTCACTTCGGCTGCGGTGGTGGCAGACAGCGGTTCGCAGCCTAGTTGCTCCGTACAACTGGTTGCAGATTGGTGCTTTCGCCTTTACATTTTCAGTCTTGGTCTTACCCTGCTGCCACCGCTGCCGAAAGTGTCTTGCTTTGTGCTGTGCCTTTTTGACTTGTTGGCCCGTGTTAGATAAGACATGGCTGGCCGCGATAAAGTATGTGCGGCATGTTCCAAAGCAATTCCAGCCAAAGGCCGTGTAATGGAATGCTCTGAATGTAGCAACTTGTTCCACCTAGGAAAATGCTCTGGGGTGTCTGAAGCTGCTGCGAAGGGAAAGGCTGAGGCTTTTTTCGAGGTCTGGAAATGTGGCACATGCTATTCGTCACGCCTGAGAGCGGCGCGAGGCGGCAAGGAGGGAGACGAAGTCAATATACCTGTCATTCTCAGTGCTATTCTTGCGAGACTTGAGAAACTTGAACATCTTCCAGAAAAAGTTGACAATATTGACAAGTCGATCAATATGATGTCAGAGAAATATGATGAAGTGTTAAAAGCAATGGCTAGACAAGAGGCAGAGATTAAGGAACTTCGAAAGCGAGTAGTTGTCCTTGAAAGTTGTAGTAACAATGAGGAAGTGAATCATCTGAAGGCCACTGTGAACGATTTGGAGTGGAGGAGTAGACGGCAAAATTTGGTCTTCCATGGCATGTCGGAGTCAGATGGTGAGAATTTGCTTGAAAAAGTGAATGATGTGGCCCACTCAATTGAGCTTCTTGAGTTGCGAAGGCGATGTGGATGCCGTGCACAGGCTTCCCGCGAAACAAGGCAAAGTTCCAGGTGTGCTAGTTCGTTTCACTTCCCAGAAGCTCAGAGATCAATGGTTTTTGAAAGGCAAATCACTCAGAACGTCTGACTCTGGGGTCTCAATCGTAGAAAACCTGACTCGGTTGAACAGAACGCTTCTCGATTCTGCGAAGAAATGGGCTGATGCGAATGCCTACAAGTATGCCTGGCACCGGAACAACAAAGTGCTTGTACGAAAGGCGAACGGGGAACTGGCACACGTGATTCGATGCGATGACGATTTGAGGAAGCTGTTGCAGTGAGTCACTGCTCTTGATTGTAATTAGTTCCTTCTATATGGGTGATACTTACCTCTCTCCGAATGATATTAATAATGAGGTTCAGGGTCAGTCTAACCATTTTTCAGTGCTGTGTTTGAATATTCAGTCTGTTCGCGATAAACCTGACATTTTACGTGCATTCCTTCAACAGGTTAAATTCATGTTCTCTGTGGTAATGCTTACTGAGACATGGGTCAAAGACAAAGTTTATTGTCCTGAGCTGCTCAACTATCAGTCTTACTTCCTAAACACAACAAGCAGAAGAGGTGGAGGCGTTTCTTTGTTTGTGCTTAATAGTGTTCAGTGTGAAAGGGTTGATGACATTACTTCGGTTACACCTGATTATGAGGTGCTCTCAGTTTGTAGCAATAAGAACCTCTTCACGGTTGTGTGTCGCCCCCCGAATGGTTGTTTTCAGAAATTATTTCACTATCTGGAGCATGTTTTTCAATTTGCCACTGAATATAATTACACTGTATATATAGGTGGTGATTTCAATGTCGATATGCATGAAAATACACCCAGAAAGTCACGACTATCATTACTAATGGAATCATATTGTCTTGTAAACGTTGTGGCATTACCTACACGCATAACACCCACTACGGACACACGTCTTGATTTGCTGATTACAAATAACGCAACAAATGTGCTCTCAACCGGGGTTATTAATTATGCTATTAGTGACCACCTGCCTGTTTACATCGTATGTAATAGTGTGCCTGTATTAAAATCAAACTGTAAACAAACAAATGTAACAATACAGCAGGTCACCTCAACCACGTTAGAAACATTTCGACGCAAAATAATGAACGTCAACTGGGAACGAGTTTTTGCTGCATTGACTGCTGACATAGCGTTTAGTTGTTTTCTGAAGATAGTCGCTTGTATATATCGTAACAGTTTTCCGCACAAATATGTAAAGAAACCAAAACGAGCTCGTAAACCCTGGATTACCTCGCATATTCTTCGAATGATTGCCAGGAAAAATTCCCTCTATCAGAAATTCTTACAAAGTCGCAGTCCAGAATCGTGGGCAACGTTCAAGAGGTACCGAAACAACCTGAACTTAACTTTAAGAAAAGCGAGGAATGCATATCACCTTAACATGTTCGCTGGTTTGACCGATCAAAAGAAAGCTTGGAATAGGTTGAATCGAGTCTTGAACCCTAACTCTACAGATACAATCGACAGTATTACAATGGAAGGCATTAGTTATAGCGGACTCGCACTCGCAAATAAGTTTAATAGCTATTTCAGTGGACTTGTTGATAGTGAACACAACAATATGGCATTGGATTGCAGTACGAATCATACAAGTAACAGTATTTTTATAACATGTTGTAACGAAAATGAGGTGCTTAACATATATAAAGGCATGAACAATACAAACACTGAAGATGCTTTTGGACTGAAAATGAAACCTGTTATGTACGTCTTGGACATTATCTGCCCAATTTTAACTTATATTTATAACTTGTCTTTGACTACCGGCATTTTCCCTTCGGACATGAAAATAGCAAAAGTATTTGTTCTTTATAAAGGTGGTTCGAAAAACGATCTTGGTAAATATAGACCAGTGTCTATATTGCCTATTTTTTCTAAGGGATTGGAAAAAAACAATACATTTACGACTTTCCAATTTTCTTGAAAAATACAACGTGATAACTCCAAGACAGTTTGGATTTAGACCTAAGTCCTCTACTGAAATGGCTCTCCTGAAGCAAAAAGAAATAATCCTAAATAACATTGAATGTAAACAAATAACCCTTGGAATATACATAGAATTCTCCAAAGCCTTCGATAGGATTCATCAGGAAACTCTTCTTCTTAAACTTTCTGCACACGGTGTCCGGAACAAGGCACTATCTCTTATCACTAGCTATTTAACTGACCGATATCAGTACGTTTCTATAGATAATCATCGCTCTACTTATAATAAAATAAAGCATGGTGTACCTCAAGGAAGTATCCTTGGTCCCTTATTATTTAATGTATATATTAATGATTTAGTACAGATCGACTCCGAAACAGAATACGTAATTTACGCTGACGAGACTACTTTATTTCTGTCCGGCACCAACGTGAATGATATAGTAGAAAAGGCTAACAGCGTGTTTGGCAAACTTAACTCATGGTCTGAAAAAAATTCTCTACTAATAAACACACGGAAAACAAAGGCGATATTTTTTAGAGCTAAAAATGTGAAATGGGCTGTACATACAGATTTAGTATTGGGTGGTAATATGATAGAAATAACTAATGTTGTAAAAACACTTGGCGTTCACTTCAATGAATTTATGTTATGGGACTACCACATCGAGCAAATGGAGAGTAAGCTAGCTCGCGTTGTCGGCATACTCAGAAGGTTAAAGAGCATGATACCTACTAGGACAAAACTTGTTATTTACCATGCCCTCTTTGACTCTCATGTTTAATATTGTCATTTGGTTTGGGGTACAACGACGCAAACTAATATTCAGAAGGTTTTGACATAACAAAAAAAAATGCAGTCAGAGCAATTGCGGGTGCCACATACTTAGCACATACGAGTGCTCTATTTGCAAAATACCCCATTATGGATGCAAGGGTTATTCATCAGTACCGTGTAATTCAGTAGTACAAATCTCAGGTACATAGTGACAGCACATTTTTTGCTGACCTTGCGAATCTACGGGAAAATACCGCTGTTCACAACACAAGACACTACGAATATTGGTATGTACCTTGTCCACGCACAAATTACGATTTTCAAACTCTCAGGTATGTGTTGCCATCTTTCTTTAATAGGAATGCTTTCACTAATCAATCCATTCTTTCTGTTTCATATAACGCTGTCAGAAATATGTTCTTACAAAAGAATGAATCATATCCAACTGTAAAATAAACAAAGTATCCATGTGCTGTGATTAAACTATCATTTGCGTGTGTGTAACAGTACCGAGACTATTCTGGTGATCTGTTATTAAGATATTGTACATATTTGTTATTTCATGCATTCTCTTGTTATTGTTTTACTGCTCTCTGTCATCGCCGTGCCAAGCCGCTACGGGAGATGGGAGCTTTGTCAAGCCGCGTGCGCGGCTTTTTTTCCTTTCTCCTCAGCCATTGTACATGACTGAAATAAATGCACTGAACTGAACTGAACTGAACTGAACTGCGTAATTCGGAGGTCGTGGGTTCGGATCCCACCGGCGGCATGTGGTTGTTTTTTCTTCTGCTTTTCTAATCAATTAGCTTTAAGTGGTAGCATATTCAGTAATATTATTAATCTGACAACACCACAAAATAAATAAATTAATTAAAAACCCCTCGTGTCCCTTGGTTTCTGTGGCTGTTGGCTTCTCTCATATTTATAACGAGCCCCTTATCACCCCTCTCTTGTTTGCTTAATTGCTTAGCGAGGGCCTCGGTTCTGGCAGCCTTGACGCCATAGGCAGCATAAGAAGGCTCTCACACAGCATCCACTCTCGCCGTTCGATGACGTTCTACGTCACATCAGCGGTAACTCAGGACGTAATAAGGGAGTAATTACTCGAGGGAATCCACCCGAGCGCAGCCATACGGCTACAAAGCCGTATCCGTATGGCGTATCCGTATCCGTAGTGTAGCCGTATGGCTGCGCTCGCGTGGATGTCAATGAGTAATTACTCCCTTATTACAAATCTACTCCACCTTGGGGGATTCCCCTAAACATTTGACCAACACTGTTCCCACTTCGAGTTATTGATCAATTCGCTCTCGCCCTACCATAAGCTTGCCGTCCCGGTTACCTCAATTGGTAGAGCGACTACTCCGGTGAAGCGGTGGTACCGGGTTCGAACCCCGGACCAGGGCGAATTTTTCTTTAACTACGAAGTTTCTGAGAAAGCTGTATAGCTTTCCTTTGTAGCCGTATGGCTGCGCTCGGGTAGATGCCAATGAGTAATTACTCCCTTATTACAAATTTACTCCGCCTTGGGGGATTCCCCTAAACATTTGACTAACTCAGGACGTGCTACGTCCGCCGCTTAAGAGCGTGGGTGGCGCTGGTGAACACTCTAAATGTTAGGTTATTTGTAAACATAAATACCCACGAAAGCAGAAGAATTGACAGCCGTCGCCGTAGCTCAGCGGATAGCACCGTACGCGTAATTCCGAGGTCGTGGGTTCGGATCCAACCGGCGGCATGTGGTTGTTTTTTCTTCTGCTTTTCTAATCAATTAGCTTTAAGCGGTAACATATTCAGTAATATTGTTAACCGAACAACACCACAAAATAAATGAATTAATTAAAAATATCTCGTGTCCCTTGGTTTGTGTGGCTGTTGGCTTCTTTCTCATATATATATATATATATATATATATACATATATATATACATATATATATATATATATATATATATATATATATATATATATATATATATATATATATATATATATATATATATATATATATTGTAACGTACTTCTTGACGACGGAGGCTTTAATAAGAAGTGCGAAGACAGACAAGGCCACGGCGACAGATTCTTTTTTTTTTTTTTTAATGCGATGTTTATTGCCTCAGGGCATAAAACGGCATGTAATGATAAATGACTCATTTATTTCGGCGACAGATTCCGCACGGCGCGAGCCCTACTTCTCCGTCGTCAGCAGCTATGCGCCACCTGGCAATGCTAGGTGGCATTATTCCCCCCTTATGGAAAAAAAGAGCGCTGTCGACGTAACAAAAAATAAACAAAACACGAGCAAAGTTCAGCAACTGAAGCGTTCCAAGACATCAACACGTCTGCGTCACCGAGTATAGTACGGTTTAAGCCGTGCAACGTGCACAATGTCAGAGCTGGGCTGTCGGCGTCGGGGTTGCGCAACACCGTCCGGAACCACTTCATAGTTTACGTCACTCACACGCCGGATCACTCTGTAAGGGCCAAAATAGCGGCAGAGCAGTTTCTCGCACAAGCCTTGGCGACGGACAGGAGTCCATACCCAGACTTGGTCACCGGGTTTGTAGTCAACCTGTCGGTGGCGAAGGTTGTAACGGCGCGCATCGGTGCTCTGCTGTTGCCCGATGTGCACGCGGGCCAGCTGACGGGCTTCTTCAGCACGTTGGGCAAATTGTTGAGCGTCTGGGTCGAGTTGGTCATCCTCTGGGCACGGGAGCATGACATCAGGCATGCTCTGAACTTCACGTCCGTACACAAGGCGGAACGGTGTAAAGCGCGTAGTTTCCTGCGGGCCGGTGTTATAGGCGAAGGTGACATACGGCAGGACCTCATCCCAAGTTTTGTGCTGGACATCTACGTACATGGACAACATGTCCGAAAGATTCCTGTTCAATCGTTCGGTCAAGCCATTGCTCTGCGGATGGTAGGCCGTGGTCTTGCGGTGCGTTGTGCAGCTCAGCCGAAAGATGTGGTCGATTAGCTGCGCTGTAAACGCCGCCCCTCTGTCTGTAATGACGTGCGATGGGGCGCTGTGTCGCAAGACGATGTTGTGCATAAAAAACTCCGCGAGTTCGGAAGCTGTGCCACGAGGGATCGCCTTGGTCTCGGCGTAGCGAGTCAAATAGTCGGTAGCAACCATGATCCACTTATTTCCGGCCTGCGACAAAGGGAAAGGGCCGAGGAGGTCCATGCCGATCTGGTCGAACGGAGCGCGAGGGGAACGGGCTTGAGAAAACCCGCCGGCTTATGTGGTGGCGTTTTCCGGCGCTGGCATTCTTGGCAGCTTTTAACGTAGCGTTTGACATCAGCAGGAAGTCCAGGCCAGTAGTACATGTTTCGCACTCTGGCGAGCGTACGTGAAAAGCCCAAGTGGCCAGATGTGGGCTCATCATGGCAGGCGAAAAGAACGTCAGCTCGGAGATCAGCTGGAATGACCAGAAGGTAAGGTCTATCGTTGCCTCTCGAGTTCTTCTTATACAAGAGGCCTTGCCGCAAACAGAAGGAGCCAAGACGTCGAGAGAAGTGGCGAGGTATAGCCGTATCGCTACCTTCAAGGGCGTCAATGAGAGGGCGAAGTTCCGAGTCCGCCCTCTGCCGGGTCAGTAGGTCGGAGGCGGTGAGCGTACCAAGGAAGCCGCTGTCGTCATCGGGCGCTGCGTCGCCAGTATCAACTGGTGCACGCGATAGTGTGTCGGCGTCTTCGTGTCTGCGGCCGGACTTGTACACAATAGTGATGTCAAATTCCTGGAGCCGTAAGCTCCAGCGTGCCAGGCGTCCAGATGGGTCTCGCAAATTTGCCAGCCAGCATAGGCAGTGGTGATCGGTTACGACTTTGAATGGGCGGCCGTATAGATAAGGGCGAAACTTCATGGTGGCCCACACGACCACAAGACATTCTTTTTCAGACGTAGAGTAATTGCTCTCGGCGCGGGAGAGAGTACGGCTAGCATAGCGTTACCGGAAATGATGGCGGCGAAACCGCAGCCGGGCGCCTCGCAATTTCAGCATAGGTGGGGCGGTGGCAGTCTCCTGATAGAGGAGGTGTTTCAACAGCAGGAGCCCTGAACGCCTGTTGCACCTCCTAGCGAACAAGAGCAGAAATCGAACCTAGCGCTGGCTGCGAAGGGCTGCAAAATTTCAGGACCTCTTCACGCACTATGGTGCGAATTAGTTCACGCAGATCGTCAGGGTGGCTCCCGGAGGTAGCAAACGATGCGGTGACAGCAGCATGCACGGGCCGGTCGTAGGTCGCAGAACGTTGTTGCAGCACCTTTTCCATCGTTGTGGCCTCTGTAAGGAATGCAGCAACGGTCGATGGTGGGCTGCGCACGAGGCCTGCGAAAAGCTGCTCTTTGACGCCACGCATCAAATGCCGGAGTTTTTTTTTCTTCCGGCATGGCCGGGTCAGCTCTTCTGAAGAGGCGCGTCATGTCCTTGACGTACATCTGGACACTTTCGTTCGGCAGCTGGATGCGAGATTGTAGTGCACGCTCAGCTGGTTCACGACGATCCACGCTTGTGTAGGCCTGCAGCACCCGACGACGGAACTCATGGCACGTGATTAAAACGTCCTCTCGGTTTTCAAACCAGGTGCGAGCGCCATCCTCGAGGCTCAAGTAAACGTTTCGGAGTTTGGCTGCGTCGTCCCATTGGTTAAACGCAGCTACGCGCTCAAAATGAAGGAGCCAGTCCTCCACATCCTCAAAAAGTTCCCCACGGAACGTCTTGGGAATCCGCGGAGTCTGCAAGGTGTAGTGGGATGGCGCGGCAGCGGCAGTTTGCAGAGGAGTAGTAGTGGCTGTCTCCATGGCGCCGCTCTCGACTAGTCCTACCTCCGAAGGCAGTCCCTGGATCCTCCGACTGAAGCGATGTACCGGGTTGTCAAGTGGTACAGGGCTGGCGCGACGGCTTCCTGGAGGGGTCTCTTGCATGGGCTCACGGGGACCCAGCACCTCCACCAGACTGTAACGTACTTGTTGACGACGGAGGCTTTAATAACAAGTGCGAAGACAGACAAGGCCACGGCGACAGATTCCACACGGTGCGAGCCCTACTTCTTCGTCGTCAGCAGCTATGCGCCACCTGGCAATGCTAGGTGGCAATACATTGTGACGCCCATGAAAATGCGATACCTATTCTGCATGGTCGGCGTTCCTGACTAAGCCGAAGATGAGGAGAACGAGGTTGGTGTCGTCTCGTGCTCGGCAAGCGGACGCAGCTGCTTTCAATCCTCCACCCCGGTCTTAATAAACCCCTGGGTGTAACATCTTGGTGAAAGGTGCCGGGTGTACTGGTTCCGTGAAGACGGATCCTCTGCTTGAACCTCGCCGGAGTAGTCGCCTTTCTGGTCTGCCGCCTGCTGTGCTCATGATGTCCCTGGACGGCGACGCTCCGAGATCTGTGCCCAGAAGTTCATGGCAGCATTTCCGGGAGCCACGGCCGTTCGCAGGCTCAACCAGCGAGGACGTGGATGAATGGCTTACCCACTACAAACGGGTGAGCCGCTACAATAAGGGGAACTCTTTCGCGCGACTTGCCAACGTCGTCTTTTCCCTAACCGACACGGCCCAAACGTGGTATGACAACCACAAGGATTCATTTACGACATGGGACCGCTTTGTAGAGGAGCTAAAGAAGTGTTTCGGCGACTCTGTCACGAAAAAGAAGCGGGCTGAACAAGCGCTTGCGCAAAGGGCTCAGCTTCCCGGAGAGACCTGTACAAAGTACATTGAAGAAATCATTAAGTTATGCAAGGTCGTCTCTCCTGGCATGACAGAAGAAGATAAAGTTGGCCACCCACTTAAAAGATTTGCAGACGACATTTATAATTTTCTTATCGGCAAAGCAAGTCTCGAGTCCGTGTCTGACGTCATTCAGCACTGCCGCACGGTTGAGACATTGAAGATACATCGCATCACACCGAAATTCGGACGTTTGGCCGGAGTGACATTGGTAGCAGCTGTAGACACAACATCGTCGTGTGATCTGGCTTCCACGATCCGCCAGATCGTGCGCGAAGAGTTTACCAGGTCGCTGGAACTCACTCGTAATTGCTCAGTGCTCACCCCTTAGTAATGTAGTGAACATAGAAAGGCAAGTTCTCTAATTCGACTAGATTTTAAGGGGGAACGATAGCTGGAAACTAATAAGGAAGAAGCCCATCAGCAAGTTAGCGGTAAGAGGGAAAGTAAAAGAATTTAGAATCTTGCATCAGAACAGACCTCCCGCTTTAACCCAATATGATCACCTCAGCGCTCCAGTAAGGAGGGATAATTTCATAGATAACAAAGTAGAGTACGTGACAGATAGAAGTAGGGGGTAGGGTAGCTGAACAGGATACCGGAAAGTTGTCTCACGAGATGAAAGACCCGATTAGGATTTTCCAAAAGCCTGAAAGGCTTTAACCCCACAACATAGAACTGGCAGAGTTGCCAACATTATTCAATATGCTTCAGGTAATTAACTCGCGTATTGAAGTTTAATATGCACAGCATTGAGAATGCTCTAAAGAACGAAAGGAGCGTAAAAGCAGCCGAGACGAAACTAGGCATAAGCGAAAATTGGATCTATGCACTGAGCGATAAAAGGGGAATGCCATTGCCAATATGGATAGCATAGTTATGGGGGCTGAGAATTTCTACACAGATTTACAAAGAAGCCAAAATTATTGAGGGCAATAATGACAGGGACAGCCAAGTAGAGGATTGGGAAATTCCGCAAGTAACAAAAGAAGAAGTACGTAAATAAGCCCTTATAAGCAATAGAAAGAGGGGAAGAATCTGGTGACGTCGTGTAACTGCGGATCTGTTGAAGGATAGGGGGGAGAATGTGCGTGAAAAACTGACCGCCCTGCATACACAATGGCTCATGGCCTCCAGTGTATCACCATCTTTGACAAACACTAACATCATCTTCGTCCATAAGGCAGGAGATGACAAGTGCATGAAAAGTTAGACAACTCAGATTGCGGCCCTGTGAATATAAGGTATTTAGCAAGGTAATCGCTAAGGGAATCAGAGCATCCTTAGACATTAATCAAGCAGAGAACCAGGCTGGCTTTCATAAAGGCTGCTTGACAGTGCAGTGTATTCATGCAATGAATGAAGTGACAGAAAAACTTGCATAATACAACCAACCTTTATACATAGCCTTCAAAGAATGCAAGGAAGCATTTGACTCTGCCATAATTCAGCAGTCGTGCAGGCATCACGTAACCAGGGTCCAAAAGACACATATCTAAAAGTACTGGAGAGTATCTATCAAAAATCCGCAGCTACCATAATCCTCCCTAGAGAAAGTGATAAAATCCTAATTACGGTTTACAATAGGTATTTAGAACTCTGGATTGACAAAATCTGGGGATAAAAGCTAATATAAAACTTCTTTGTAGTGTGCATTTCGCTCCTGTCATTGTCTTGCTAAGTAACTAGTGGGGGGGGGGGGGGGGGGGGGGGGGGCAAATTGTAGGGCATGGTTGAAAGCCTTGACAGACAAAGCAGAACAGCGGGCCTAGAAATTAATGTAACGAAAGTAACGTTCAGCAGTCTTGGAAGGGAACAGCAGTTTATGATAGGTCGTGAAGTCTCGAAAGTGGTAAGACAAAAAATCTACTTAGGGTGTGTATAACTGCAAACAGACACCATACGAGTGAAATAAGTAGGAGAGTAAGAATGGCTTGCAGAAAAACTGGAAAACATTGTCGAATGATGAATAGCAACTTACCAGCATCCGTCAAGAAGAATGCATACAACAGCTGTCAGTTCCCGGTACTAACCTGTGGGGCGGGAACATGGAGGTTAACGAAAAGGGTCGACACTGCAGGACAGCACAGCGAGCTATGGAAAGAAAAATGATACGTGTAATGTCAAGAGACGGCAAGAGGCAAAGTGGGTCAGGGAACAAACGCGAGTTAATGACATTCTAGTCGAAATCAAGAAGAAATAGGCAGGGACAGGGCATAAAATGCGATGGCAAGATAACCGATGCTTGTTAAGAGAAATGGACTGCATTTCAAGAGAAGGCAAGCATACCAGGTGACGGCAGAGAGTCAGGTGAATGAATGAGACTAGGAAGATTGCAGGGACAAGGGACGCTGCTGGCACAGGACGAGGTGAATTACATACGATTTCAGCAGCGCGAACACGGTTAGGAAAAGACAGCGCTCTGTCCTGTCCGCCTTCTGTCTTTTCCTAATCGTGTTCGCGCTGCTGAAATCGTATGGATTCCCACCAACTAGCCCGCCAGATTGTGTGAATTACATGTAGATATAAAGGAAAGGCCGTTGTCTTATAGGGCGGTGTTAGCCTGATGAAAGAGATGCTTGATAAATCACCAGTTTTGCGTTACTTCTGCAACAACATTCTCTTGTTAATGATTTGTGTCATGGGTCACCAAAGATGTGCAGTGTTTGTGCTCAACTTTCAGCTTTAATCCTTTTCTCTAGAATAACTAAACAGTACATTTTAGCTGTATTTTAGGTGTGTATTCTTTCTGGCGTACCATACTCATTGCAACAATGGCAGCATTTAATTACATTCCAGACCCCGGCATATAGTCAGCTAATTATTTTTGCACCTGGTGTTACTGATTTTCATCCCTGCCTGTAATGAATACATGTGTAGACATTAAAAGCATATGCAAATGACAAAAATCGCAAGAGGCAAGATTCTCTGATCACTTGGTGCAGAAATATGTTTATTTCGAAGTTGTTATTGCAGTCGCTGGTGAGTTGTGATGTTGATAATCAGATGATTTTCAGGCAGAATGAAAAGCGCAAGCGACTTGCAAAAAACCAATATACTGTAACAAAAATGTTCCGTACTGACAGGTAAAACCAAATGGGCTATATCACACATGCAAGGAACATGCAAGGATAGCTTATTGCTTTCATCTGAAAGGAACCTGACTGAAAGGAAACAGTGCGCCGCCTTACATGGAGCCCTGAAGTCAGGGATCCTAAAAAGCTTGTAAAGCTTCAAGGTGGTTCGGTATCGCCTCTGCATCGCGAAGCTGATACTGCCGGCAGCTGTGCGATAGTACACATGATCCGCTGCAGTTCAGAATTACTGCGAAATTTATGTTCCTAAAACCACGAATGTACCGGCGCATATAAACGCTTGTACTTAAGAAGCAAGCTTCATGGAGTTCCAATAACAAACGCAGGCTTCTGCGCGCAAATGGAACCGACACTAAAGACTGATACACGCAGACTTTTGGAACGAAAAAGACAAGCACAGTTCCGTCGTGATGTGGTTACAATCATATTGTTACGATGGTGATACCAGAAATTCTTCGCAAAATACTGCGGCCCTTTTGTTTTTCTCGATCGCCTCAGTGACCTCTACTACACAATCGTCAATGAAAGTCACCCCAGGTAATCGCCGCTCCCGCAAGGCCCACGCTGTTCACGTAGCCCTTCTCAAACGCTGCCGTCACAAGACTGACTTATTCGCTCGAAGACGAGCCTCGACTGCCGCGAGCGAAGTGTTACGCCATGCTGCGGCGCTGCCGTACTGCAGTGCAGCGGAAAGAAGAGGACGGACGGACTCCATAGGCGCGAGACTGTGCGGTGGACCCCGCCTGACGCTGCCTGTTCAATGACGTCGCCGATCCCCGCTGGCAGGTAAACCCGTTCCCGTCCTCGTAACTTCGTATCAATATGTATATTCAATTAAAACATGGCACCAACTCTCAGTTGCATCTCCTTCGCGCGATAACTTGAAGCGCAGAGCACTCACCACGCCGCGAAAGCGTGTGCAGGCCTTGGCGTAAATTACGAATAGATGACAGTATAACACAAAAACATTGAACAGCTGTGTTTACTGAAAACACTCACGGGTCGGCAATCAATGCAGCAAACAGTATACACAAATACTGCAGTCGCACAATCAACACACTCGAAAGCACTGCTGTGCATGAGCGCACTGCGGGCGAAGCCAGCGACCATGGAGGAAGCCAGCGCCAATTGACTCGGCAGTTGTTGGCTCTGTTGGCAACATGAATCCATATCAAAATCCAAATGAGAATTTCATGCCTGCAAAATTCGTTCAGGAAAATATTCTCCACAGTGCGTTTACTGCACTTGGGCGCATTTTTATCGCGGTATATACCTGCGGCGTTCTTACGTACACCGCTCACGAAATACGTTTGCAAACACCGTTTGCAACGAACTGCAAACGTTCTGATTCCGCCATTGCGTTGCATTCTCCGGCGACGGGCGGTGGATCGAGGTTTTCCGGTTCTCACAGAGTTTCGACGGTGTTCGCATTTGGTAAAGCGGAGTGCTGACGGTTTTAAATTCACAAAAAACCTTCATGTTGTGTAATTCGTGTTTAGTTTCTAGTATGCGTGGCTGCACTAACGGGATCGCCTCGTTTTTTCTCGCCATGCATGTGACCGTGTCCTTGGCTGCTGCTTTCGCCGCCAGAAGCGCTGCGAGCGCTGCTGAACACTTGATACTTTTCTCTAAAGGGCGGCACCCTACCGTTGAACGCAGTGGGGCTGAATTAGACAAAGCATTGGGGTGTAAGGAAAGTCAAGAAAACATTGATTTTAAGCGGGTAGAAATAACGCTGTTTATATGTACTTGTTTATATGTTTATATGTTTATATGTTTATATGTTCATATGTAATAACGCTGTTTATATGTACTTGTCACCACGGAGCACTAACTCGCCCAATCTGCCGTTCTGCTACAGAAATAACCCAGCGAACGTTATCTTACTAGTAGCTAAAATAAAGACAAGAGTAAAATTTTGCGAGTCATGGCCAGGTGGCTTGTGGCACCGCCCTGATTAAAGGCCACAGCCTTATCCGTCCATCCGTTCTTGAACAGAAGCTCAGCGGCTGAGCGGAGCTATGCACGATATTACGTGAGAACGGCTGTATGCCCTCCTTATGTGACGTTAGTCTCGTGGCTCGTCTCTGCAGGCAACCATGGGGGGCAACAACGACTGGTCAGTAGTTAAACGTTCATACATAGGAAGGCCGCACCCTTGGCGCCAAAGCTTTCCCAGGGTATCCAACCAGGTGAAACAGGAGGCTTGGGCTGGTCCTGCTTTGAGACTCGGGACCCTGTGGCCAAACTCTCCTACGATTGCAGGCTCAGTACCGTGCCAGACGACAGCTGGCCTCGTGAGGTTAGTACGTGCAGGTGCAGACAAAAGTGAACAGAGCTCTCTCCTACCTAAATATTTCGCACTCGTGGCCTAATTAAAATTGCCAGATGTATCATGTGCAGGCTAGTGATGGATGCTAGTGCGCTTTCTCATGGAGAAACAATGGTTCAACATTTCCGACCTGCAAGAAATGAGTGTATTTAGAACCAGTGTTTGGAATCTGGCTCTATCGAAAGTTGTCTCTAGTTATTCGAGTGCTGATAGAGAGGAAAATAAGGAAGGAAAGAGAGATCGCGGCTGCCGACCTGTTTTAAACATCGTTTTATACGAAGGTGAGAAAAGGTGAGAAATCATTTTTAAATGTGGTTGTTTTTTTTCTCAAATTCATGACTGAGATCTAAAACAAGCAATCTACACGCTGAGCCAGGGTGCTCGTTGTTGTTGCGCAACACTGCGCCCGAGTGGCCAGCCCTGGACTGACTCGTGGTGTGAGGGCAAGTGTTGCTGTTTTCGAGCGCAGCCATTCAGCGCACGTTCGTGGGTTGAGCGGCCTAGCTGCCGTTGGTGTAACCGAGCTAAACCATAAATAAAAACAAACACTGCCGCGACTGGGATTGCAACCCATTGCGCCGCGAAGACATCAGCTTCGTTGGCCACATCAGGCGGCCACGGCTTGTGTTATTGTTGTTGTTGGCCCCATACAAATGGCGCATACCCACAAGGGGGATTGGCAATGACCAGGCGGTGACTACCAGTTGTGTAGATTGCATATGGCAGAAATGAGATATCAGGAGTGTCATCTCACTGACAGGAATGGTTGACGGTGGTGAAGGGGCCCTAATAAACTTAAATTTCCAGAGGTAAAAAACAAAACAAAACAAAAACCTGTTTTGATTATCGTTTGTGGCTCTTTAGGTCCCAAAGCACCTCAGGCCATGAGAGACGCCGTAGTGGAGGGGCTCCGGAAATTTCGAGCACCTGGGGTTCTTTAACGTTCACTGACAGCGCGCAGTACACGGGGCTCGACTAATATGTGCATATCAATATTTTTTAAAGTATAGTCTTTCGCCGGGACCATGAGCTGGCGAGTAAGCTCTCTGGTGGAGCTGCTATTGTAGTCCAGAACGGTGTTCGAACTTACGAAGTCAGACTCCGGCCGCCTACGTGGCTCTGTGGTTATGGCGCTCGGCTGCTGACCCGATAGACGCGGGTTCGATTCCAGCCGTAGCGGCCGTAATTCGACGGAAGCGAAATTCAAGAGGCCCGTGTGCTGTGCGATGTGTGCTGTGCTGTTAGAGAACCCCAAGTGGTCGAAATTTCCTTAGCCCTTCACCACGGCGTCCTTCATGGCTCAGCCGCTTTTGGACGTTAAACCAACAGATAGAAGGTTGTCGACAGAGGTGTCACGCTTTTCTAGTCAGACCAGAAAAAAAAATATTTTTGTGCACGATGGGACTCGAACCACCATACTTCCGTACCGCAGCCAAGCGTGCTAGTGGCTGCGCTACTTCCTGCCAACGCGTATGTAGTTCTCCTTCTCTAGGACGCTGGAGAGTTTGCAGAAAGGCGCCGAATCAGACGGGTGCCTCCCAAACGCCCTCCAGTGTCTCCAGAATTTAAGATTCACAAACAATTGTGCACTTAATAAACATCCTAACCACACATCAGTGACACAAGCAGCAACTCCGTGCCAAAGGCTTTTGCCTCACCGCACTTTAGGTCCACAAAGTGCCCCCCTAAATTTTTTGCACACGTCATCTCCGGCTACTAACTTTCGCAAACCTACAGTTGTAAAGGGCTGGGCTGCTTGGGAGTCGAAACTTAATTGAATGGTTGGTTTGGTTGGTTTATTGGTTTATTGGGGTTTAACGTCCCAAAGCAACTCAGGCTATGAGAGACGCCGTAGTGAAGGGCTCCGGAAATTTCGACCACCTGGGGTTCTTTAGCGTGCACTGACATCGCAAAGTACACGGGCCTCTAGAATTTCGCCTTCATCGCTTAATTGAATGGATAATATTTTTTTCTGAATTTCATTTAGACACACCACTTTGAGTATTAGGCCGTAGCACACAACTTCAGGTAATAAAAATATTCCAGACCAGTGCATGAGCAGTATGACATGTTGGGTCATCATTACTGAATGAATGAGAAACAAAATAAAAAGGAGCTGGATATAGTCACTGGCACTAAGAAAGGCGACTTGTTTTGTAGGTAGTTGCGCGTATGTCAAAACCAAGTCTTAAAATGCCTGGACGCCGTTTTGCCTCCGCATTAATGATGAAACTGGAAAATTCAAAGACACTTCGAGTCTAGCACCCCCAAGAGCAGGTCAAGAATGCTCATTGAGTGGGGTAAAAATTTGTCTATTCAGTGTTATTAGTAAAAAAGCATAAATATCCGTCTCGCGCCGCAAGCAGCGAGAGATATGGATAGCGCTCTATACTGCCTGTTTCGCGCTACCAGAATCAACGCCAGAAAGTTTTGAGGCACGAACAAGCGTATTCTCGCATTCACTGTAGCATTCACATACCTATACGGCTTTTTCTTTTTTTTACCGCCAAGTGCGCAACCTGCAGCAGACGACAGAATACGATTTACACCGGAAAGCAAGCTGCTGACGAGAGCTGTCGCGACAAGTCACCACGCAGTCAAGGTCGTACTTACTGATCTGGGTAAGGTACAACGTGCTGATTCCTTCGGGAATAATGACACTAAGTGTCATGCCTACTAGTAGACCTGCCCCGAACACGGAGACCAAGTGGAGGCGAGCCTGAATCAAAGAAAGAGAAACAGAAACGACCAAAACAGATGTGTGCTCAACGGGAGATAAACCGCTACTGCCGCGTCAGTCGCGTGGTTACAGTTCGTTCGACCCGTTTGGCTACTGGTATTCATTTAGGACGAACAAGATAGAACACAGCAAAAGTGCCGCTTCATACGGTTCAATTAGATGAATCAAAACTTACCTCAGTTAAGGGAACGGATAACGGAACCAGGCCACTCATGTAGCTGCCGACGAACATAGCGCCAGCCAGCGCGACTAAAATAGCGATGTCCGCCATCGCGCTAGTGACAGGACCGGCTTTTCCTACTTTGATCAGAAGAGGCGGCCTGTAGAATCTAGCATCTTGGTCTTTTGCCGACGCAAATTACAGGTCAATGGGGACCGTGATTGACCGTCTGCCGGGTGCTATCGGCAACATACGTTGCGTCCAGGCGGCCACTATGCACATGGTGGCCTAGGCAGTGGATCGCATAGCTTGCATATTTCTACTACCTTTACAAGTAGTTGACAACCTAAAATATTTGCGCTTGTAACCGAGGCGAGATTTTGCTCGTTGACGTTGACAGGCGCCTTGAGAAACGCGAACAAAACAGCCGTATCGCACCGACATGCTTTTTTCTTTCGAACAGCTATTTAAGAGTCGAACGCAAAAGGCGCGTGTGAAGCGCTGCTCGCACTCCTCGCCAGTTGCCGTGTGGCACCAATCATAAGAATTGCAGCAGCAACACAATCTGCACATCCTCTTCGTTTGTTTTTTGAGACGAGAACTAAAGAATCCACTCAGTCCTGTGTTAAACTGTGTCGTCTGCTAGGCTAGAATCCTCTTAGCGAGAACCAGCACAAAACGGTATTGTGGTAGCAACACGGGACGAAACCAGCTGCGTTAGCGCTTTCCTGCGTTCGAGAGTACACTGCATGCTTTTGCTGTTGGTCGTTTGCGCGGGGTCTGCGGCCGTAATTTTCCTCGTCGTTGCTGCAACTTTTAAATTAGTTTTCTATTGGAAACCGTAGAAGCAGAGTGGCAGCCATGGTAAGTTGGAAGGACAAGACCCGTTGCTATAGCACAGTGCCATGTATCGTTTGTCTCGGCTGGAGGGAACTGCGTCGTCACTACGCTGCGAGCTTTCGACTTGAAACGTTAGGCTTAAGCTGTCGGTGGGCAAACAAAAGAACGGCAAATAATGCATTGTAATTAATATCCTCCTAACCTCACTCGTGACTGACGTGTTGCTTGAATGTCTATATTTCATTCCTGTCGAGTATAATCGCTGTTTGTTGTTACTGCCGCGTCGAGCTAGCGTTTCGCGAAGACCGGCGTCTGCGCTGTGGGTTGTTTTTGTGTGCCGTTAGCTGTACAGCGCATTTCGCGACAGCAGGAACCGAAACTTTTTGCATCCTTCATTTCGCGCACGCGTCTGAATCAAGGCAACTTTGCACGTTATTTCAACAGCTCCGAGTGGGCACAGGCTTGCTCCTTTTCTAGTTCAAAAGGGTTGAAAATTGGGCGAGTTGGTACGAATTCATACTGGTGTGGCACCACAGGGACAGGGACAGAGACAGAGTGACAACAACACAAGTGCTCACTAACAACTGACAAAATTTATTAAAAGCACAAAAAATATATAGACAAAACCTATGGTTACATGCACAGTCATAACACGGTTACAAAGGTTACAGGCAAGAACACACGTTAAATCACGACGAATCTACCTGTTATCATGGTTTAGTGTTCTTTGAAGATAATCCACCTCGGCGTCAAGCAGCAGCAAGGATGGCAAACTCACGCATACATCTGCCGACTTCCTTATGCGGAAGGCCTCCATAATCTCCCGGGAAGTCTTATCTTTATGCTTCCAGAGAACGCGCGTTTCCTTGAACAACGGAGCACACTTGTGGCTTTTTACATGCTTAGTCAGGTGCGTCCCCGAACCCCCGTCAAGTGACCTGGCGTGCTCCTGGAGGCGCACATTTAGACAGCGTCCCGTCTGCCCCGTGTAGTGTCGACCGCATGTTAGGGGAATGGAATACACCACACCGCAAGCACAGTCCACAAACGGGTTGGAGTGCTTCACCCCACAAGCGTTCCTTCTCTCCCGCGGTGCGTCACACCTCTCAATGGCGGCACATATCCGCCCTACCTTATTCTTGGCTGAAAATACCAAGTCCACCTCATAACGGCGAGCCACCTTTTTAAGGCTGTGAGACACACCATGTATGTAAGCGATGCAGGCGAGCTTTTTCCTTCCCTGTGCGCTCTCTTCATGCGAGCTAGTTCCCTTTGCAGTTTGTTTCTGTACCGTAAGGATCCGGTGCGACACCGAAGCCAGCACAGAGGCCGGGAACCCCGCGTTTTTTGGTCTAGCCACCTGATCAGCGAACGCTTTGTCCATTCGATGGAAACAGGACTTTGTGAAAGCCGAATTTAATGCATTCGACGCAATGCCACTCTTAATCAACTTCGAATGGCCGGAAGAAAAATTCAACAAGGGTTTCTTTGACCTTGGTGAAAACGACCAGCACACATGGTTGCCCTCGAAAAACAAGGAAAGGTCCAAAAACTCAATGCGTCCATTTTCGGGAGCTTCACACGTAAAATTCAGGCCACGTCCTCTTTCTTTGAACACCTTCAAAACATCGACCATTGGCCGGGTGGTGTCATGACAGTCCACAAAAACTATAAAATCGTCAACATAACGGAAAGCTTTTGTCACCATTCCTTCCAAATCACGCTCCAGGCACCTATCAACCGCGCACAGAAAAATATCGCTCAGAATCGGAGCAACTCTTGACCCGATACAGATACCAGATTTTTGAATGTACACGTCATTCTTCCAGCCAATAAAAGTCGAGTTCAAATAAACAGCCAGAAGCTCAAGGAAACTATCGACCGAAATCCCGCACCTGGAAATAAAGGCAACTTCATCGTTCTGTTGCGTTATACAATCCCTGACACATTTTAAAAGTTGCACATGCGGAAGCGAGTAAAATAAGTCCTCAGCATCAATACTGAACGCTGAACCACCACGCGGATTATTACGCCTCAAAAACTTAACTACCGTTCCAGAACTGGGGATCAGGAAAGGATCCGCAATGTCCAACGACTTCAGGTGCCTCTGCAGAAAGCCTGACACTTCATGCTGCCAAGTATCGCGTTCGGAAACGATAGCCCGGAAGGTGTCTTCCGGCTTATGCGTTTTTGCAGTAAAGAAAACGCTGAGCTTACTCTCTCGCGCCCCATTGACGGCCGAGGCTAAACGCCCAAGGTTGAGGTCACCAAGCAATTTCAGCGCCCTCTTCTTCACAGCAGAGGGTTTTACAGAGAGTCGAGTGAAACATTTTTCAACCGCCTTGCCGGATTTCTCAAAAAACAGGCCTTTTCTAGGTCGAACGCGGAAGCCGAGATTTTCGAAGCGCCCGTTTTTTGCTTGCTCACTTGGCGTTTTAAAGCTGAAAAACACTGACTTCTATGCGATGGCTTCCTGTCGAGCGCTGCTAATGCCACGTATGCAATTTTTTTTTTTTCAACGCGGACTGCGGTCGTCCTGAGTGTGACGCCTGTTCCTTACACCGTCATACCTCAGCAGTCTTAGCAGCGCACGTCCCGTGCCGACATAAATTTCATGAATACTGCTTCCTTCCACTGGCCAGACCTCACCCATACCGTATTGCACATTTTCTCTTCAGAGGCTCAGGGGAGCAGACTACTTGAGGATGATGATGTTCCAGTGGTCATTTCGTGTTGCATAAACCTTGCCGTGCAGTAGCAAAAACCGCATACAAAATCAAGAAAGGCAAGACTGCAGCCTTCGAACAAAACAATTGCTGTCATCTCCAGCACACGAGGGATAAGCTGTTTTCTGTTATGTACTCTTTTAGGTGGTGCCTGTAAGATGAAAAGGTGGATGGTCGATGTCTTCATTGCTGCGGAATTACATGATGCACCATACACTTGCCTATTTTGCTATTGCAAGCACAGACTAGGTGTCATAATTGGATGTCATCGGGAGGGGCTTTTTTTATGCTGTGGGCCACACTGTGTTGCTGATAAATCAACGTGCGTGGCCTCATTGATGGGTGAACTTCTTTCTTGCTTTGGAGTATTTGCTTTCGATGGCAATGGACAGTGAAGTGATGGTGGAGTGGAGATGGAGTGACACTGACAAGGAATCAAAACGTTTGCCTTTGTTTACCCGCTCGGAAAGGTTTTTGATGGTTTTTGGCCGAGCGCCAAATTGCTACTGTGGCTCAGAACTTGAGCCTTCCTTACATTGAAATGTTTCGTTGTCGTGCCCTCATTGTCCAGTCCCACACAATCCTGCTAGTCCAGCCTGGGAAGCCGGAGACCCGCACCTACTCGGACTTTGAGTCTGTGAATCAGTGCATGGAGGGCGTGTGCCACATCTACGAGGAGCATCTGAAGCGACAGAATCCCAACACGCCCTCCATCACCCATGACATCAGCCAACTGTTCGACTTCGTGGGCCAGCTGGTGGGCCTGAGCTGCCTAGTGTGAGTACACACATACGGAGAAAGCTGCAGAGCTGTCAGAAATTTGTGTTGTCGCAATGCGGGGGAGCAGCTTTCTAGCCAGAGCGCACAATTATGTCTGTGGCGTGAGGTTCTGCTGTTAACCTTGATCTGAATGTTCAGGCCTCCGAGGAGATGTCTCTGCCTCAGAAGCAAGTAACAGATATGTGATATCGTCACAAAAACTTTGGTGGATTGAAGTGACTGACTTCAGCGTAGCATGACTAGTTAAGTGCCATCATTAATGTGAATTTGAAGAGATCTGAAAGCTTAGCTTTACAAGGGTGCGAGAAAAAGACAGTATTTCAAATGTATATTGGGAAGCCACGCATGATGTATAACTCGTTAGGGGTACCATTTGTAAGTGACATTTTTTGTTTAACATGTGCTGGGGATTTCATACTGAGCTGGTTATAGAGTTCCCTGAATCAGATAATGTCCTTGTAGGTAATTACTTAAAGAAGCCATGAAATATATTGATGCAGGGTGGCAAGCCAAGGAACAGGATGTCATGATGACTGATGAAATAGGATTTAATGGCTGCAGGCCTAGCGCAGCTGTCTCATTTCGATGGAGGTGAAGTGCAAGAGGCCCGTGTACTGTGCGATGTCAGTGCACGTTAAAGAACCCCATGTAGTCGAAATTGTCCGGTGCCCTCCAAAATTGTCCGTGACTTGTCCGTGTCCGTGAAAATTGTCCGGTGACTTCACTCATAGCCTGAGTCTCTTTTGTGACGTTAAAACCCCACGGAACCAAACCATCTGCAGATATGCTGCTTTAGAATATGGCCATCAAAGTCACGTCCGGGTCCCTGTAACCCTTCATAGGATGGTGGGATAAACGTTATCCCATTTGGACAACTGTGCATCTATGTATCATATTTTGCGTGCTGTATAGGGCCAAACTATCAAACTATCAAAAAAGCATTTTTTTTGCTAATATGTGCTTGGTGTTGTATGGGCTTTTACAAGTGGGGTAACCAGTCCAGCGCTGCCCTTGGTGGTAGAAAAAATAAAAACTGTTGAGCGTTTGAGCCTTTCTGTCGGTCAGCTGCTTTCTCTAATATTTCTTGAAGCAACTTTCAATTCTAAAAAGACTGAGATATAAATACGTACCACATTTAAAACATTTTTATGAACTCATTGGCACCTTTTTGTGCTCCCATTATTCTACAAACCAGTGGTCGGAATGGTTTGAAAGTGATGTCATTCAATTTCTCATGCCATTCTGAGCGCAAGTTTTACTATCTGTAGACATGCGAGACATGCAGACAGCCTGTGCTGCTAAGTGATGGTTCATTTAGTAGAACACCCATTGAAGCACGGAGTGCACAGAGCTGTCAAAACAAAACATTGATTTAAATACCACTGGGAGCTGTTAACATAGTAGATGAGGCGAAAGGGCGGTTGCTTATTCTCTTGCGTGTCGCTTCACAAGTTTTGTGCTCGAAGATGGTGTGTATATATGGGTTGGTTGAGAGCTTCAACTGGTGGCCTGTCCGCGCTTCTCAGTTTCAGTGGCATTCTCTCCCTAATTGGGTTCACTGACCAGGATTACTTTTGTGCAGCTGGCGTGTACAGAGGTGTGGAGATATCCCTTTCAGGCGATATTTTTTGTTATGTTTGAAAACAATTTTTCCACCTAAACAGCGTATTCAGGCCTCAAGAAAGGCAGTTTGTTAGTTTTCTAGCAAGAAAGTGCAGTGATTAAGGTTTTACAAGGGTATGCGAAATTCCGCACAGTGTCAGATCGGTTACATGGATTTTTCCAGTAAGCGCTCATGGGATCGTGAAATGACTATTTTGAAGGTGCTCATTGCGCTCGACATTAAGCAGTCGATGTCATTACTGATGGCAAAAATTTGTCTGCATGAAAATCGTGGATGGCATGCTAGTCAGTTCACTCTTTAGTGAAATATTGTTTACCGTGTTCGCTTACTTATTTGTGATAATAAAGATGTTAAATTTGACTAAAACAGTGATATCACACTTGGGTGCAGCGCACTGAAAAATAGCTGAGCTCGCTGTGTACAAAATTGTACAAGCCTTACACTGTCGAGTAAAATATTCGCCTTGCTACACAATCTACCCACACAGACCACCTGCACTGACATACCTTCCATGGCTTCAAAAAAAAGCATAATATTTAATGAAATTTGGTAAATAGGTACAAGGTTTGGAGCCGGGGGAAGGGGACAGCCACCCATATTGTTTGTTGGTCGAGCACATTACGGGGCATGCGGAGATCAAGGGTTCAGATATTTCCAGCAGCATATGGTTGTCGTTTCCCCTGTTTTCTGTAAATCATCTTTTATTTTAATAACTAAAACCTCTAATATGATATGCCAGTGGTCAACAATACAGTAAAAAAACATGCTTTCCTTTATTACGGTGACTGTTGGCTCCTTTCATGTGTATTGTAACAGCTGCTTATTTCTCTGCACTTTTGCTTTTTCACAAATCACATATATCTTGCCAAAAAATGAGTTGTTTCAATGTTTGCATATGAGCGCGCTGCACCAAACGTTCACTGTTGTTCGCCTGAAGGCTCTTTTGGTTCCTCCAAATTGACTAGGCCAATCACACAACTGCTGGAAGCATTAAGAGATGCAATCTTAAAAGAGGTCACTTAATATGTTATTTTCAGATTGCTTGAGTAAAGGAAGCAAAAGCTTGCAGTGGTATTGGTGAATGAAAACAGCGAAAACTGCTGAAGTTGTGACAAGGGGCTTTTGTTTCGAAGGATGTTGCTGCATTTCCGAATGGGTGTCTTGACTGGTTGCAATCGCTGCACCGCACTGGAAGTGTGTGGGATGTTGTGCATCAAAGCAAAGCTGGAAACATGTCTTATATAGTTACCACCTGCGAGTTTCGATGGAATTTCACCTTCAGCAATGTTTACAAATCTTCACTCAGCATCTGCTGAGACTCCCATCTTCGAAAAAGCTCATTCATTGGGTAGAAATATTTTTTTCCTAAGTTGCTGCTGGTTGTCAGTCGTGCATTGAGGGCTCAGTGAAAAATACAAATTGTGTGCAATCTTGCGTAACTGCAGCCCAGTCACCTACTTCTGTTCCCGTGTTTCTCTAGGTACCAGAAGTCGACAAACTCTTATGCGCCATGCAGCAAGTCATGGATCAAGGAGGTCTACATTCTTCTGCGGCGTCGGGCATCCAAAAGCCTGTCGTGAACTGAGGAGCACTTAGCCCACCATTTCTCACAAACAGTGAGCAAGCTGCCACTGCTCCAGCAATGTTCAGAATTACCCTCCCTGTGGCCCACAGTTTCTATTCATCACCACCACCACCATGTTCCCCTCGCCTGCCCCCACCCAGCCTTTCTCTGTTTCTTTTCATAGTTGTGCCGTGAGCCTTTCCATCAATGGACATTTTCTTGTGCACCTCTCATGATGTACAATAAATGTAAAAAGGTGTGGTATGTGAGTACATAGATTGTAGACCCTTGTTACTTTATTGCACATAGAAATGTGACATCATGTGGCCTAGTTCTGCGAGCTGTGAAGGTTATATTAGAGTTTGGTATCAATAACCAGGAACCACTATTTTGCTGGTGTTAAAGGGACATTGAGGAGAAATTGAAGTTGTCTTGTATCGACAGAATACCAGCTCCTGATTACAAAAACACCACTCATACTGACAACAAAGCTCTTGTAACGTACAAAAGAGCAAGAACCAAAATACAGGTATCGTCGCCACAGGCCAAACTCGCAAGTACAAGCGTGATGACGTCACAGGACAAGACAGTGTTTTGGTTCTAGCAACATTGTGACACGAGAAGCCACGAATCACTGAGGTGCAGCCGATGCATACGCAAATCTCCTTGACGTCGATAGATGGCGCCACTTACCCGGCAGCTACGCGCGCGCCTGCAGCAACGGGACCAATCAGCGCCTGCATACCGGCGGTAGGCGGGCTCCCGGTATTCTGCTAACGGTAACAAGCTACACGGTATGCTAAAGGTGTATATTTGCGAGAACTTCGTTGTCGACTTCGAGAACGGGATCCATCGTAACGGCGATGCAAAGGTAAACGAACCGACGGTACCGAGGGCCGCAATAGCCGATAGATGCCTTCAACGTGGGGCCGGCGGTAGCTTTCTTTTTGGCTGCTGCTAGGCCGCACTGCTGGAAGCCAGAAATCACGGAGTCTACGTTACGTCTCGTGGACGTCATGTTTCACGTCACTTAGTCCTGTGTCGTCATAAGAGAGTCCTAAGTTTGAATGAGAGCTGCGGAAAAAACTTTCTCAACTTCGAATCCAAATTTCTTAGAAATAAATGCATCTTTCATTGCCGGCCAAGTGGCAACAAAGCCATGAAATGCTGAGCTATTGAATTTTGCTATAACAAAATATTAATAGAGCCCTCCTGACTGTCCCTCTAAGCATTGCTACATTACGCACTGGGTGTGTTCTTGCTGCATGCCAGAATGATAATGTGTACAGGCACCTGTCAGTAACAGGGATGGCACCAGGAAATTTGTAGTGGAGTTGGGGGGGGTTAAATTTTAGCTATGTCTTTATGCATCTGGTGTTGCTTCTTGAAAAAAAAAAACTATGAAGTAGCAAGAGCTTCATCCATGAATTCAGAGGAACCAGCACAAAAAAGGACAACGGACAAGAGAGATGACACGGACAGAGGCGCTGATTACTCTGACTTCATGGCTTACCAACTAGCCCAAGTTTTGCTGAAGAGCTTCATAAACTCTTGCACCAACGAGGGGGCCTAATATATGGGCTGGTTTTCAGACAATGTCGTGGATATATCTGATGGCAACAGGAGGCTAAAGCACAATTTTTTGATAATGTACTTAGGCTTCAGATTAATCTTCAGGAACATGCCCACCTACTTTTAAAGATATTATTTACGTTAAATTGCACTGCTTTGCTGGTGCGGTCGCTTTATTCAGCCAGTGCCACATGGCCGCGTGCTAGTGCCACGTTCACATGTAACAGCTCAAGAAGCATGGAAAGCAAAAATGCAAATCTTGTTAAGTACCAGCTGAATGCAGGTGATGTTGTGATGAAAAATTGTGCTCAAGTGCTTTGAAGTCTGCGGGTAGCATTTTTGGCATTCATTTCAATTTGGTATATCCAGTGTCCACAGGATTGAAGGTTCTCAAAATACAAACATTGATAGAGCATGCTCTTTCAACATTGCAAACGTTTTGCTTTCTAGCCACACCGTTTATTTACGGAGTGCTTGTCTGACGCACATTTGGCGTGCGCATGGGTGCTCCGGTCTGGCAGTAACAATGCGAAATAAGGGCTGGCAAAGTTTCGAGAGCCATGTCAGATCAATGTTCTTATAAAAAATTGGAGGGAACACTTAAGCTCCGTGATAGCGTAATGGGTTAATTCCCATATATGCAGAATTCATCATTCTCTACTTTACATTCATAAGTCCCTGGTAGTCATCATATCCCTCCTGGCTCAGTGGTGCACAGGTTATGCGATGTGCCACTGCCCTGCGATGACAGGTGCTCTCAGCGGTGGGCCTTTTGCGGCCCAGGTTGCTCTGGAAGAGCAACCTGTCATGAATTTAACTGCCACGGTGGGCTGTTAGCTCACTATCCAATGGGCAGGTTGGGATGGTGCCGCAAGGTCACGTGACCTAGGTGGCCCACTTGCCTCCTCGGTTACTGTCTGGACACCACCTGCTAAGTTATGCTCGACTTTTCACTCACAACGTTGACATCAGATTTCTGTGGCAATGGAGCCCTTAACGCTATCCCGATAAAAGCCACCAACTAGGAAAGAAGCGCTCAAAAGTACACAATTGCGCAACTGCTTCTGCCCTGTTAAACGCAGCTGCAGCCAGCCACAAAAGCCAACATGGCCCTCATGCCTTGACCGGAAACTATATGGCGTTACTTTCCTAACATGGCGATGTCCATGAGAAAATAGTGTGTACAGCCAAGGAGGGAAAAAAAGTGCATCGCACGGTCAGCCTTCGTAAGCCGTCTGCTCGTGAAGTCGTTTCCTCCTCCGGTTATTTAACTCCAAGCCAGACCTGAATATCTTGGTGTCTGCATGCTTCAGTGCGCGTCTGCATGGCCCAGGGCACGGGCGTCTGCGGACAGTTTCCCCGCGTAGTGTGTGTACTCCGTGGCTGCAACAATAATATCACTGCACGCTATCACGTGGTGTGATCACAAGAGGGACCCACTCTTTCCTACCAGCTCCCTCACGAGAAGCATGAAACGATCTAAATCGTCAAACCTGACAAGGAGGCTCACGCCCTTTTTGTAGGTTGGGCAGAGAAAGTTACTCCCAAATGGGAGTCCTGACCCTGCATGATCGCTTAAACAATGCTATCAGTAAAGTTTGCTGCAACTACTTTCCTTTTTACTTGTTACGACTAGGCTCAACGTTCACTCCTTCGTGAGATTTTTTCCTTGGTGTGTACAGTCAGTCAAGTAACAGGTTGTTGGGATTTTTGTACCAAAGCAAGGCATGGTATGGTTTATGAGTAGGGGCTGAACTTTTCGGTTTAAACCAAATAACACTGATAATAGTATGCCGGATTCATTTTAATGCCATATTTTGCAAACTCAAATTTCGATGGAGGCGAAATTCTAGAGGCCGTGTACTGTGCGATGTCAGTGCACTTTAACCAACTCCAGTTGGTCAGAATTGCCGGAGCCCTTCACTATGGCATCCCCCATAGCCCGAGTCGCTTTGGGATGTTAATCCCCCTAAGCCAAATCCTTGACGTCATCAGGTTATATGTGACCCCAATTGACCTATGTGAGAGCATCACGTAATCTGGAATTCCCTGAATGGTTGATAGAAGCCACGTGTCTGCCATTGCCAAATTCAATGCAGTTTGCCACCTTGGATATATATGATGAACTTCATGTGTTCTCGCATATAATGAAC